>NC_134356.1:571784682-572129682 GCF_048569485.1 Anomaloglossus baeobatrachus
AAAATACTCAGAAAACAATCAAAGTGGTCATATGCAAGTGTCTATGTAAAATCTACTTGCTGTTAATATGTTCAGGCTTTTGAGTCTCTTTTTTTTTTTTTTTTTTTTTTTTTTTTTTTTTATCGTTATTGGTTTCCAAAAATGCCAAGAAGTTAGTGACCTGACCATTCTTCAAGAGTTTTCTACTTGGAAGACGCTATATTCTTACAATATATAAGTAATGCCTCATTCACACATCATATGTTTTTCACATACACAAAAGAATGGTACGTGTCATCTGTGTTCCATCAGTATATTTCACACATGGATAAATTTAACCTTATGGTGGGAACAATAACGGTAATAACGAGTTTGGCAAGAATGTGACTGTCAGGCGCAGGCTTGAAAAATACCTATAATATCTAATTTTTGCAATTTCAGTGATCAGAGACCTTCATAGGGATGCAATAAAAGATACTACACCTTTTATAAGGTGCAAAACAAAGCCATTTACTGAACATAAAAGTAATAACTCTAAAATACACACATTTCAAAACTCCCAACAAATAGCCCCCAGTTTTAACACATAACTGTTATTAAAAAGAGAAAAATTTGGCCAAAAAACATAATTTCATTCATAAAACAAGCTAAATCAACAATTGGGAATGACTAAAACCAGAAAATACCAACCTTATAAAGTGTGATGTGTTTGGGAACAATGAGCCTGAGAAGCCAGTACAGGTATATCTGCCCTCCTGAAGCTCTGAAGACCAACTGTGGTATTGGGAATTCACACAGCAGCTAGAGCCAGGAGACTACCTGGAGAGAGGGGATTTTCTGAAAATCTGGTGAGGAGGGAGAAATAAAAGAAAAGCGCCTGTCAGGCACATTAAGCCCAACATAGGGTTAATAAATGACAAAGCCTTCCTATACTTTACAATAGTAAACACGGGTGGTCCGCTGCTGCATCCATGTACTGTACGTGTTTTTCATGGACCCATAGACTTGTATTGATGATGCTCGTCCGTGCTGCTGGAAAAAAAAACCCAAATAGACATGAGTTTTGCTTGAACACATAAACCTTGTGAATGTACTCTTAAAGATTAATATATAACATATATACTAGAGTATAAGCTGAGTTTTTCAGCCTATTTTATGCTGAAACTGTCCCTCTCAGCTTATACTCGAGTAAGTGTTCTACAAAACCTTATTCTCACTTGTCCTCTGTTCCTGTGGTGTGATCTTACGCCCGTTTCACACATTCGGCATTTCGCCGGACCGGCGCACTCCAGTACAGTGTATACAGTACAATGGCATCGCAGCAAAATCCGGTCACATGCTGTCATGTGACCGGACCTTGCTGCGATGCCATTGTACTGTATTAACACTGTAGTGGAGTCTGCCTGATCCGGCGAAATGCCGGTTGTGTGAAACGGGCCTTACTTGCTGCTTACAGAGACTGCACATAAACCCCTCCATAATCTCGTCCAGTGCACGGGGCCATCGCTGCTATCATCGCTTTACTTCAGTTGAATGCTTGGCTGCGCCGCAAAGCATTCAACTGCAGTGAAGTGATGAATGCAGACCGCAGCGGCCGCACTGTGCAACAGACGCAGTCATGGAGGGGTCCATGTGCCTGCGGTCCCTAAGAAGCACTCCTTGATGATCGCAGCCGGGGCTGTTGCTGCCATCATTGCTTTGCTGCAGTTGAATGCTTTGTGCTGCCGCAAAGCTTTCAACTGAAGTAAAGCGATGGCCGTGGCCCCGTGCACCAGACTCAATCAGGGAGGGGTCTGTGTGCGGGCTGCAAGAAGCAGAGAGGACACCGCAGGAATGGAGGACAGGTGAGAATATTTATTATTTTTTTGTGTATGTGAACAGTGGCATAAAAGGAGACAAAAAGGGGACCGGAATGAGGAAATGACTAAACTCTGGGCACCTTACTACAGGGCACCAGGATGGGGCACATTACTACCAGTAGCTCGTGCATTTCCCACCCTAGGCTTATACTCAAGACAATAAGTTTTCCCAGTTTTTTGTGGTAAAAGTAGGGGGGGGGGCTCGACTTTGTGTCTGTGTGTGTGTGTGTGTGTGTGTGTAATATATATATTATAGTGTATAATATAAATTATATTTTTTTAAGTTAGTATATAATAGAGCTAACCTAGGACTACAGAGCTGATACCTACTGTACTAAGGACTAGTCAGGGTTCAAAAATGCTGTAGAGCTTGTATAGATATGAATAGAAAATAACTCGGTAATGTATCGGCCATGTTTCTATGCTACTAGACTGTAATTTACTTCGTAATGTAATTTATGACCACAGTGGTTGTGTTCAGTATTGTGTGACCCAGCTGGTAGGGGTGGGGCACTATTGTCACATGCAGGCGGGATGATCCGGCCATCCATCACTTAAAGGATCCACAGACAAATATTGTTTACTATTACAGTTAGTGTTTATTATAAACAGGTTTTTATTTATTACAGTATTATAATACAATACAGTGGGTACGGAAAGTATTCAGACCCCTTTAATTTTTTCCCACTGTTTCATTGCAGCCGTTTGGTAAATTAAAAAAATCATTTTGTTTTTCTCATTAATGTACACTCTGCACCCCATCCCCCATCTTGACAGAAAAAAAAGCAGAAATGTAGACATTTTTTCACATCTTTTAAACAAGAAAAATTGAAATATCACATGGTCACAAGTATTCAGACCCTTTTGCTCAGACACTCATATTTGTCACATGCTGTCCATTTCCTTGAGATCCTTGTTGAGATAGTTTTACTCCTTCATTGGAGTCCAGCTGTGTTTAATTGACTGATAGGACTTGATTTGGAAAGGCGCACACCTGTCTATATAAGACCTCACAGATCACTGTGCATGTCACACCAAATGAGAATCATGAGGTTAAAGGAACTGCCCAAGGAGCTCAGAGACAGAATTGTGGAAAGTCGCAGATCTGGCCAAGGTTACATAAGAATTTCTGCAGTACTCAAGGTTCCTAAAAGCACAGAGGTCTCCATAATCCTTAAATAGTAGAAGTTTGAGTCCACCAGAACTCTTCCTAGACCTGGCCGACCAGCCAAACTGAGCAATCGTGTGAGAAGAGCTTTGTGAGAGAGGTAAAGAAGAACCCCAATATCACTGTGGCTGAGCTCCGGAGATGCAGTAGGGAGATGGGAGAAAGTTCCACAAAGTCAACTATCACTGCAGCCCTCCACCAGTTGGGCCTTTATGGCAGAGTGGCCAGACGGAAGCCTCTCCTCAGTGCAAGACATATGAAAGCCCGCATAGGATTTCCAGACTATGAGAAATAAGATTCTCTGGTCTGATGAGACGAGGATAGAACTTTTTGGTGATAATTCGAAGTGGTATGTGTGGAGAAAAAACAGGCACTGCTCATCACCTGCCCAATACAATCCCAACAGTGAAACATGGTGGTGGCAGCATCATGCTATGGGGGTGTTTTTCAGCTGCAGGGACAGGATGACTGGTTGCAATTGAAGGAAAGATGAATGCGGCCAAGTACAGAGATCCTGGAAGAAAACCTCTTCCAGAGTGTTCTGGACCTCAGACTTGGCCGAACGATCACCTTCCAACAAGACAATGACCCTAAGCACACAGGTAAAATAACGAAGGAGTGGCTTCAGAACAACTCTGTGACCATCCTTGATCGGCCCAGCCAGAGCCCTGACCTAAACCCAATTGAGCATCTCTGGGAAGACCTGAAAATGGCTGTCCACCAACGTTCACCATCCAACCTGACGGAACTGGAGAGGATCTGCAAGGAAGAATGGCAGAGGATCCCCAAATCCAGGTGTGAAAAACTTGTTGTATCATTCCCAAGAAGACTCATGGCTGTACTAGCTCAAAAGGGGGCTTCTACTCAATACTGAGCAAAGGGTCTGAATACTTATGACCATGTGATATTTCAGTTTTTCTTGTTCAAAAAAATTTGCAAAGATTTCTACATTTCTGGGCTTTTTTCTGACAAGATGGGGGGCAGAGTGTACATTAATGAGAAAAAAATGAACTTTTTTGAATTTACCAAATGACTGCAATGAAACAAAGTGAAAAATTTAAAGGAGTCTGAATACTTTCCGTACCCACTGTATGAGTGTATGAGTGTGTGTGTATAAGTGTGTTGTGTGTGTGTGTGTGTGTGTGTGTGTGTGTATATAATATTATATATTATATTTGTGTGCATCCATCCTCCCAACACCTGTGAATTGAGCTTAAAAAAATCACTATCCGTGAATTGAGATTCCCATTTTTTGCTTAGTAACCTGCAGTATTCATAAGGTAAAACAATGACAGATGGCCCCACGCCCTGGTATATGGGTGAGCTATACTGGACAAGACATTTCCTGAATCCAGTGCTCTTCTCTGGCCAGATCAGGAAATATGGCGGGTTCAATGGATATTTAAGGTGCTGGACTAAACCGAATACCTTTTTATAATGATTCTGCTGGTTTACTACATTGGGGGAGATCTTTGGGACTGATGTTCTTAAGACGTGTGTGTTTATTGGGGAGCGTGCTGAGGGTAGGGGACGCCAGACTGAGACTTTATCGTTCAGTGATGAGGTTGTGACCTCGAGGGGCTGAAGGATGAAGTACATGATATTTTGCCAACACTTGCTATTTATAGCTGGGTCTGCCATTGATTGTTTTCTGCGGTGCTGAAGTGTTCCTCTTAGTGACCACTTATTACACAGTTCCCATCATACAACTATAAAAGATGCAGATTGCTAGTATATTCTTTAAACAGAAGAGTTGGGGAAAGCTGTAGTGAGATCAGACAATCCTGTGACCCTCCTACTGAGCTGCCATCGCTCTTGCTGCTGTGTCTGCTATTTATTGCTCATCTCTGTTCACCATAACCACTTTACTTTAAGGGGTTCAGGCTGCGCCACCTTTATGACTTTGCAGCTGTTTGATATATGCTGTACTTTGCATTGGACTGCCGGACAGTCACTTATAGGACCTCGGGTACTCTGACAAGTCCATTTTAGCGAATATCTGCAAAGCCTAATCCTTGGTCAGCACCCCAAATTATACTATCCCTTCATGATTGTGCATTTCAAATGCATAAACTGACAGCTGACCCTTACCCATTGCCTTTGTCAATGGAGTAAAGTGTACAGTGACTTTGTCAGTAACACTGCCTTGTCCAATTAAGTTAGTACCGTTTAAAGGGAGCCAACCATGTGGATTTTCATATATAAAGTAAAGCCAGTGCTATACTGGTGCTAGGATGCTGAATGTAAGCATAGCTTTTATTCTGAGATTGTAGGTTTTATTTCAGAAATATGTGCAGGTAAAGTTGCAGCAATGCACTGCTATTTGATTGACAGGTGCAACAAGGGCAGAAATATGTGGGTAGGCTTTTGCTATCTATTCCCGCCCCTGTCTGTCTACCTCTCTGTTGGCATCATAGATGTTAATTCTAGCGCCTGGGCAGTGTAATTTCTAAGTATTGCAGAAAATTTTTCACTAAGATGGCGTCTGAGTCGCCGCCTGCACATAGCGCTATCTCCGGGGCCATCTGTGTGAAGACTGTCATCCTCCATCGGACAGTCGTATGCGCTATGTGAGGGTGGCGCATGCACCCTCACATCCTCTGCTTTCATTTTGACCATGCGCGCTCCCGCGGTCACAACAGAAGTGGAGACTGCCCCCAAAACCAGCTCACCATTCTCCTCTGGAACGTGCGGCTCGTGGTCTTCTAGCTGCGGTGAGCTTCTCTTGTGTTTTGCGTGTGCTCCCGTGGTCACAATGAGAGCAGAAAATGCGAGAGCACATGCGCTGCCCTCACATAGCACATACGACGGTCTGATGCAAGAAGACAGTCTTCACTAAGATGACGCTATGCGCAGCTGCCAACTCAGACGCCATCTTAGTGAACAGTTTTCTGCCGTACTTAGAAATTACACTTTGCAGGCACCGGAATCAACATCTGACAGCGTCAGGGTGAGGAAGGCCAGGAGGCAGACAGGCGGGAATAGATAGACCGACCCGACCCACATATTCCTGGCCCTGTTACACCTGTCAGGCTAGTTTCACACTTGTGTTGGGCGGGATCCGTAGCATTGCGTTGTGTGACGCATGCAACGGATGCTACGAATCGTACAAAACAACGGAAAGCTTTTTTTTTTTTTTTATTATTCTTTACAGTTTTACCGGCAGCAGACTATTGTGAACGATCAGCTGATCGCTCTCAATAGCCGGCTGCCGGTCGCTCAGCTGAGCGCTGTCACTTGCCGGCGGCCGGCCATGCGGGCGGGCGGGCGCTCAGCTGAACGTTCGGCCACCGCGACACAAAATAAAGTTTGATTAAAAAAAAAAAAAGAGCATGCGCAGTGAAATCCTACGGATTGTGCTGCTCAAAAAAACGTTACATGCTGCGTTTCTTCCGCCCGACGCAGCGTCAAAATAACGACGCTGTGTCGTTCAGCGGATGCAACGCAGACACTTGCGTTACAGTGCGTTGTCCATACAAGTCTATGGAGAATAGCGCAGTGCGTTAACGGACTGCGCTGTTCTCCATAGTGACAGACTGCGCTGAACGCAAGTGTGAAAGTAACCTTAATCAAATAGCAGTGCATTGCTGGAACTTGCACATTTCTGAAATCTAAAACATCCAACAAAAGCTATGCTTACATTCAGCGTCCTAGAGCCAGTATTGCACTGGCTTTACTCTATATATGAAAATGCTGCTGGCTGGTTCTCTAAGCTGGAGGAGGAGCACGATGAAACAACAGACCGTGCTGCACCCTCTACTAGAGGTTTTCTCTCTTCAGTGCTGGAGTCACAGCTACACAGCGCAGCACTGCGGTATAAGGTGCCCAAGCTGTGACTATGTGCTGCACAGTAACTGAATAGGATAACTGAAGTGAGCACTAATATATATATATTATGAGTGCAAGCCAAAAATTACATACTATACAAGGATAAGGCTGCACATCAAACTTAGATAATAGTATAATGCCTCAAGCATATGGACAAATATTGGAATATACAATGAAAAATGCTACTTGCTAATTTGAACATGTGAATAATGAATTGCATACCTGCCATGAATATTAGGAAAAAGGAGATATTTAGCAATCGCATTGATCATTGTAACTGAGCCCCAAGGCCTCGTCAAGGCATATCTCTATATTGGGGTCCCTAGCTCTGTGACCCTAACTGTGTGTCATCTCATTGCAATTAAAAACTGCTATGGGTGGAGAGGGGTAACTAAGGACTTTCTTATATAGCTGATGTCACCGCTTCTGCTCCTGCTCCACGTGAGTATTCCGCTCCCCTTGCAGCCCGTGCGCGCTCCTGCGATGGCCCCTGCCCGTGCCCCCCGCGATCTGCCCCCCCAAGCCCCGATCTGCTCCCCCTGCAATCTGCCTGCCTCCTCTGTCATCTCTATTCTGCCTCATTCCTTCTTTGCTTCTCCGGTATCCCCCGCTGCTCTCCCCCCTCCCCTCTCTCCTCGACGTCCTCTTACCTGCCTTCACCGGGTCGTCCGAGGTCTTCACTGGCCCGATCACATCTGCCTCCATCGCTGGGTCCTTTTCCTGGGTCTTTTGCTGATCTGTCCAACGTCCTGCTTGCGGCTCCTCTACAGCTGTCTATCTCGCTTGCCTTCTGTTCCTCCTGCAGTTCTTCTGGTAAGTGATCCTCCTGCTAATCCTCTGGGTACTGTGAGTATAACTTTTTTTTTTTAATTTTTTCTTCCTGTATCCTGTCCATTTTTACACCTCATCTGTCCGTGTGTCCCGCCAAGCACTGATCAGGGATGCAGATAACGGATCGGCATCCCTGCTCAATTTTTGGCGTGACTTTTTTCCGTATTCGCGACTCTTTTTGTATCACATCCGAACGTGCGTCCTGCAGCGGCCGATCAGTGCACCGCGTCTGTGGGTTTGAAATGTCAAATGGCGTTCCTTCTCTTCAGAGCTCCGCCATGTGCCCAAACAATTTATTTCCACCACAGATGAGGTATCTGCGTACTCAAAAAAAATTGCACAATACGTTTTATGGTGCATTTTTTCCTGATACCGTTGTAAAAAAAAAAAAAAAAAAGCTACCTGATTGATTGCAAACATTTTGTGGTTAAAAAAAAAAAAAATCACGGTTCAACGTTATCAACTTCTGTAGAGCCCCTGGGGGTGCAAGGGGCTCACCAAACATCTAGATAAATTCCTTGAGGGCTTGAGGGCTCTAGTTTCCAAAATGAGGTCACTTTTGGGGGAGCTCCATTGTTTAGGTACCTCAGGGGGTCTTCAAACTCGACATGGCGTCCGCTAATGAGTGCAGCTTATTTTGCACTCAAAAATTCAAATAGCGCTCTTTGCCTTCCGAGCCCTGCCGTGTGCCCAAACATTTGATTTCCACCACACATGGGGTATCTGCGTACTCAGGAAAAAATGCACCATAAAATGGATTGTGCATTTTCTCCTGATACCCTTGTGAAAAAAAAGCTACCTAGTTGAAGCAACAGTTTTGTGGTAAAAAAAAAATATTTTTTCTTTTCACGGCTCAACGTTATAAACTTCTGTGAAGCCCCCAGGGGTTCAAAGTGCTCACCAAACCTCTAGAAAAATTATATGAGGGCTCTAGTTTCCAAAATGGGGTCACTTGTGGGGGAGCTCCATTGTTTAGGCACCTCAGGGGGGTGGGGCCTGGGTCTTCAAACCCGACATGGCGTCCGCTAATGAGTGCAGCTAATTTCGCACTCAAAAATTCAAATGGTCCTCCTTCCCTTTCGACCTCTGCTGTGTGCCCAAACAATTGATTTTTACCACATATGGAGTATCAACGTACTCAGGAGAAAATGCACAATAAATTGTAGGGTGCACTTTCTCTTTTCTCCCTTGTGAAAATGAAAATTTTATGGCTAAAGTAACATTTTTGTGTTTAAAAAGTAAAATTTTCATTTTTTCCTTCCACATTGCTTTGGTTGCTGTGAAGCACCTAAAGGGTTAATAAACTTCTTGGATGTGGTTTTGAGCAGACTGAGGGGTGCCGTTTTTAGAATGGGGTCACTTTTGGGTATTTTCTGTCACCTAGGCCTCTCAAAGTCACCTCAAATGTGATGTGGTCCCTAAAAAAAAAAAAAAAATTCTTTTGTTAATTTTGTTGGAAAAATGAAATTGCTGATGAACTTTGACCCCTTCTAACGAAAAAAAATTTTGTTTCAAAAATTGCGCTGATGTAAAGTAGACAAGTGGGAAATGTTATTTAGTAACTATTTTGTGTGACATATCTCTCAGATTTATGGGCATAAATTTTCAAATTTTGAAAATTTGCGAAATTTTCGCAAAATTTCCTAAATTTTCACAAAGAAACGCACAAAATATTGGCCTAAATTTACCACTGACATGAAGTACGAAAAAACAATCTCAGAATCGCCAGGATCCGTTGAAGCGTTCCAGAGTTATAACCTGTCAAAGTGACACTGGTCAGAATTGCAAAAAATGGCCTGGTCATTAGGGTGTTTTAGTGGCCGGGGGTGAAGGGATTAATAGTTTAATTGCGAATAACGATATTGATGACCATCTTTCGAAGTCATCAACGTCAGACTGTTGGTGCTCTCAACACCTGGTTTTTCAACTGGACAGCTGTTTGCTGTTAGGCTATGTGCGCACGTTGCGTACAAGCCCTGCAGAAATTTCTGCAGCGATCTGAAGAGCACATGTGCGCTTTAGATCGCTGCAGAAATGTCCGTAGTGAGCGCCGATTCCATGCGCTCTGCCTGCAGCTCCTGCCATAGACAGAGCAGGAGCTGCCGGCAAAGCGCAGGAAAGAAGTGACATGTCACTTCTTTTTGCGCAGCGCTTCGGCAGTAGCCGAAGCGCTGCGCTCTTAAACGCCACGTGCGCACGGCCCCTGCACAGTCTCCATAGACTGTGCAGGGGACGCAGGACGCATGCAGTTACGCTGCGCTACAAAGCGCAGCGTAACTGCATGTTTTTACGCGACGTGCGCACATAGCCTTACACTGGTGGCCAGATGTAACACTATGGAGATGGAACAGCATTGCTCCATACACTGTGCTGGCTGCTCCGCTCCCATTCACTTGAACAGGAGGACAGCTGTGATCCATAGCTGGTCAAAAACCAAGGAGAAAATTATAGAAAAAATACCCTGACTATAAATAAATAAATTGCAAGTGTAAGCACTTGCAATTTATTTATAGTCAGGGTATTTTTTCTACAATTTTCTCCTTAGTTTTTTTCTAGTCTTGAGGCTGCAATTCACATGCTTGTAATGTTGCAT
The DNA here is from genome assembly GCF_048569485.1 of Anomaloglossus baeobatrachus. Taxonomy (NCBI): domain Eukaryota; kingdom Metazoa; phylum Chordata; class Amphibia; order Anura; family Aromobatidae; genus Anomaloglossus; species Anomaloglossus baeobatrachus. The sequence goes on from NC_134356.1 coordinate 571,794,941, forward strand.
GTTTATTGAACATTTGTCACAGCTCAGTTTTTTGGTTTTTTTGTCTGTTATCTTGCTTTAATGCAAGTTGGGGGTGCAGCCCTCCTGATACTGAGGCTGAACAATTACCTGCTTCTCACTTTTTGCTGTGTATTTAATCTGGGACCCAGCTAACCACTTTACCATCCATATTGAAGTTTTGACAGGACACTAGTCAGGTACAGAATATGTTTTTAACTTTAGTAGGTTAGGGACTGTCTCAGATGGGTACACCGTGACGAGGTGAGACAGCTTCTTACCTTTTTGCAAAAATGTATATACTAAGTACCCTGTTTATTAAGCACTTGCAATTTATTTATTTATAGTCAGGGTATTTTTTCTACAATTTTCTCCTTGGTTTTTTTTTTTCTAGTCTTGAGGCTGCAATTCACATGCTTGTAATGTTGCATGTTTATTGAACATTTGTCACAGCTCAGTTTTTTGTTTTTTTTGATCCATAGCTGGTCACCTGTGATGATGACTGAGATTTTCCCCTTCAAGTCCCATTGTGTGATTAAATTGAATGTGCCGACTTGGTAGCCTTGAATGTGTTGGAGTGTGGGGTTTTTGTGAGATAGAAAGATACACTACCGTTCAAATGTTTGCGGTCACCCAGACAATTTTGTCTTTTCCATGAAAAATCATACTTTTATTGATCAAATGAGTTGCATAATGAATAGAAAGTATAGTCCAGACACTGACTAGGTTAGAATTTTACTTGAAATAATAATTTTCTCCTTCAGACTTTGCTTTCGGCACAGAATGCTCCTTTGCAGCAATTCCAGCTTTGCAGAGCTTTCGCATTCTAGCTGTTAATTTGCTGCGGTAATCTGGAGATATTTCACCCCCATGCTTCCAGAAGCCCCTCCCACAAGTTGGATTGGCTTGATGGGCACTTTTACGTACCATACGGTCAAGCTGCTCCCACAACAGCTCAATAGGGTTGAGATCTGGTGACTGGGCTGGCCATCCATTACAGATGGCATACCAGCTGCCTGCTTCTTCTCTAAATAGTTCATGCATAATTTGGAGGTGTGCTTTGGGTCATTGTCCTGTTGTAGGATGAAATTTGCTCCAATCAAGCACTGTCCACAGGGCATGGCGCTGCAAAATGGAGTGATAGCCTTACTTATTCAAAATCCCTTTTACCTTGTACAAATCTCCCACTTTACCAGCACCAAAGCAACCCCAGACCATCACATTACCTCCACCATGCTTGACAGATGGCGTCAGGCACTCTTCCAGCATCTTTTCAGTTCTTCTGCATCTCACAAATGTGATCCAAACACCTCAAACTCCGATTTGTCTGTCCATAACACTTTTTTCCAATCTTCCTCTGTCCAATGTCTGTTCTTTTACCCATATTGATCTTTCCCTTTTTTTAGCCAGTCTCAGATATGGATTTTTCTTTGGCACTCTGCCCTGAAGGCCAGCATCCCGGAGTCGCCTCGTCACTGTAGACGTTGACACTGGCATTTTGCGGGTAATATTTAATGAAGCTGTCAGTTGAGGACCTGTGAGGCGTCGATTTCTCGAACTAGAAACTCTAATGTACTTGTCTTGTTGCTCAGTTGTGCAGCGGGGCCTCCTACTTCTTTCTACTTTGGTTAGAGCCTGTTTGTGCTCTCCTCTGAAGGGAGTAGTACACACCGTTGTAGGAAATCTTCAGTTTCTTGGCAATTTCTCGCATGGAATATCCTTCATTTCGAAGAACAAGAATAGACTGTCGAGTTTCACATGAAAGTTCTCTTTTTCTGGCCATTTTTAGAGTTTAATGGAACCAACAAATCTAATGCTCCAGATTCTCAACTAGCTCAAAGGAAGGTCAGTTTTATAGTTTCTCTAATCAGCAAAACTTTTTTCAGCTGTGCTAACATACTTGCACAAGGGTTTTCAAGGTATTTCTAAACATCCATTAGCCTTCTAACACAGCAAACACAATGTAGCATTAGAACACTGGAGTGGTGGTTGTTGGAAATGGGCCTCTATACACCTATGTAGATCTTGCATTCAAAAACAGACGTTTGCAGCTAGAATAGTCATTTACCACATTAACAATGTATAGAGGGTATTTCTGTTTAATTTAATGTTCGCTTCCTTTAAAACAAATGTGCTTTCCTTTCAAAAATACGGAAATATCTAAGTGACCATAAACTTTTGAACTGTAGTGTATCTCTGTTGACAACACTGTTGTACCGTATTTTTCGGACTATAAGACGCACTTTCCCCCCCCCCCAAATGTTGGGGGAAAGTGGGGGGTGCATCTTATAGTCTGAATGTAGGGCTGCGGGGAATGAGGGTGCTGCGGTGGAGCGGGTCATCGGGGGCACGAGCAGCCTGTCGCAGCGCCTGCCGTGACCACGTGGACCCGCTCATTTAATATGCACGCCCATCATCCCGCCCATCATCTCTCAGCGCTAAAGCCGGCGCTGACAGGTGGGCGGGATGATGGGCGAGGGATAAACAGCCACCCTGCGTGATCACCCCTGGCAACTACAGCCTGGAGTGATCATGTGCGGCTGTATTCACTGCCCCACCCCGCATCATCATCAGCGCGAGGGGCAGTGAATCAGTATACTCACCGGCCACGATCTCTGCAGCACCGCGATGTCGTCCTGTCTGTGCCGGCGGCGGCTGTGTGGAGACTAGTGGTGCGCACAGTGATGACGTCATCGCTGTGCGCACGTATCAACACACAGCCGGCATAGAGAGGAGGACATCGCGATGCTTCAGGGATCGTGGCCGGCTCCACTCAGCGGTGCTGCTGCTGACACAGATGGGAGGAGAAGTGATGCTGCAGGGAGTGAGGTAAGGTGAGTATGAACATTTTTTTTTTTTTTATGTGCCACAGGATGCGGCCATATAGCAGGATGCGAGCCGTATAGCAGGATGGGGGGTATATTATGAGCAGGATGGGGGTATATTATGAGCAGGATGCGGCCATATGCCAGTATATAGCATGATGCGGCCATATGCCAGGATGACGGTATATAGCAGGATGCGGCCATATGCCAGGATGACGGTATATAGCAGGATGCGGCCATATGCCAGGATGATGGTATATAGCAGGATGAGGGCTATACCAGGATGAGGGACATATACTGTATATACAAGGCAGGAGGATCATTACCAGAATGGGGCATCTTAGTAGAGAATTTGGCGATATTACCCCATAACAGTGTCAGCAGCAGATCCTCGCCCCATAACAGTGTGTTATGACAACATTTTTTGCTTAAAATTTTATTTTCCTCCTCTAAAACCAGGGTGCGTCTTATAGTCCGAAAAATACGGTAATCCATGTCCATTGATGCCGGGTCCTGGCTGCTCCATTTCATTCTTGGATCACATGCATCAGAGCTTTTGCATCCGCATGTGACCGGTGTGGTGTGTGATAGGACGGTCACTACTATTAGGCTATGTGCGCACGTCGCGTAAAAACATGCAGTTACGCTGCGCTTTGTAGCGCAGCGTAACTGCATGCGTCCTGCGTCCCCTGCACAGTCTATGGAGATTGTGCAGGGGCTGTGCGCACGTGGCGTTTAAGAGCGCAGCGCTTCGGCTACTGAAAAAGAAGTGACATGTCACTTTCCTGCGCTTTGCCGGCAGCTCCTGCTCTGTCTATGGCAGGAGCTGCAGGCAGAGCGCATGGAATCGGCGCTCACTACGGACATTTCTGCAGCGATCTAAAGCGCACATGTGCTCTTCAGATCGCTGCAGAAATTTCTGCAGGGCTTGTACGCAACGTGCGCACATAGCCTTACTACAGCTCTTCATACCCTGCCCTGTGCGTTGTTCGCTCAGTCCTGCCCTGCCAAAGTCAAGAAATAATGGAAAGCAGACAGCGGATATTAATGGGACTACCCTGTGCTCCTCCATCTGAACGCTACACGGCCAGACGTCAGGTTACCTTTATGATTTCCCTTGCATGAATGGTGTAATATAGGTAGGAGGAGGTACAGCTCTTGCCAAACAACGCCTCAATAAATGTCACATTCAGGTGACCTTGGGGCTGATAAATCAGCCCCAATACAAAGAAAGGGGCAACCCATTAGATTTCACGTAATATTTTTCATAATTCTTTTTATATCTGCAACTTGATTGGCTGGTATGAACGTCTCCGCTTTATTTGCACAAGCTCTGATGAATTCATTATTTGTAAGACATTTTGGTATGACGACCAGAGGCCCGCACAGCTGTAAACTTGCTGTAATGTCTTCAGTGTGTAGAGTTTATACATGCCATAGTTGTTATGGTCTTATTTCATGTAGCACCTGTAATATACAGTTAGGTCCTGAATAGTGGTGAGCGGGCACTACCATGCTCTGGTGCTTTGTACTTGTAATGAGCAGTTGGACACTCGGATGGGCGCGACTTCAGCCCCTGAATATAACGGAAGTCAATGGGGAACTTGAGCATTTTTCCAGAAGATCTTGTGGTTTCCTCCTTTGTGAGGCTTTGCCGGCCTTTACTGCAGCTGACTTCAGTTGTTGCTTGTTTGCGGGTCTTACAGCCTTGTTTCATCGTCAAGCGTAACCGTTGTTTTTTTGTGATCGCGAGGGCCCAATTGTTGCCATGGTGAACTGAGACAACCTCTTGGTCATCAAGCTACGGAAAGCGGCTGGGATCATGCCATGAGCATGATCCTAGATGCTTCAGTTAGTGCAGCACTAACTGGAGCATTGCAATACATATGACTGATCAGAACATTGAAAAGTAATTCCTTATATAGGGACTAAGTTAAAAAAAAAATGTAAAAATAACTTAAAAACAATGAAAAAAATCTATTCCAATAAATATGCAAATTTATGTGAAAAAAAAAAAAGCCCAAACCAACATAAAACCCCAAGTGCACATATTTGGTATCGCTGTGTCTGTATCAACCCGATCTATAAAATAGTCACTCTAGTTAACCCTATAAGTGAACATTGTAAAAAATAAACGTACAGCTGAGAATTTCATCTTGTTGTGTAAAAAAAAAGAAACATGCTGCCATACAGCTCAGTGAAAAAATAAAAAGGCTATAGCTATCATAATACAGCAATGCAAAAACTTATACAAGTGTTTATTATATATTTTTTTTTTCTATGAAAGTTTTTTTATGGTGTACAAGTGGCAAGACATTTAAAAAAAACAACCCATATGTGGTATTGCTGTAATCGTGCTGACTTGAATAATAAAGCTGTCTTATCACTACTGCCATATGGTGAATGGCCTAAAATATAAAAAAAAAGTTCCTTAATTGCTGATTCTTCTAGATCAGGGGTCTCAAACTCGTCAGAGTAAGTGGGCCGCATATAAAAAAAATTTAAGGCAGAGGGCCGCATTCCTTTCAAATTTAATACAATACAATATAATTGTTAATCAATTATTTCAACTATTATAACAATGCTACATTAGTATAACAACACTGCTAAGTTTGAACGTAATGGAAATTTTCAGGTGTTTTCCACCTGCTCATTTTTTTTAACAATACAGTTTTCAAGTTCAAGTGTGACAAACTCCAGTCTGGCTGCTCAATTGACTGCGTTTGCCAGATACAAGCATGTCAACTTGGGGTTTGAAATCATGTGCAGTAGCCAATCGCAATGTTGCACGAAGATGCTCATCTGTAAGTCTTGACCGTAATGCTGATTTGTTAAGCTTCATTGAGGAGAAAAACTGTTCGCATACATATGTACTGCCAAACATGGCCATGATCCTGGCAGCAGCTTTAACAAGTTTTGGAAACTTTTCTTGTGAAACAAACTTATAGAAATCTGGAACACCAATGTCCATATACTTCTGTTTCAGAACAGTGTCACACTGCAAGTCAACAAGCTCCATCTGCAGATCTTCTGAAACACAAGAAACATCCACTGCAAATGGTGTGGCAAAGAGTGCAAATTCAGTTTCAAGATCCTGGAAATCATGAAAACGTCGATTGAACTCCTGTAGTAGTTGTAAAATTATATCGGAGTACATTTTCAAACGATCCGGTGTAGTTTGTACCAGTGACTGCATAGCTGAGAAATGAGCCAAATTGCCAGACTGCAACTGTTTGGCCCACAAAGACAACTTACATTTGAATGCTTTGACACTGTCAAACATTATTGTAATTATGTGCTTTTGGCCTTGGAGCTTCAAGTTGAGTTCATTGAGATGTTCTGTGACATCAGTTAGAAACGCTAAATCAGATAGAAAAGCTGGGTCAGAAAGTTGGAAAACATCATTATCTTTCAGTGCCATAAAAAGCGCTATCTCCTCTCTTAAGGAAAAAAATCTTTTCAACACTCTTCCGCGGCTCAGCCATCTGACTTCAGTATGATACAGCAAGTCTCCATATTCGGTGTCCATATCAGACAAGAATGAAGTAAACTGCCTATGATTAAGACCTCTTGCCCGTATAAAATTCACTGTCTTAACCACAAAGTCCATCACTTCTTTCAGTTGTACACTTTTTCCACACAGCGCTTCTTGATGCAGAATGCAGTGTATTGCGCTGAAAGGACCCGACAAAGAAAGCTGGTTTCGTTTTGCTTTCAATAATCCCACAACACCGATGTTTTCAGAACACATTGCTGGTGCACCGTCGGTTACCACAGACACAAGTTTATCCCATGGCAGTCCTGCTGTATTGATACAATCTTCAAGTTCTTTAAAAATGTCACGACCAGTTGTTGTGCCTTTCATAGGTAATAAGTCTAAAAATTCCTCAATTATGTTTAAGTTTTCATCAACCCCACGAATGAACACAGCACAGTATGCTGTATCCGTTACACCAGTACTCTCGTCAAGTGCTATGGAAAATGCTTCAAAACTTTGTGCTGCTGTAATGAGTTGCTGATGAATGTTACTAGCAGATTCAGTGATTCTACTAGCAACAGTATTCGCGGACAAGCTTATGCCTTCGAATAGTTTTGTTTTGTCTGGACACAAAATTTCACTTGCCTTTACAAAACAGTCTTTAATGAACTGACCCTCAGTAAATGGTCGTGAATATTTTGCTATCATGTTACTGAGGACAAAACTTGCTTTCACCGAAGATTCGCTTGCCTTGTTAATACTTGAGAAAAGGTTTCGCTGTTTTTTAAGTGATGCTTTCAGCTGCTGAACCTTTTCATCTCGTAGTTTGCCAGACAGTGCTTCATACTGTTCTCCGTGGTGTGTCATGTAATGTCGTCGCACATTGTAGTCCTTAAGCACTGCGATAAATTGAAAACAAATCAAACACTGGACTTTCGCTCCAACCTCTGTGACAAAATATAGCTGTTCCCACTTGTCCTGAAATATTCGTTTTTCATCAGCAATCTTGCGCTTTTTTGATGACATTGCAGATGCCATTTATGATTTGAAGGGGTTCTCTGTGAATTGAAAAATGTCTGTTAGCATCTCGGTCCTTCCCCCTTAGAAATGCATAGTCTACTGCCCATATAGAAATATTGAGACTCTGTCCTTATATATAGTCTGGTGCCCCAGCTTCAGTGCTCCAGCAGCTGCCAGGACTAAGCACTGTATGGGCAGACCACAGCAGCCTAGTACATTTGTTAGTGGCTGCACATTACAGCAGCACATTCACTTCAATGGGAAAAAAACGTAGTACACGTATGTGATCACTAATACATGAGGGTGCTGTTTTGCTCATTTGTCGCTTTGTTCTGTCCACTGCCAGAGCAGTTCTCAGCTGATCTTGGCCATTAGGCTGGGGTATCGAAGCAGTTAATTAGCAGCAATATACTGCAGCATTTCTTTGAATCACCCAATGAGGGCTCACAGGGTCCCCTAACCACGGGCTGATTGCTCAGCAGTGAACTCGATTGACTTCTGACTTTCATTGTTAGTCTGAGCCTGCTTGTCGCTCTGGACAGATGCTTGCTGAGTGTCGCAGAGCTGACATTGCTCTGCCTGTGAACTAACTCGGACTGAAGATGGAGTCATTAAATGTGTTTTTTGTTTAATTTGTAATAAAAAAAAAATCTGTTGGTTTTTTTTAATGTTTTCTAGAACGTCATGGTGACCAGGTCTAATTGGCTTGATGCCATGAATTTCAGGCTTAGTACCAGCTGAGAATACAAAGCTGGCATTACCCCATTTTTACCCAGTGTGCCACCCCCCCTCACCCACCAGGGCTGCTGAAGAGCCGGGTAAAGCGCCTGGAAATGGCGCTACGATGAATGCGTTTTCAAGGGCGGCTGCAGACTGTGGTTTTCAGCGTGGGGAGCCCAGAACACTTCGGCCTTACCACACTGAGAATCTCAGCTCCCAGCAGTCTGGTTTTACCTGGCTGGTGATCAAAATATGACAAGAGCCCACGCATTTTTTAAAATTATTTAAATAAAAAATATATATTGGGCTTCCCTGTATTTTGATTGCCAGCCAAGGTAAAGCCAGGCAGCTGGGGGTGGCAGCCCGTAGCTGTCCGCTTTATCTGCGCTGAGAATCAAAAATACTGCAGAGCGCTATGTCATTTTTTTAATGTATTTATTTTTACACTGTGTGTGACAGACCCAACAGCCAATCACGGATGCTGTGACAGAATCAGTGTCTGTGCTTGGCTGTTGGAATAACCTGGAATCTGCTTATACATTTTGATGCTGATGCCAATCACAGATGCCCATTCTCTTTGACAAATAATATAAAAAAAAAATACCGTGAAGCGAAACGTCATTTTTTTTTATATTATTTGTCAAAGAGAATGGGCATCTGTGATTGGCATCAGCATCAAAATGTATAAGCAGATTCCAGGTTATTCCAACAGCCAAGCACAGACACTGATTCTGTCACAGCATCCGTGATTGGCTGTTGGGTCTGTCACACACAGTGTAAAAATAAATACATTAAAAAAATGACATAGCGCTCTGCAGTATTTTTGATTCTCAGCGCAGATAAAGCGGACAGCTACGGGCTGCCACCCCCAGCTGCCTGGCTTTACCTTAGCTGCCAATCAAAATACAGGGAAGCCCAATTGTTTTTTAATTAAATAATGGGGAAAAAAAAATGCGTGGGTTCCCGACATATTTTCATCACCAGCCAGGTAAAACCAGAGAGCTGAGGGCTGGGATTCTCAGCGTGGTAAGGCCTAAGCATTTTGGGGCCCCCACGCTGAAAATCGCAGCCCACAACCGCCCCTGGAAATGGCGCATTCATCACAGCGCCATTTCCAGGTGCTTTACCTGGCTCTTCCAGCGTCCCTGGTGGCAGTGGCACACTGGGTAATAATGGGGTTAATACCAGCTTTGTATTCTCAGCTGGTAGTAAACCCGAAATTCATGGCGTCATGTCAAATTAGATGTGACCACCATGAATTTCTAGTAAACAGTAAAAAAAACACAACAGAGAGAAAAATATTTTTTATTAGAAATTAAACAAAAAACACATTTAGGGACTCCATCTTTTTTAGAAAAAAAAAAAAAAAGCTTCCCTCTGACGTAGTCCACAGTCAATGTCAGCTCAGCTTCATCGCGCTGAACAGATGAGCGTCTGTCCAGACCGACAAGAAGGCTGAGACCGAAAGTAATATTTTCCGGTCTTCCAGTCACCATCATCATCAAAATCATTTTTATCATCATCATACACACACAGCTACCATCATCATCATCAACACACAGCCATCATCATCATCCACACACACACAGCCATCATCATCATCCACACAAAATACACAATCATCATCCACACACACACATACAGCCATCATCATCAACACACACAGCCATCATCATCATCCACACACACACACATACAGCCATCATCATCCACACACACAGCCATCATCATACACACACAGTCATCATCATCCACACACACAATCATCATCATCATCCACACACACACACAGAGCCATCATCATACACACACACACACACACACACACACACACAGCCATCATCATACACACACACAGCCATCATCATACACACACACACAGCCAACATCATACACACACAGCCATCATCATACACACACACACAGCCATCATCATACACACACAGTCATCATCATCCACACACACACAGCCATCATCATACACACACAGTCATCATCATCCACACACACAATCATCATCATCATCCACACACACATACAGCCATCATCATCATCATCCACACACACAGCCATCATCATACACAGCCATCATCATACACACACACACACACACACACACACACAGCCATCATCATACACACACACAGCCATCATCATACACACACACAGCCATCATCATACACACACACACATCATCATACACACACACACAGCCATCATACACACACACACACAGCCATCATCATACACACACACACAGCCATCATCATACACACACACACAGCCATCATCATACACACACACACAGCCATCATCATACACACACACACACAGCCATCATCATACACACACACACACAGCCATCATCATACACACACACACAATCATCATCATCATCCACACACACATACAGCCATCATCATCATCATCCACACACACAGCCATCATCATACACACAGTCATCATCATACACACACACACACACACACACAGCCATCATCATACACACACACACACACACATCATCATACACACACACACACACAGCCATCATCATACACACACACACACAGCCATCATACACACACACACAGCCATCATCATACACACACAGCCATCATCATACACACACACACACACATCATCATACACACACACAGCCATCATCATACACACACACACACACAGCCATCATACACACACACACAGCCATCATACACACACACACAGCCATCATCATACACACACACACACAGCCATCATCATACACACACACACAGCCATCATCATACACACACACACAGCCATCATCATACACACACACACAGCCATCATCATACACACACACACAGCCATCATCATACACACACACACACAGCCATCATCATACACACACACACACAGCCAGCCATCATCATACACACACACACACAGCCAGCCATCATCATACACACACACACACAGCCATCATCATACACACACACACACACACACAGCCATCATCATACACACACACACACACACACAGCCATCATCATACACACACACACATACACAGCCATCATCATACACACACACACATACACAGCCATCATCATACACACACACAGTCATCATCATACACACATATATACACACACATCATCATCATCATCATCATCATCATCCACACATACACACACACGCGCGCACGCAAAAACAGACACCACAAACGTTCTAACGTGCCCTATGTTCTTGTTCCTTCTGCTGCACCCGCCGGCAAAGCAGCTGACGTCAGCGCTGCTCGAGTCGCACTGCTGAGCTCGAGTTGTGAACGCCGCCGTCGATTGGTTCGCCCTGACATTCGATTGAGTGCCGCATTCGATTGCTTCTCCCTTTGCGGCGTCTCCAATGCGGAAGTGCGGCCGGCCGCGGCTGCAGTGTGAAAATGCGACTGGCTAAATGACTGGAGGCAGTGGAGGGAAAATATCAGGTGTCTGCGGGCCGCATAAATTAGACAGGCGGGCCGCATGCGGCCCGGGGGCCGCGTGTTTGAGACCCCTGTTCTAGATTCTGCCTTTTTGGTTCTGCCACAAAAAGTGGATAGAAAATGATCAAAAAATATTGTGGCCCAAAATGGTACCAATAAATACTCCAACTTATCCTGCAAAAAGAAACCTTCACATGACTGTCAGCTCAAAAAAAACCCCAAAACCTATTGGCTTCAAAATTTGGTGATGCAAAAAACCTATATTTTTGTATTCCTATAATCGTACTGACCTGAGGAATAAAACCACCTAATCACTTATCGTACGGTGTACAGTGTAACAAAATAAATATAAAGCCAATTCTTTGCAGTATAGCTCAGCTCACACTTATCCTGATCTCTACGCTGAGCACTTACACCTCATATTATGTTTAAATCTCTGAAAAATGTGATTCATATAAAAAAAAAATTCACAACACAAAATCCCTTCTGAGCGCCACAATGTACCTAAAGTACAGTTAACATCACATGTTTGACATTATTGTAGTCAGGAGAGCCCGCTTTCTGTAGCTTGATGACCGAGAGGTTGTCTCAGTTCACCATGGCAACAATTGGGCCCTCGCGATCACAAAAAAACAACGGCTACGCTTGACGATGAAACAAGGCTGAAAGACCCGCAAACAAGCAACAACTGAAGTCAGCTGCAGTAAAGGCCGGCAAAGCCTCACAAACTTCCGTTATGTTGTATGCTTGAGTCGCGCCCATCCGAGTGTCCAACTGCTCGTTACAAGTACAAAGCACCAGAGCATGGTAGTGCCCGCTCACCACTATTCAGGACCTAACTGTATATTACAGGTGCTTTATGAAATGAGACCATAACGACACTGGCATGTATAAACTCTACACACTGAAGACATTACAGCACATTTACAGCTGTGCGGGCCTCTGGTCATCATACCAAAATGTCTTACAAATAATGAATTCACCAGAGCTTGCGCAAATAAAGCGGAGACGTTCTCACCTTTTCCCAATTGCTGTGCACACTGGCACGCATGCGCTGTGACACATGACAGCACGTGACCGGAGCTTGTCGCACTGCCATTGTACTGTATTACACTGTACTGGAGTGCGCCTGATCCGCCAAAAAGCCGGATGTGTGAAACGACCCTTAGCAACCAATCAGATTCCAGTTTTCATTCTTCACAGACTCTTTGGAAAATGAAAGGGGGAATCTGATTGATTTCTAAGGGAAACTGAGTCAGTTTCACTTTACACCATGCTTGATAAATCTCCCCCTTTATAACCCTATTACACATACTGTCCACCTACTTTTGGACCACCCTTTATTACTAATTTGTAATTGTCATGAAATGACAAGTATCCATTGTGCTGCTCCTGTGTTATTCTTCCTAGAAATCTGAGTAAATTGACAATGTTGCCATTCTTCATGTCTGTCGGTTTTGTTCCTACTGTCTGTTCTGGTGTCAGTTATTGGTAACACCCAGTTATCGATATAGCTATAAATTTCTTGTAGGAATAAGAGGAAAGGCACACCGCAGAGATCTGCGAGAGGATGCTTCAGAGCTTGTATTATCTTTACAAATAACATATTTTTCGCTTTATAAGACTTTTGTTCCCCCAAATTTTGGTGAAAAAAGTAGGGGGTGCGTCTTATAAGCCGAATATACGGGAGGGGGAGGGTGTGTGTGTGTGTGTGTGTGTGTGTGTGTGTGTGTGTGTGTGTGTGTGTGTATATATAATGTAATATATATAACACACACACCAGGGTCTGCTCTGGAGCGCTGCTGGGGGCAGGTGAACGTTAGATGAGCGTTGGATCTCCTGCTCCCGCTCATAGAATATGCACAGCCGCTGTCCATCACCGTGGTGCTGAAACCGCACCGCAGTGACTGGCTGGGGCAGCGGTGCATATTATATGAGCCTGCGCCCCCCTGTGATCGCACATGCCCCCCCCTGTGTTAGATATGGCCCCCATGCTGCTGCTCATCCTAAAATAAAAAAAGCTTTACTTATCCCCTCCAGCGTTTCTCCCCTGGTGTCCCTGCTTCCACTGTGATCAGGCACGCAGAGATGAAGTCACTCTGCTGTGCCGATCGACCGGCACCGAGAACCAGGAAGTGGAGAAACAGAAGCACGGAGGGAGACAGGATCCGCGCTGGAGGAGGTAAGGAAAGAGTGGTGTTTTTTTTTTTTTTTTTTTGGTTTTTTTTTTTTACTATGGGCAGCAGCATGGGGGCGATATCTAACACAGGGGAACGTGTGCAATCCATAGGGGGCCATAGGCAGCACAGGGGAACGTGTGCAATCCATAGGGGGCCATAGGCAGCACAGGGGAATGTGTGCAATCCATAGGTGGCCATAGGCAGCACAGGGGAACGTGTGCAATCCATAGGGGGCCATAGGCAGCACAAGGGGGCTATATTCAATATAAGGGGGCCATATCCAGATTAAGGGGGCTAATTTTAGGATGGAGGGGCTATGAGGGACATATACCCCATATGATTTGTTAGACGGACACTGGCATTATAAGATGGACTCCGTTTAACATTAAAAAAAAATTCTCTTTTCCTTCACCAAATTTGGGGGTGCGTCTTATAATAAGGTGCGTCTTATAAAGTGAAAAATACGGTATTTACTAGTGATGAGCGAGGGCTACCATACTCAGGTGTGTGGTAGTGCTCACTCATCACTGGTATTTACTAATCATGTCCTCTATTTCCTGCTCTTCCAGTTAAGTTCCTGCTGCTCTCTGTGACACCTGGTAAGTCAGCATCCCATGCTGTGCTGGCCTATCCACACACAGAATTGGTAGACCGTTTTCAGATATTGAGGGTTTGTGGTGAAATTTTGGGTGTTACTTCTATCTCATTTCAATGGAGCCTGTCACTCAGATTCATGCTTCCCAAACATCGGGCAGCATGAATCAGAAGGACGGAGAAGTCAGGGGAGAAGTTTGTTTGGGGTCAGCACCGAACTATTCCAGTCTTCCCCTTTTAAACTTTTGGCGACTTTTCAGAGAAAACACGAGTATTTCACAGAAACACTTACCTGGCAGCGTTCATTTTGCAATGTAAAAAGTTCTTGCCATTATTTTAGTGAAACCAGTCTATGGTGTGGACAAATTGTGTAAAATCTGTAGCGCTTTTTTCTGTGTTGTACCCAAGTATTGTCCATAGTTTTGGATTGCCTTTTACAGTTTAAGGCCTTGTGCGCACACTGCGTTTTTACCCGCGGTTTTGCTGCATAAATTTCTTGAGAAACGTTTGTAACCTTTCTGCAGAAATTTCCCAGCAAAACCTATGGGAAAAAAATAGTTGTGCGCACGCTGCGTTTTTTTTTTCTCAAGAAAATTCTTTCTGCAGAATTTCTTGAGAAAATTTCTTGAGAAAATGTGCATGTCACTTCTTTTCCGCAGGTACCTGCGGTATTTCACTCCATTTACTGTAATGTAATCGCGAAATACCGCGGGTATACCGCAGCTAGCAAATGTGCGGTATAGCCGCGGTTTACCTGTGGTAATGCTAATCGCTGCCTGCGTTTTACAGGGAAGTGATGTCATTATAACAGGAAGAGGAAGTGGAGCAGAGAGTAAACACACACATCAGACATAGAATACACACACATCACACTCACACACAGACATATAGAATACACATAGAAATGAAATGGATATATAAAAAAAAACAACACGCAGGCTCCGCTGTATTTTTACCTTCCAGCTGAGGTAAACACACAACGGCGGCCCGGTATTCTCAAGCTGGGGAGGGCGAGAGGCAGAGTTAATGCCCCCCCCCCCCCTCCCGCAGCCGAGAATATCAGCCCGCAGCTGCCCCGGGACTGTCGCTTCCATTATGCGGCAGTCCCGGAGTGTCCCCGGCTCTTCCAGATGCCGTGATGCGGTGGCAATCACGGTAATATAAGGAGTTAATGGCGGCGGATCGCTGCCATTTAAGTCCCTGCTCAATCATGGCAGCGTCTATGAGACAGCTTTCATGATTTACCCGTAAGTAAAGTTAATAAACACACACACCGAAAAATCCTTTATTTTATATAAAAGACAAAAAGCCCCTCTTTCACCCCTTTATTAACCCCCCTTAACACACAGTTCCGGCGTAATCCACGCAGGTCCCACGATGCTTGCAGGCTGATCCAGCCGCGACTGACACATACTCAATGCAGCCTCGTAACGAGACTACAGAGAGGTAATTACAGGTCATTTCCCACGGTCGGTAATGTAAACACACTACCGCTCGGGAGAACTGCAGCGTGTGCTCACAGGGACTCTATTGATTGATCTGTCCTCTATCTATCTATCCATTATCTATATATCTATCTATCCATTATCTATTTATCTATCCTTCTATCTATCTATATATCTATTATCTATTTCTTCATCTATAGCAGAAAGAAATTACCTTTTTTTTTTTTTAATGCTTTATTTATAAAAAACCGCAGGGACCAACCTGTGGCAAAACCGCTGTAATCTTTAACTCCCAGAAGTTTCTCAAGAAATTTTCTTGAGAAAAATCACTTTTCTAGTGCGCACAGAGCCTAAAAGGTTTTCCGGGCATGTAAAACTGTTGATGTGTCATTTTAGATAGACTATCTGAAAATCAAAGAGAGAGGGTTCAGCACCCCCCAAATACCAGCAGTTAGTGCCTCCTGTGGCAGGATGTAACCGCAAGCAATGTGCGCTGTTCCACTGTATGTACAGCCGCTGCAGATCGGCCCGTTTTCTAGTTTCTTCCATGTTAGAAGAACTTCCACATCATATACAGTTGAAACCAGAAGTTTATAGATAATGTATTTAAAGACACATCTGCATGTTTTTCTCACTATCAGACATGAAATTAGAATAAACCTTTCCCGTTTTAGGTCAATTAGGAACCAAAATTATTTATATTTGCCAAATTCCAAAATAATGAGAGAGAGAGCGCGAAAGTTTTAAGACATTTTATTACAGTCTGCCTAGTAAGGTTTCCATCCACTCATTACTATTTGGTAACATTGCCCTTTAAAC
The DNA here is from genome assembly GCF_048569485.1 of Anomaloglossus baeobatrachus. Taxonomy (NCBI): domain Eukaryota; kingdom Metazoa; phylum Chordata; class Amphibia; order Anura; family Aromobatidae; genus Anomaloglossus; species Anomaloglossus baeobatrachus. Next base: position 571,811,488 of record NC_134356.1, read on the forward strand.
TGTAAGACTTGGGTCCAAACATTTTGGATATCTTTCCACAAGCTTCTCACAATAGTTTGTAGGAATTTGGGCCCATTCCTACTAACAGAACTGGTGTAACTGAGCCATGTTTGTAGGTCGCTTTGCTCGCACCTTTCAATCTTGTGTGTACTTATGTATAATTGTACAGATGAACGAGGTTCCTTCAGTAAGGCTGCTTTCACACTACCTTTTTTTAACATGCGTCATGAACGTTTTTTTTTAACGCAAAAACTGATCCAGTGCAAATGCGTTTTCATTTCAATGCATTTGCAATGGACTCGCGTCAACATGCGTTCACCTGCGTTTGCGTGCATTATAGTGAGGATCCAGCGACTTGCAGTTTAACCTTTTTCAAAAACACTACTTGTAGCGTTTTTTGAGCTGCGTCCAAATACTGCAAATTGCTGGATCCTGACTAAACAGCATGTGAACGCTGGCATGCTGATAGACAGGATCCTGCTTGCTCTACTGAGCATGCCCAGAAACCAGCCTCACGTGATCAGTCTCTCTCTCTCCACCTCTCCCCCCCCGCCTGAGAGCGGAGGACGCTCGTAACCAAGGTAAACATCGGGTAACCGCGGTCTTAGTTACCCGATGTTTATCTTGGTTATGTGAGCAGGCAGCCGGCTCCTAGCAGCTGCAGACGCTCATAACCAAGGTAAATATCGGTTATCCCAGCAAGTTACCCGATGTTTACCTTGGTTACGAGCCTCTGCAGCTGTCAGATGTCGTCTCCCAGTCTTTCATGTTCAGTTCCCCTCACTCCCGATCACATGACTCCAATGCCTGCCCATAAACTTAAAGTGACAGGATCCTGCAAAATAACACATGCGTTTGCATGCGTCTTTCTTTACAAACACAGGATCCGCTTTTGCAGCAAAAAAACGTTCATGACGCATGTTAAAAAAACGTAGTGTGAAAGCAGCCTTAGGCTGGTTTCACACTACGTTTATTTAACATCCGTCCATAACATTTTTTTAGCGGAAAAACGGATCCAGTGCAAATGCGTTTTCACTTCAATGCATTTGCAATGGACTCGCGTCCACCTGCGTTCGCATGCGTTTGCGTGCGTTAGACACAGGATCCGTACTTTTGCGTTATTTTAACATGTTTCAAAAACGCTACTTGTAGCGTTTTTTACCTTTGTCAAAATAACGCATCTCACAGGATCCTTCACATTGCGCCGCGAGCTGCAATGCATTTCAATGAGCGCTGGATCCTGCCTAGCAGAATGCGTTGAGTTGCGTTGTAACAGGATCCTGCTTTTGTACTGAGCATGCCCAGAACCAGTCTCGCGTGATCTGTCTCTCTCTCCTCCTCCCTCCCTCACCCTCTATCTCTGTCTTTCCCCCTTCCTCTCCTCCCTCTCTCTGCCACCTGAGAGCTGCGGACACTCGTAACCAAGGTAAATATCGGGTAACCACTTCTCTTAGTTACCCGATGTTTACGTTGGTTACGTGTGCAGGCAGCCCTGCTCCTAGCAGCTGCAGACACTCGTAACCAAGATAAATATCGGGTATCCAAGCCCGATGTTTACCTTGTTACGAGCGTCTGCAGCTGTCAGAAGCCGGCTCCCAGTCTGGCACGTTTAGTTACCCTCACCCCCGATCACATGACTCCAATGCCCGCCCCTAAACATCCAGTGACCGGATCCTGCAAAATAACAGATGCGTTAGCATGCGTTTTTTGCTGTAAAAGCAGGATCCGCTTTTGCAGCAAAAAAACGTTCCTGACGCATGTTAAAAAAACGTAGTGTGAAAGCAGCCTTAGCTACAAATTGCACCGAACGATGAGTCAGACTTGTGCAAGTCCACAATTCTCCTCCTGAGCTCTTGGTTAATTTCTTTTGACTTTCCCATGATGGTACACAAAGAAGCAGTGGGTTTCAGGTGTGCATTAACCCCTTCAGCCCCGGGGCACTTTCCATTTTTGCGTTTTTGCTCCCTTTCTTCCGAGAGCTGTAACTTTTTTTATTTTTCCGTCAATCTTGCCATATGAGGGCTTGTTTTTTGCGCGACAAGTTGTACTTTTAAATAAAACCATAAGTTTTACCATAAAGTGTACTGAAAAACAGCAAAAAAAATTCCAAGTGTGGAAAAACTGAAAAATGTGTGATGGCACAATAGTTTTTGGGATGTTTTATTCACGGTGTTCACTATATGGTAAAACTGATGTGTGGGTATGATGCCTGAGGTCGGTGCGAGTTTGTAGACACCAAACATGTATAGGTTTACTTGTATCTAAGGGGTTAAAAAAAAATTCACAAGCTTGTCCAATAAAAGTGGCGTACGTTTTGCGCCATTTTCCGAAACCCGTAGAGTTCTCATTTTTTGGGATCTATAGCTCAGTGATGGTTATTTTTTGCGTCTCGAGCTGATGTTTCTAATGGTACCATTTTTGCACAGATGCTACGTTTTGATCACCTGTTATTGCATTTTGCGTAAAACTTGCGGCGACAAAAAAAACGTAATTTTGGCGTTTGGAGTTTTTTTTGCAACTACGCCGTTTACCAATCAGATTAATTGATTTTATATTTTGATCGGGCATTTCTGAACGCAGTGATACCAAATATGTGTATATATATTTATTTTTTTAACCCTTTAATTTTCAATGGGGGGGGGGGAAAGGGGGGTGATTTGAATTTTGTTTTAGGTTTTTTTTATTTTTTTTTTTTTTTTATTTTTTAAAACTTTTTTTTTTTTTACTAGTCCCCCTAGGGGGCTATAGTGATCAGCAATCCGATCGCTCTTATCTATCTGCTGATCACCGCTATACAGCTGTAAACAGCAGATACAGTCACTTCCTGTTTCCCTCTGCTCCGGGCCGAGGGAAAACGAAAGTGAAACGTCATCGCATGACCCTGTGCTACGATAGCAACCACCGAAAGTCACGTGACTTCCGGTGGGGGCGGCGGTAAGTAAAAATCTTCACCGCACGTATATACATCTCCCTGCCAGACTTTGGCAGCGAGATGTAAGGGGTTAATGTTACGGGTGGAATGCGATTCCACTCGTAACATGTAGGCACACATGTTAGCTGTTGAAAACGGCTGATATGTGTTCCGATCCACGCCGCCTGCCCGCGGCAGGGGGCGGGGCTTAACGGGACACACTCCATGATGGATATATCCGTCCATGGTCATGAAGGGGTTAAAGGGAACCTGTCTCCAGGTTTTTCTGTTATGAGCTGCGGCCACCATCAGTGAACACTGTATATAAGAGCCCAGGCCACTTTGTAGAACATAATAAAACACTTTTATAATACTCGGCGGGCGGTCCGATGGGTGTCGTTGCTCTCCAGTCTAGCTCCTCTTCAGCGATCTCAGTCCTCCTCCTTCTGAGGCTCATGAGCATGCCACGTCCCACGTCATCCACACTCGCCGCCATTGAGGTCATGCGCAGGCGCACTTTGATCTGCCTGGCTCAGGGCAGATCAAAGTATTGTAGTGCGCATGTGCAGGCGGTCTTTATCCTTTCCTTGCACCTGCGTATTACAGTACTTTGATCTGCCCTCAGCAGCGCAGCTCAAAGTGCATCTGTGGAGGCCTGCAATGCCGGCCTAGGCTGGATAGGAGGATGGAGATTGCAGCAGAGAGGAGGCGCCGGACCGAGTGCAGCGACACCTGTCAGACCGCCCCCAGGTGAGTATTATAGAAGTGTTCTTTACCTTCTACGCAGTGGCCTGGCCTCTTATATACAGTGTTCTAGAATGCTGTATATAACGACTCACTGGTGGTTGCCGCAGGTTATAGGGGCCAAATCTGTTAATAGGTTCCCTTTAAAATGCAGCCACAGGTGTCTCTAAGGCTCCTTTCACACATCAGTTTTTTGGCATCCGGCACGATCCGGCGAAAAAACTAATGTGACGGATCCGGTGAAAAAAACGGATCAGTTGTATCAGTTTTTTCCATCAGTTCCTTCAGTTTTTTTACAGATCCGGTGTGATACTGAGCATGCTCAGTTAAAAAGAAAACTGATCCGGCGGCCGGATCCGTTTTTGCTGGATCCGGCATCCATAGGCTTCCATTATAAAACACGCCGTACGGTGACGGATCCGGCGCCACAAACGTTCACTTTAACGTTTCATCCGGCCGCCGGACAAGTAAATTTTGCGGATGAATCGCAAGGCCATCAGGCACAATCCGGCTCTAATGAAAGTCTATGGGGGAAAAAACTGATCCAGAGGCAACAGACGCCGGATCCGTTTTTTCATGTTTTTGCCGGATTGTGCCTGATGGCAAAAAACTGATGTGTGAAAGCAGCCTTACTTGGATGTTTCCAATAAACCAGAACCATCCAAAGACATGACCTCATCATATGGGGGTCCCATATTGTTTAACCCCTTAACGACTGCGGACAGTAATCTTGCGTCCTAGCGGTCATATTGTTACTGCAAGCAGCTTGCAGCGATCGGTGCACATATCAGCTGGTTTTTACAGCTGACGTGTGCCTGCTGGCACGAGCGGAATCGTTATCCGCCTGTGTTTTTTAACCCCTTAAATGGCGCAGTCTATATGTGACAGTGCCATTATAATGGTGACAACGGTAAACTTTTACTCACTGCCGATACCGGAATTCTCGTGATGTGATCACGTGACTTCCGGTGGTTGCCATGGTAGCACAGTCATGTGATGACTCCTGTAGCTCACATGACTTCCTGCTTCACACGGCCGAGAGCTGGGTGAGACACGAAATGAGCATATCTGCTGTTCACAGCTGTGTAGCTGTGATCAGCAGATATGGCAGAGCAATCAGACTGCTGATCTATATAGTCCCCTAGGGGGACTAGTAAAATAAAAAAAAAAAAAAAAAAAAATAAAACAAAAACCTAAGTTCAAATAACCCCCCTTTCGCCCCATTGAAAATTTAAGGGTTAAAAAAAAATTACACATTTTGTATCGGCGCGTTCAGAAACGCCCGATCTATCAAAATATAAAATCTATTAATCTGATCGGTAAATGGCGTACCGGCAAAAAAATTCCAAACGCCAAAAATTACGCTTTTTGGTCGCCACAAATTTTGCGCTAAATGCAATAACAAGCAATCAAAATGTAGCAACTGCGCAATGGTGATACTGTTAAAAACGTCAGCTCGAGACCCAAAAAAATAGGCAATCGCTGAGTCATAGATCCCAAAAAATGAGAACGCTACGGGTCACGGAATATATCACAATTTAGCTCAATAGATAACAATTTTATTAGATCCAAAAACACACCATATACAATTAAAATCACTTAAAATCAGAAACTCATGGCCTATGACGCCCTCAAAGATATCCTGAAAACCAGTAATATGGTATTGATCAATAGACAAATTCTGTGGTAATAAAAAGGACCCCACTGTTTGAACAATAAACCCAATATAGTGAATGTCATAAGTTGTTACTGGCTATTGCCAGAGCAATTGGTATCAGAACAGGCAATATAGAGTATACAACCACATTTCAAAAACAAACCGGTATAATTACATATCCCAAAGCAGCAGCCTTCTGCACCCACAGTATGGATTATGTGACCTATGGAGCAACATAAATTGTGATATATTCTGTCTACACTTTTGGTGTGCGTGTCCATTATGCATGAGCTTTTCCTCCCTTTTTCACGTGTTTCTTTTTCATGCAGGATGTTTCATCCATTTTTGATACAATTCTAGGCTTTGCACCCTGTTTTTGCTTACATCAGGGTCACGGAATATGGCGTAAAACGTGTGCCATTTTTTTCAGACAAACGTCAGATTTTTTTGTAACCCCTTGGATAAAAGTAAAACTATACATGTTGGGTGTCAACAAACTCGCACCGTCCTCAGGCATCACAACGACACATCAGTTTTACCATATAGTGAACACTGTGAATAAAATATCTAAAAAAAAAAATAGCGCTATCGCATTTTTATTTTTTTTTTGCAATTTTTCCGCATTTGGAAATGTTTCATTTAAAAGTACAGCTCGTTCCGCAAAAAATGAGCCCTCACATGACCATATTGAATGAAAAATAAAAAAAGGTACGTCTCTCGGAAGAATGGCAAAAAAAACGCCAGAAAACGTAAAATCAGCCGGTCATGAAAGGGTTAAAGGCATAGTACTTAGTGTATGTAAACTTTTGACTTTTCAGAAAGTAATTAAACATTTTGGTCCCTGATAGACCTAAAACAGGAAAGGTTTATTCTGATTGTGTCTTTATAGATGTATGTAAATGTTTGTTTTCATCTGTATATTAAAGCGTTCCCATTAGATTGGCCCTGTAGCTTGTCCTGATGTCCTTCTCTTGTCTTCAGGTGTGTATTTGGTAAATTCCCGGTGATATAGACAGCAAGGTTTAGATTTAACCCCATAGCGACGGCCTAACGTCTCAAGACGTCGGAAAAACAGGGTACTTATTCTGTTCCGACGTCTTGAGACGTCAGGCCGGAAAAAGCTTGTAGCGCCCCCCAGTGACGGAAAATCTCGAGGGTTTCAGCTACTGGAGGTGAGACCCCCAAGATTATGAATCGGGGTGTTTTTTTTTGGACCCCGATAATGTGATCGCCGGTATACACCGTATACCGACGTACACATAAAAAAAAAAAATGGCAAATAATACTGATTTCTTTCTCATCTGACATGATCAAACATGTCTGTTGAGAAAGAAATATAAGCCCCTAGTGCCCCCAAATCCCCCAGTACCGGAGAAATCAACCCCCACCACCCCCACCCCCTCCGGAACGTCCAAAATGGCGCCGACGCCGGCTCTGCATTCATTTCCCTCCGATCTGAAATGATCAAACATTTCAGATCGGAGGGAAATGTCTTACCCCTGAGCCCTCCACCGGGACACCGGAGCTCTCTTGGTCCCCCGGAGCCCCCCTCCGGATCATTCAGGATGGCGCCGAAAACTGCCGCCGGCTCTGCATTCATTTCCCTCCGATCTGAAATGATAAAACATTTCAGATCGCAGGGAAATGTCCTCCCCCTGACCCCTCCTCCGGTACACCAGAGCCCTCCGGTTCTCCAGAGCCGCCCCCTTCCCCCCTCCGGAGCATGCAAGATAGCTGCGCGCAGCGCACAGTAGCGCGCGGCCGCATTCATCCTGCTCTTTCTTCCGCATGTGACACCACATGCGACAGAAAAGTTGTCCCCAGGTCCCGCTAGGTCTCCCGCCGTCACCCCGCGTCAGCCCCCGGTCTTCCCCGTTAACTGGCTTCTGCTCCGTCCCCGCGATCACGCCGCCTCCTTCTGGAAAGCTGGCGGCGCATGTGCACACAGCGACGGTCAGCTGGATCCTTGCAAGCAGGGACGCTGACCTCGCTGCTGCACATGCTGCTGTACTGTGGACCGGGGGAGAGTGAGTGCAGTAATCTGCAGCCACACTCCTCACATGGAGAGCCTGCTGTTCTAGAAAATGGGGGGTACGTTCTGTGAGCGTGCCCCTCATATTCTGGAATGAGGTTACTGCAGGTCACTCTGCCCTAGGTTGGACCGGGGCAGTGTGAGTGCAGTATTCTCAGATTACTGTACCCACACTGCTCATGGAGAGCTTGCTCTTCCAGAAAATGGGGGATACGTTCCCTGAATGTGCCCCCATATTTTAGAAGGTCCAGAGTCAGCGTGGGACCTCCAAAATGGATTACAGCGACTGGAATTTGTTTATTTTCAATAAATTGGTGAAAAAGGAATGTTTCGGGGAGTGTTTTTTCAAATAAATTTTTTTTTGTCTTTATTTTTTTCTATTACTGACTGGGTTAGTGATGTCACGGTATCTGTTTAGATGCCGTGACATCACTAACCCCAGGGCTTGATGCCAGGTGACATTGCAGCTGGTATCAACCCCGTATATTACCCCGTTTGCCATCGCACCAGGGCGCGGGATGAGCTGGGGCGAAGCGCCAGGATTGGCGCATCTAATGGATGCGCCACTTCTGGGGCGGCTGCGGCCTGCTATTTTTAGGCTGGGAAGAGTCCAATAACCATGGCTCTTCCCGCCCTGAGAATACCAGACCCCAGCTGTCCGCTTCACCTTGGCTGGTGATCCAATTTGGGGGGGACCCCACGTTTTTGTTTTTTTTGCTTTTTAAAAAAACGCCTGGGGAGCCCTCCAAATTGATCACCAGCCAAGGTGAAGCAGTCAGCTGTGGTTTGCAGGCTACAGCTGTCTGCTTTACCCTAGCTGGCTATCAAAAATAGGGGGGACCCCACGTTGTTTATTTTAATTATTAATTTTTTGGGGGGGCTAAATACAAGGCTAGGCACCCATTAGTGTCACATGAAAGGCACTAAAGGGCGCCAGCTTAGAATATGCAGGGGGTGGGACGTTATAATTGTTTGACATCTAGCCATTTATCCATTGTAGCATTTTAGGCTATGCGCCAACAATCGGGGTTTGCAGCGTTTTGGGTGCAGAGTGTTTTCCCTGCGTCCATAACGCTGTGTTGTGCAGTAGAAGCACAGTGAAAGGATTTTTAGAAATCCCGTGCCCTCTGTGCTTCTCTGCTCCGCAGCATACACTGACCTGTGGTGCAGCTTCCCGAGCCTCAGCATGTCAATTTATGCTGCAGAGACAAGAGTGTTCTCTGCAGGTAGAATAGAGCTAAAGTCCACAGCAGCCTGAACCCAAATCCTGGGCATGGGCAGCTGCGTTCTCCCGTGGACAACTCACATCTCTGCAGGAAGGCTGACACTGTATACTAGACGCCGTGTCGCTGGATCATGGCCACATAGCCTAAAAGTGAGAAATTTGTTGCTACAGCAACATTTTTGTGAAGTACCTGTGGATTCAAAATGCTTACTATACTCCTGAATAAAATCCAGTTTCCAAAATGGAGTCACTTGTGGGGGTTTCTAATGTATAGGTATCCAAGGGGCCCTGCAAATGTGACATGGTGCCCGCAAATTATTTAAACTTTTCCAGAATTCAAATGGTGCTCCTTCCATTCCAAGCCCTCCCATTTATCCAAACAGAGGTTTTTGGCCACATGTGGGGTATCCCTGTGCTCATAAGACATTGGATAAACTGTTGGGTCCACGGTTTGTTGGTGCCTCTTGAAAAAGTAACAAATTTGATGCTGAAGCAACATTTTTGTGAAAAAAATGAAAATTTTCAATATGGCAACCTAAGCTTATTAAATTCTGTGAAGTACTCTTGGATTCAAACTGCTCACTATACACCTAGATAAAAGCCTTGAGGTGTCTTGTTTCCAGAATGGGGTCACTTGTGGGGGACCTCCACTGTTTAGGCACCTTAGGGGCTTTCCAAATGCAACTTAAGCTGGTGTCACACATAACGACGACGACAACGACGTCGCTGCTACGTCACCATTTTCTGTGACGTTGCAGCGACGTCCCGTCGCTGTCGCTGTGTGTGACATCCAGCAACGACCTGGCCCCTGTTGTGAGGTCGCCGGTCGTTGCTGAATGTCCAGCTTCATTTTTTGGTCGTCACTCTCCCGCTGTGACACACACATCGCTGTGTGTGACAGCGAGAGAGCGACGAAATGAAGCGATCAGGAGCCGGCACTGGCAGCTGCGGTAAGCTGTAACCAGCGTAAACATCGGGTAACCAAGGGAAGACCTTTCCCTAGTTACCCGATGTTTACGCTGGTTACCAGCCTCCGCTCTTGCTGCCAGTGCCGGCTCCTGCACTGTGCACATGTGGCTGCAGTACGCATCGGGTAATTAACCCGATGTATACTGTAGCAAGGAGAGCAAGGAGCCAGCGCTAAGCAGTGCGCGCGGCTCCTTGCTCTCTGCACTGTGACATGTAGCTGCAGCACACATCGGGTTAATTAACCCGATGTGTACTGTAGGAGAGCAAGGAGCCAGCGCTAAGCGCGGCTCCCTGCTCTCTGAACATGTAGCACAGTGACGTTATGATCGCTGCTTCTGCTGTGTTTGACAGCTAAGCAGCGATCATAACAGCGACTTACAAGGTCGCTGTTACGTCACCGAAAATGGTGACGTAACAGCGACGTCGCTGTCGCTTAGTGTGAACCCAGCTTTAGCGTCTGCTAATGATTCCAGCTAATTGTGCAGTCAAATGGCGCTCCTTCCCTTCCAAGCCCTGCTCTGCACCCAAACAGTTGATTTTCATCACACATAAGGTACCAGCATAGAGAAATTGCACAATAAATCTTATGCTGAATTTTTTCCTTTTACACTTGTAAAAAAAAGCTACCTGGTTGAAGTAACAATTTTGTGGTAAAAATGTATTTTTTTTATTTTCACAGCTCAACATTATAAACTTCAGTGAAGCACCTGGGGGTTCAGGGTACTCGCCAAACATCTAGATAAATTCCTTCAGGGGTCTATTTTCCAAAATGGGGCCACATGTTGGGGAGCTTCACTGTTTAGGCACCTCAGGGGCTCTCCAAATGCAACATGGCGTCCGCTATTGATTCCAGACAATTTTGTAGTCAAATGGCACTCCTTCACTTCCGAGCCCTGCCGTGTGCCCAAACAGTTGATTTCCACCACATATAAGGTATCGCCAAACTCAGGAGAAATTGCACAATAAATGTTATGCTGAATTTTTTCCTTTTACTCTTGTAAAAAAAAAAAGCTACCTGGTTGAAGTAACAATTTTGTGGTAAAATTTTATTTTTTTATTTTCATGGCTCAACGTTATAAAATTCTGTGAAGCACCTGGGGGTTCAGGGTACTCACCAAACATCTAGATAAATTCCTTGTGGGGTCTATTTTCCGAAATGGGGTCACTTGTGCGGGGTTTCTGCTGTTTAGGTACCTTAGGGGTCCTCCAAATGCAACATGGTGACCGCAATCTTTTTCAGCCAAATTTCCTTTTACAAAATTCAAATATTGTTCCTTTCGTTCCAAGCCCTCCCATTTGTCCAAACAAAGGTTTCAGGCCACATGTGAGGTATCACCGCGCTCATAAAAAAGTGGGTAACAAACCTTGGTCAAATTTTTGGAATTACCTCTTGACAAAGTAAGAAAATTGATGCTAAAGCAACATTTTTGAGAAAATTATTAAAATTTTCAATATGACAACGTAACGTTAACAAAATCTGTGAAGTACCTGTGGATCCAAAATGCTCACTATACCCCTAGATAGAAGCCTTGAGGGGTCTAGTTTCCAAAATGGCGTCACTTGTGAGGGGTTTCTTCTGTTTAGGTACCTTAGCGGACCTGTAAATGCAACATGGTGCCCGCAATCTATTTCAGCCAAATTTGCTTTCCAAAATTCAAATATTGCTCCTTCTGTTCCGAGCCCTCCCATTTGTCCAAACAGAGGTTTCTGACCACATGTGGGGTATTGGTGCGTTCATAAGAAAGTGGGGAACAAGTTTTGGGGTCCATTTTGTTGTTATTTCTTCTAAAAGTGAATAAATTTGGGTTAGAGCAACATTTTTAGGTAAAATTTAATTTTTGCTTTTTTTTCATTCCACATTGCTTTTGTTCATGTGAAGCACCTGAAGGGTTAATAAACTTCTTGAATGTGGTGTTGAGTACTTTGGGGGGTGCAGTTTTTAGAATGGTGTCACTTTTGGGTATTTTCTGTCATCTAGGCCCTTCAAAGTCACTTCAAATATGAGGTGGTCCCTAAAAAAATGGTTTTTATAAATTTTGATGTAAAAATGAGAAATCGCTGATAAACTTTGAACCCCTCTAACTTCCTAACAAAAAAAAATGTTGTTTCCAAAATTCTGCTGATGTAAAGTAGATAAGTGGGAAATGTTATTTATTAACTATTTTGTGTCACAGAAATCTCTGGTTTAACGGTATAAAAATTCAAAAGTTGAAAATTGCTAAATTTTCTAAATTTTTGCCAAAATTCAATTTTTTTCATAAGTAAACGCAAAAAATATTGTCCTAAATTTGGTACTAACATGAAGTCCAATATGTGACGAAAAAACAGTCTCAAAATCACCAGGATCCGTTGAAGCGTTCCAGAGTTATAACCTCATGAAGTGACACTGGTCAGAATTGCAAAATTTGGTCTGGTCATTAAGGTGAAAATTAGCTCCGTCACTAAGGGGTTAACATAATACAGAAAATCCTGCAGCACAATTCTGCAAGGACAGGACGACAACACTGTGCTAATGGCATTTGGTTGGTCACCATGGAAATTAAAAATTCTTGGCCGGTGCCCATCTTAAGATTCTTTGTGGATCTGGATGCCTGAGGCTCAGATTTCCTAATACCTGAGAGTGCAGGGCATGAGGCACGAGCAAGAAGCCGTATATTTAGGGGTCTTGGGGTCTACACGTTCTGCGGATTGCTTCTAAGGGAGGATAAAGTGCCTATAGGATATGGCCCCTTGAGATACTTGTCCAGGGTAGCAAATTTTTGTGTAAGTCACCTTTTCAGCAGAGGTTTTACTAGTCTTGTATAGGATTTTTTTTTTTTCTTTTCCTAAAAAGGGAACAGCGTTTACTGAGGTGTGTGGCTATAATTTAAGCCATAGAACTGGCATAAATCATCAAACATCTCTGACTTGGCCTAGATCTATTTCTGCTCACTCATTCCAAAGGTGTGCCGACTGTACAATGTGTACCTCTTATTATGGCACATCTCAAGCCAGCAGTCTTTTCGTTTTAAATCAAGGTATAATGGTGTTGGGGTTTGTTTTTTGGGGGAATTATTGAAAATTGTGACTTTTCAACCGTGCAGGATCTCTGATGGCATTTTGGTGCCATTGAAACTTTGCCTTCTGCGAAGTTGGAAAGGGTTAAGGAGTAATCATCGTGTATATTAGTATTGGTACGGAGACCGTTCACAATATTGTCCTGACATGATGGGATTTAACAGGTCCACAACATAAAAAGACATGGATGGACATCAGGCCGGGGCCACACGGGGGACTAATGCGATCCTCGCATGACACTCGGCTCACACTGGCAGCATAGCGGGAGCTGAGTGTCTTGCAAGTGTCACTGTTACTGAGGTCCAATTGTGCGATTGGACCACAGCTGCGGGGGGCGGCACTGAGGAGGGGCGTGGGGGATTTCTCTCCCTCTTTCCTCCGTAGCCGGCTATTGCTATTCTCGCCCTGCATTCGTGGTACTCCGGTGTACTGCAAGTGTATCGCGATCTTTCTCTCGCCCCATACACTTGAATGGGTGCGAGAGAAACAATGATTGCATTACAGTCGCAGCATGCTGCAATTGTTTTCTCGGTCCGATTAGGGCTGAGCAAATAATCGCTCATGTGTGCTGACACACAGGCTAATATTGGTCTGAGTGGAATGTGATGTTTTATCGCATTCCACTCGCTCCGATTTTCATGCCGTCTAGCTTAGGACTAAGTCCATCGTCGCTCGTAGATAGGAAATCTACCTTTGTCTTCTAGGGACAAGATCATTTATTCTGAATAATTGTGCTGGTCTGCTTTGTGTGTTCAGTGTCGGCAGTTTTCTATATTCCACAACCTGTCTCTTGTCCACCATACTTTTACATTGTGTTTTCCGCTTGGTTAGGTTGTTTTGTCAAGATGTTCTAAAAATAAAGATGACAATCCTTAGTCTTTATCCCTAGTGTAGGGTGCACAAAATAATGTAGACCTACTCATACACAGGAATTTAACCGGTCATCATTTTGGTATCTAGGTGGAACCCATGTTACTCAGAGGAAAGCCATGCATGTACATAGAGGCTGTGTATAGAGGTTCTGGTTTGGTTGGAACCTGGGACTTAATTTCTGCAAGAAAATGAACCACCGCGCTGCTGTACAGTGTCATGGGCCGGTTCTTTTTCTAATATGTGAAAGAACTTCCATGTTGTATGGGATTGTTTTGGTTATTTATTTTTTTTTGTTTTAACCTTTCTTTAGTGTATTGTACCTATTTGTAGTCAATGTGACTTTTTATAACCCTTTTTCACAACCATTAAACAGTATCGGGTGATATGTATTTCTTCTTCACGGGGTCATTGATTTGTGTTGGCGAGTTGGATCCACCATACAGATCAGTGATACATATTGGACTTCGTTTTATTGTTTGTTTGCACCTGCAGACAGTGGTTCTGCTAAAAAGACAGAAGGCGTATTCATTATCTACCTGTAAAAATAACAGCACGTCTTAAAAACAAAAACCTGGTGTGTGAGTCTATTGTGGATTCACCAAGATCATAATGTTGCGCTTCTGACCAAGATTGTGATGAAGATTTGCAGTGGGAATCACAACTGATCCAGTGTTGGCCCTCACCGCTAAGGTCTGATGTAAACCGCTGATTGGGGAGCTGATATTTATGGTAAAAAATAATTTAAAAACCTTTTAGAAGTCTATAAATGTAATATTTGCATCAGCTTGGAGTTATACTATATATGCTTTGAGATATATCTCTATGTATGTATGTATGTATGTATTTATGTATGTATGTATATATGTATGTGTGTGTGTATGTATATATATATGTGTGTGTGTGTGTGTGTGTGTGTGTGTGTGTGTGTATGTATATATATATATATATATATATATATATATATATATATATATATATATATATATAATGTATGTATGTATGTGTATGTATAATCTCTCTATCTATTTTATTAATTATATGTGCGCATTAACCTGTGTGTAATATATATTATAAGTTATAAATAATCTATTTTCGATATGTGGCCTTCCCTGCCGGTCAGGGGGTCACTGTGGGCCCAGCTCCTGAGATCCCTGACTGTGCGGTATAAAGTTGCTGATACACAAGAAATGTTTTACGTGCTGCACAATGAATAGCCGTTAATGTAATACTCCCCAGTAGGGACAACCATAAATGAGCAGGTGTCCTGTGTTCCAAGCCCCCCATGTCCCACCAGGAAGGTCTTGGTCCTGGCCAGCAGGGTGTGACCCTCCCCTGTACAGTGCCGGCTGTGCCGCTTCTTCCTCCTCTGCACAGTCCTGGTTTCTTGCTGAACATTATTTCTGACTCTTAATAACCTGAAGGCGGATTTGAAGACCTGGAATGGAGTAAAGTTTTCGTTGCATGTAAAGGGTACTAAACAGTGTCATTTCTAGATGTGAGCTTGATGGGTCAGGGCTGGTCTCCCCCTATAGATCCTGGCGGCTGCAGTAATGATCCGCTGCCCCTGCCGTCCTCTGTGCACAATGTTATTTGTCATTTAGGAGTAACATTCTGGTTGAATCTAATGCTTTTTGATAAGATCCTGATTCTAATGTCCTGTCCTTGTCTCTGCAGCCTCTGATAACAACCAGCGATTTCAAGAAACATGCTTTGCATTTGCATTAACACCACAACAAGTCCAGCAAATCAGCAGCTCCATGTAAGTCTCCCTCTTCCTTTCCGATTATTGGCCTCCCTTTCTCTCCCAGCCTCCCCTCCCCCTCCTCACGCCTCTCACTTGGCAACTGTGCTCGGCCTATTGAAATCCTTGTTGTTGATGGGGGCTAGAGTTACGTCTGTGGCCGATGGTGAATTAAGTGTTGTAGTTTTCGGTGAGGCGGGCTGCCAGCATGGGCGCCATATCCCATTCTATTAACTGTTTTGTGGCACTTAGTAAGATCCCTTCACATCCTATTCATTCTAGGAACAAAGAACTTTCCAAAAAACTTTTACAGCAAATGACCATGATGTGCAATCAGCAAGAAGTGTTTGTACTGTAAACCACAGCCATTTTATTGCTCCAATTCCCCCTAAAGTGATGTGTGTACAGTGATCCTAATTACTTCCTGCTACAAACCCTCCACATCATATAGAGCAAGGCTCATTTAAAGGGACACAGTGAGCGCACTCCGTAACCGGATGGAAAGGACAATCAAGTGATGGAAGGATGGTATAATTATCCGGCCTGTAAATAATTTATACCCAAATGCTCTGTGGAGATGAGGAAAGAAGAAATGTATTGGTGAACTCACACGCCATCGAGTGCAATATGAGAAAAAAAACAAAAACGGCATTGCACTCTCATTTTTTGCATTGAGGCAGTGTAGATCTGTGGTCTTAGCTGGATTTAGCCTGTGGAAAAAAAACAGCATGCTGCAAATCGACTCATTAATCAGACTTCCTTATTCATCTGAGTGCAAGAAAAAAAATCTGATGCCATACTGACCATCCTAGTGTCAAATCAGCCTGTAAATGAACGATGGCTGGTCAGAAAAAAAACTGATTGTATATGAACAGCAGAAGGATAAATGACAAGAAAAAACATCCAGTTCTCTGGATGAAAATAGGACCAATATGTTTTTTAGGTTTTTGTTTTTTTTTGCTAGGGAATGTACCCTTAACACTAAAACTACTGGACTCGTGACACATATATAGAAATACATGGTGCAAAGTAGTAAAATGACTACCTCAGTAGTTCTAGTGTTAAAGGGAACCTGTCACCACTTTTTTGGCCTATAAGCTGCGGCCACCACCACCGGGCTCTTATATATAGTATTCTAACATGCTGTATATAAGAGCCCGGGCCGGGAGGATAACATTAACGCTTTATAATACTTACCTAACGGTTGCTCGGTTGGCCATATGGGCGACTGGTGCGGGCGCCTCCCCTTTCGGCCATCTTCATCCTCTTTCTGAAGCCTGGGTGCATGACGTGTCTACTACGTCATACACACTCGCCGGTCCTGCGCAGGTGCACTACAATACTTTGATCTGCCCTGCTCAGGGCAGATCAAAGTGCGCCTGCTCAGGACCTGAATGCTGGCGACTGTGTAGGACGTCGGACCTGTCATGCACGGCGGCTAGAGAAGGAGTACAAAGATGGCCAAAAGAGCAGGCACCGGACAACGGAGGCCAACCGCGCGACCATTAGGTAAGTATTATAACGTCCAGAAAGGAAAAGACCGCACTTCTCCACTGTGCCGAAAATCCTCTTTATTCAAACAGGTGCAGGGTAAAAGGCAGGAGATGAGCTTCGACCTGGACCAGTTGAAGCATAAGCAGATGCGAAACGGACGTCGTCCTTGTGAGGAGCCTGCACCTAGCTCCTCTCCTGCCTGTTACCCTGCACCTGTTTGAATAAAGAGGATTTTCGGCACAGTGGAGAAGTGCGGTCTTTTCCTTTTCTGGATTTTTCTGGATTCATCCTTCTATGTGGACAAGCACCCCGCAGCCATTGAATATCATGTATTTCGGCTAAAACTCCTCGCAAGCATGCGGTACCGCAAGGTAATACCCAGTGGTGCGGGACTGTCTTCTCTATTTTAAGTATTATAAAGTGTTTTTATGTTATACTCCCGACCTGGGCTCTTCTATACAGCATGTTAGAATGCTGAATATAAGAGCCCGGTGGTGGTGGCCGCAGCTTATAGGCCAAAAAAGTGGTGACCGGTTCCCTTTAAGAGAACGTGACAGGTGATACTTGCTGCCCACTGGTTGGGCGCTATGCCACAGACTGCGGCTGTATTATCTCAGCTAGGCATGTTAGACTCTGAAACACCGCGGAGTTTCAGAGAAAAACACACATAATGGCCAACGGGGACTTAGCCGCGCTGTAGAAAGGCAGATAAGTGGGTCCCTGGGTGCTTCTCCCCACACGATGCCCTAGATTTACAGGTCTAGGTGCATGTGTAAGAAGAAACCTGTCAATCCAAGGCAGTGGGTGGGAACAAGCAGCCGGGGACCTGCCTGACAGACTAGTCTACACAGTAACTGAGGGCACCACCTGATAAATTGAGATCACCCAAATGCATAATTAGTAGATTAATGCCATGGCAAGGTAAGTATGCAACTGCCAAGGGATTACAACATTTTTTTTTTATTATTAAAAGTAATAAAAGCGAAACATGGAAAACACACCAATATTAAAGCCACTTTTTTAAAAAAAATACTAAAGCTAGGATATATTAACCCCTTAACGACCGCGGGCAGTAATATTATGTCCTAAGCAGCCGACGGGGATCCGCGCACATGTCAGCTGATTTTGTACAGCTGACATGTGCCTCACAGGCACAAGTGGATCCACATTCCACCTGTACCTGTTAACCCCTTAAATGGTGCTGTCAAAATTGGACAGAGCCATTTAAATTCGCGGCACGGTATATCTGTACTCGCCAGTCACCATTGGCGTTGCAGTGACATGATCACTGAGCCGTTGGTTGTCATGGTAGCACAGGGCCATGTGATGACTCCTATAGCTCACATGAGTCCCTTCCTCTTTCACCCAGCCCGGCTGCTGCCAGAGACCAGAGGTGAGTCTTTCTGCTGTTCTCAGCTGTGTAGCTGTGATCAACAGAAGAGAATGAGCGATCAGACTGCTGATACTTATATTCCCCTTGGAGGGACTAGTAAAATAAAAAGTTTTAAAAAATAAAAAAACTAAAAGTTCAAATTGCCCTCTTTCGCCCTATTGAAAATTAAAGGGTTAAAAAGATAAAAAAAAATATACACATTTGTTATCGCCACGTTCAGAAATGCCTGATCAAAATATAAAATCAATCTGATTGGTAAACTGCGTAGCGGCAACAATAATCCAAACGCGAAAATTATTGCATTTTGTGCAAAATTTGTGGCGACCAAAACCATAACAGGTGATCAAACTGTAGCATCTGCGCGAAAATGGTAAGTTCAAAAACGTCAACTCAAGATGCAAAAAATAAGTGGTCACTGGGCCATAGATCCCGAAAAATGAGAACGTTACATGTTGCGGAAAATGGCGCAAAATGTGCTCCACTTTTTTGGACAAACTTCTGTTTTGTTTTTTTTTACCCCTTAAATAAATGTAAACCTACTCATGTTTGGTGTCTACAAACTCGTATCGACCCGAGGCATCACACCGACACATCAGTTTTACCATACAGTCAACATTGTGAATAAAATATTGCAAAAACTATAATTTAATTGTACTTTTTTTTTGCAATTTTTCCACACTTGGAATTTTTGCTGTTTTCCAGTACAATATTTGGTAAAACGTATGGTTTCATTTAAAAGTACAACTCCTTCCGCAAAAAAATAAGCCCTTATATGACAAGAGTGACGGAAAAATAAAAGTTACGGCTCTCGGAAGAAGGGGAGCGAAAAAAACCTCCCAAAAAAACGAGAGACTGAAAATCTGTCTGGGGCAAAGGGGTTAACTTATAAAAAAGAGAACTAGTATGAATAAATACCTGAAACTGCTATGAGCTGGATATCCGGGCTCTGTGTAAATGCAGCAAAGGTGCGCAAATAACACCAACAGCAAGGTAAAAATAAACCCACGAAATAGAAGAATAGCTTATATGAAAACTACAAAGATCCAAGAAACCTGTGAAAATCATGTAAAATACAAGCTAAAGACTGGACCTCACATGTATCGCCACTGCAGTGTGACTTCCTCAGGGGCTCTTATTATGGACACACCTTAATTGTTTACCTAGTGTTTAGGTGTTTTCGCGATTTGTGTTTTCCATGCGTCCCTTTTTTGCTACTTCTAATAGAGTTTCATATGGTGATCCCTTAGAGCACAAGAGAGAGGTGTTCAATGCCGCGCCAATAGATCACTTCAGAAGATGTTCAGATCAGTGTCACTTTATTGTCATTCAGGTCGACGCGTTTCTGGGGCATCTGCCCCCTTCATCAGGACCACCAGAGAAAGAAATAACATCCAATCTCCAGATTGGATGTTATTTCTTTCTCTGGTGGTCCTGATGAAGGGGGCAGATGCCCCAGAAACGCGTCGACCTGAATGACAATAAAGTGACACTGATCTGAACATCTTCTGAAGTGATCTATTGGCGCGGCATTGAACACCTCTCTCTTGTGCTCTCTGTTATCTACCATATTGGTGGCTGCAGCCTTGGATCGTTTGATACATGCGATTATAGTAGTTGTGGCTTCTCACAACTGCAATTGGTGAGTAGGTTTACTCCCCTATCCCTACCCCTTACATATTGGGGTAAGACCCTATTGCGCTTGTTTTTCCACAGCTGTTTTCCTATATGGTGATCCCTTAGCAGTTTCACTTAGCAGCTGCATACTTCTTTCCTCGCTATGTCTGTCTAGTCTACAGCATTGCAAGGTCCCCACTGGCTATTAAATGTTGTGTTTCTCTCTCCCCCGCCACTTCCCCAAACGCTGCAAGAAATATCCCTGGCTGAGATAATCCTGCCTTGGTCTGATACGTGCTGTCCGCATATTAGGCAGCATGGATCAGCGTCAGGTTCCCTTTCATTTGGGGCAAAGGTAGAGAAATGATAAAATCTGAAATGGTCCTGCAGTGTAGACGGCAGCACAGTTTGACTTCCTCGGCCCCTTAGGCTGCGTGCCCACGATCAGGAATGGCAGCGTTTTTGATGCAGCATGTTTTCACTACGTCCAAAATGCTGTGTTGTACAGTAGAGGCACAATGGATGAAATATATAGAAATCTCCTGCTCGCTGTGCTTCTTTTCTCCGCAGCGTAAACTGATCTGCACCGCAGCTTCCCGAGCCGCAACATGTCAATTTACAGGGATAACCGAGCGCAAGTTCGCTGATCCCTGATGGTGCACACAGACGCTGCGGTCTCCTGCAGACAACTCTCGAGTCTCCACAGGAAAAGACACGCTGCATGTGCGGATCGTGGGCACGTACCCTTAGAGCTTTGACGGGTTTTACTACATTCAGCTATGAGTTTCCTTTTTGGCTTTAGTTGAATCTTGTATGAGTGCTGTCAGAAAAAAATCTCCATTGGGTTAACTGTACTAATTACGGACAAACTGAGGAGTATGTATATTTTCTTGCATTACAAGGCACGTCCATTTTTCAGATATAGACTATCATGGAGTGTTAGGATGATGGCGCTTCCCCCTATTGATGAGCCCTTGCTCTTGGCCAGTGTATAGAGAGCAGTTAGAGTGCGTGTCTTGCTCTGTAGGACCTGTTAGGCTGGGGCCACACGGGGGACTACTGCGATCCTCACATGACACTCGGCTCCCGCTGGCAGCACAGCGGGAGCCCAGTGTCATGCGAGTGTCACTGCGACTGAGGTCCGATTGTGCGATCGGACCTCAGCTGCGGGGGGAGGGCCGGCACTGGGGAGGGAGGGATTTATCTAATCTCCTCCGTAGCCGGCTATTGCAATTCTCGCCCTGCACTCGCAGTACACCGGTGTACCGCGAGTGCAGTGCGATTTTTCTCTCTCCCCATAGACTTGAATGGGTGCGAGAGAAAGAGTCTCACATTACACCCGCAGCATGCGGCGATTTTCTCGGTCCGATTAGGGCTGAGAAAATAATCGCTCATGGGTGCTGACACACAGGCTAATATTGGTCCGATTGGAATGCGATGTTTTATCGCATTCCACTCTCTCCGATTTTCATGCCGTGTAGCTTAGGCCTTACACAGACATAATTGTGAAGGGCAATGTGTATCATCTCTCCGGTGGTGGCGCTGCAGGAAGAAGGAACTCCTTGAGGTCATTCAGACTCTGGTTTTCCTCCGTACGAGTTGAGCTGCGTTTTTTACAGAACTCTTACCTGTTCTACTTTTGAGGCTGTACCCATGTACGTATATTTTCCCAGCCTGAATTATCCACATAATCGGAGATGTGTCCGTTTTTGATCTGAGTCTTGAATCAATCTCATCAACGCAAGTCTGAGTCAGTGGAAAAATGTGACCACCACTGTTGGGATCCGTGTGCTGTTTGTTTTTCACGGATTGTTTTGTTGGGAAACATTTCTCCTTAGATTACAGCTTGGGTAATCAACAAGCAGTGAGTACCCAAATCATAAACCTTTTTGTGTTTTTGGGGCAGCGTCATAATTTTGTATTTTTCTTTGTTTACAGGGACATCTCTGGAACAAAATGTGACTTTACAGTTCAAGTGCAGCTAAGGTGAAGCTCTGACTATATTTTTTATGTATTTTAATAAGATTCCAGTTTCGACTTCTAATCTTGTACCTTTCCCTATAGGTTCTGTCTGTCGGAGACCAGCTGCCCTCAAGAAGACCATTTCCCACCAAACCTGTGTGTAAAGGTCAATGGAAAACCCTGTAACCTGCCAGTAAGTGCGGCTTCTGATCAGCGCTCTTCTTGCTCTTCTATTTGTCTTCTACTAGTAATTTATATTCCCACTCCTATTGCAGGGTTATCTTCCGCCAACCAAAAATGGGGTTGAACCAAAGCGACCAAGCCGACCAATCAACATTACCTCACTTGTACGTCTGTCTACGACCGTTCCCAACACCATTGTGGTGTCGTGGACAGCGGAAATTGGACGTGTAAGTTAGCAGACTTGGAATTTTTCTTTCCTGCATGGATAACAACATATTTCCTCTTTTATTCCCAATTTCTTCGATCCTTGCCATGGCTTGATCAGCAGGGATTCTTTCCTTTAACCCCTTCACGACCCATGACGGATATATCCGTCATGGATTGTGTGAGGTTAATCCCCCGCCCCCTGCTGTGGGCAGGTCGCAGCAATCCGCGCACATATCAGCTGTTTTCAACAGCTGACATGTGTGCCTGCATGTTACGAGAGGAATCGCATTCCACCCGCAACTTTTAACCCCTTACATCTCGCTGCCAAAGCATGTGTAAGTATATGCACGCGGCCATTACTTTCACTTACCGCCGACCCCCACCAGAAGTCACGAGCGCGATCACGTGACTTTCGGTGGTTGCCATGGTAGCACTGGGTCATGTGATGACGCCTGTAGCTAACATGAGTCACTTTCTCTCAGTGCTGCCATAGTGCCAGCATGGAGAGTAAAGCAGCATATCTGCAGACCTCGGCTCTGTAGCTGAGATCTATAGATAGAGCGATCGGATTGTTGATCTATATAGCCCCCTAGGAGGACTAGTAAAATAAAAAGTAAAAAAAACAACCTAAAAGTTCAAATCCCCCCCCCCCCCTTCGCCCCATTGAAATATACACCTATTTGGAATTGCTGCGTTCAGAAATGCCCGATCTTTCAAACTATAAAATCAATTAATCTGATCGGCGTAGCTGTAAAAAAAAATTCCAAACGCCAAAAGTTACGTTTTTTGGTCGCCTGCAATAACAGGTGATCAAAACGTAGCATCTGCGCAAAAATGGTTCCATTAGAAACGTCAGCTCAAGACACAATAAATAAGCCATCACTGAGCAATAGATCCCGAAAAATAAGAACGCTACGGGTTTCGGAAAATGGCGCAAAACGTGCAACACTTTTATTGGACAATCTTTTTTTTTTTTAACCCCTTAGATATGAGTAAACCTATACATGTTTGGCGTCTACAAACTCGCACCGACCTCAGGCATCACACCCACACATCAGTTTTACCATATAGTGAACATGATGAATAAAATATCCCAAAATCTATTGTGCCATCACACTTTTTCTTTTTTTTTGCAGTTTTTCCACACTTGGAATTTATTTGCTGTTTTCAGTACCCTATATGGTAAAACTTATGGTTTCATTTAAAAGTACAACTTGTCCCGCAAAAAACAAGCCCTCATATGGCAAGATTGATGGAAAAATAAAAAAGTCACGGCTCTCGGAAGAAGGGGAGCAAAAAAAAACAAAAAACTGAAAATTCCCTGGGGCTGAAGGGGTTAATCAGGTCACTGGTAGAGTTGAGCGAGTACTTAACTGTTCGTACTCGCTATACTCATAACGAGTACTGTCTGATACTACTGTATTCATTTTGAATTGCGTGTGCAATGCAAGTCAATGGGGCAAACTCGCAATGTAACTAGTAACCTGGATTCCGCAATATTCTTGCAAGTAGCAAATAGTGCGGCATTCGGGTTACTCGTTACTTTGCGAGTTTGCCCCATTGACTTGCATTGCACACGCTATTTGGAATGAATACGCGAGTATTAGACAGTATTCCTTATGAGTATAGAGAGTACAAATAGTTAGGTACTCGCTCATCTCTAGTGATGTCATTAAGAAGTTCACACATTTTCATAGATCCGCAGCTATAAGGCTGAAATGCCATAGAGAAGCATCTAGTAGAGGACGTCTAAGCGTAAGACGTAGATAGTAGGAGATTCTGTGTACATCTTATAACCTACTCTTGAACGTTCTTCTCTAAGACATTTCAGCCTAATAGAGGGCACCGTTGCTCAGGGACTTGTGGCGGCACGGTGGCTCAGTGGTTAGCACTGCAGCCTTGCAGCGCTGGGGTCCTGGGTTCAAATCCCACAAAGGACACCATCTGCAAGGAGTTTGTATGTTCTCCCCGTGTTTGCGTGGGTTTCCTCCGGGTACTCCGGTTTCCTCCCACACTCCAAAGACATACTGATAGGGACTGTAGATTGGCAACACTGTCCCCATTGGGGCTCACAATCTATGTAAAGCGCTGTTGAATTAATAGCGCTATATAAATTAATAAAATTATTATTTATTTATCATTAAATAGCAGTTTTCCAGCCAGTTCACAGAAATGAATTTGTAAAAGTTATCTTCAGTTTCTTCAGATGATGTTTTTAAATTAAATCTATATAAATCCCATTGTGATCTGTCATCTCATTATGTGAAAATGGAACCCAACGTAGTGATGGACATGAGTCTACACCGTGCCCTACCCAGTGTAATGAATGCCTAGGTTCAGTAAGTGCTGTGGGGATGGCGTCACTGTCACTGAACTCTGGATTTTCTTGCAGAATTTTTCACTGGCCGTATACCTGGTTAAGCAGTTGTCTTCAGCTATCTTATTGCAACGGCTGCGAGCGAAAGGAATCCGCAATCCCGACCATTCCAGAGCACTCAGTAAGTCGTGTCTTCTACAAAGTGTCCCCCGATATTGCCCAGCATGACTGTGCAGACTGATGTTCCTCACCCACTAGATATTAGTCTGTCTAAACTTTTTAGGGTGAAAAAATGTCTCTACCAGATATATGGGCAAAACAGAATAACGTTATCACACAGTGATGTATAACACATTGTAACTTTTTTTTTTTTTTACAGTTAAAGAGAAACTCACAGCTGATCCAGACAGTGAAATTGCAACCACAAGTTTACGGGTTTCTCTTTTGTGTCCGGTAAGATGTTATATGGGCGTAGTGGTGTATGTGGTTCATCTGCTTTGATATCCCCTTTATTAGTACTTTGTGCACGGTCTCTTCTGTTTCTGATGCCTGGAATTTGAGATAAACGTTTGTAATTGTCTTATACCTTTGCTGTTATTTATAGCTATCAGACATCAACTTGCCTTTCAGTCCATGTTGAGAAATAACCCATGTTCCGCACATAGCTCAGGGGCTGAGCACCAAAGTAGAAGGGTCTCCGGCATGCACCCTGGCACGGCCATACAGATGTGGGGACTTTGACCTGGAAAGAACGCTTGGTAAACCATGTTGTTGTTTTGAATTCCAGCTGGGAAAGATGCGTCTGACCATCCCCTGCCGATCGCTCACCTGCTCCCACCTGCAATGTTTTGATGCCACGTTGTATATACAGATGAATGAGAAGAAACCCACCTGGGTGTGTCCTGTGTGTGACAAGAAGGCTCCATATGAGCATCTAATCATTGATGGGTGAGTGTGTTACATACATGAAAATGGGATCCTTAGTATGAATCCGATTTGAGATTGAGACATGACTTGGCTAGTGAGCTATTAGAAAGCATAAACGCGGCCATCCGAGACGTCAATGCTTGCCACCACGTTGTCTAAGGTTGGTTTCACAAATCCCTGTTTCACTATGCATGGACTGGCCACTGGTCGTCTGCCGCAAACTCCTTGATGTCTTAGTCAGACCGTGGCATACAAGTGTGAAAAACCGGTCTTAGGGTACCGTCTCACTAAACAACGTACCAGCGATTCCGCCCACAATATGGCCTGGTCAGGATCGCTGGTGCCTAGCTACAGGGTCGCTGGTGAGCTTTCAATCAGGCAGATCTCACCAGCAACTCTGTGCTTGGTAACCAAGGTACACATCGGGTTACTAAGCAAAGCGCTTTGCTTAGTTACCCGATATTTACCCTGGTTATGTGTGCAGGGAGCCAGTGCTTAGCAGTGTATGCTGGTAACCAGGGTAAATATCGGGTAATTAAGCAAAGCGTTTTGCTTAGTAACCCGATGTGTGCCCTGGCTATGTGTGGAGGGAGCCAGCGCTGGCAGCCTGTAAGCGTGTACGCTAGTAACCAGGGTAAATATCGGGTAACCAAGCAAAGCGCTTTGCTTAGTTACCTGAAATTTACCCTGGTTACCAGCGTACGCTGCTTACACAGTCTGTGCTCGTTGGTCTCCCGCCGTCAAACACGCCGACGTGTGTTGCACAGCGGGAGACCAACGAGCAAAAAATGAACCAGAACAGTGTGTAACGATCAGCGATTTCACAGCAGGGGCCAGGTCGCTGCTTAGTGTCACACACAGCGAGATCGCTGATGAGGTCACTGGTACGTCACAAAACCTGTGACTCAGCAGCGATCTCGCTATGTGAGAAGTACCCCTTACAGGAGGGAACTAGAGTTGAGCTGAGCAGCATCAGGTGCCTCTCTTCCATTATTTAGGGTCCGTGTCCACTGAGAGAGCAGCCAAGATACTTAGCTGTAGACAAGAATGCTGCTGTACAACGCCCCATATTCTCACACGGTCTTTATGCCTCTTCCAATTCCAGTCCCATCTAAGTTGTCTTGTCCTTTCTTGTGCACGCTCAGAATCACTGACACCCGGCAGTGGATGTCATCTGACACCTTATAGTGCCTGAAAGGCCAGATGTAATTGCACTCCCCACAGCTTTTCACCGGGATCTTTGTGTAACCTTACACCACATCTTGTATAACTGGCAGTCTGCAAGGTAACGTGACACTCTGCAGGTAGGGATCCCTGCACCCGTCCTCCGCAGCCAGGTACACACAATTATGTAACTGTAGAGGCGTTATGGAGCAGTATTAGAGCTGTGCAGGGTTTATGAAGACTTATTCAGCTTGACTGTTGTCTGTTGTTAGTCTTTAAACTACAAAAGATTCTTGTGTTTTTGATTTAACTTTTCTGAAAATGTAACAATGGTTTACCTTTGTGACTATAAGGTCATCCCAATCCCATGAGACCTTTGTTATAGTTATCTATTTTACCTATTAAATGTGTATTCCCGTCCAATAAAGTGACGGCATCCGACTAGCGTATTAAAGGAGTAATCGCAAGCTTCTCATAGCCTAAACCTGTGTAAATATATGTGGGTACTGTGGTAAGTGTGTGGCCGTATACATTTTGCAGCCTTCCCTGGTTTCCAGTGTCCTTCCAGTCATCATCTGGCTCACATGAGCTTTTCCGTGTGAGCCTGAAGTGGCTTTGACAGGGTAAGCCTAGGGAGCCTTGTGACATTTTTTAACCACTTCTGGCTCACACGAAGGCCCTTTGAAAGCCGCAATAACAGTAATGAGAACCGGAAGGGCTCTGAAAACTGGGGAAGGCTACGGTATATAAACACATTCTACACTTCATGCATTTATACTGGTTTAGGCAATAAAAAAGGGAAGGCTTCTTTAAATTAGTTTTGGACTAATGGAATCTGACCTCAGAGACCCCCCACACATCCTTCCAGAGAAAGGAGCTTCAGTACTAGTTAAGTGATTTGTCTAAAAGGCCCTTCAGAATAGGACACATCAACCACAGCACTTAAACGACTGGTGATTGACCGTAGCTTAATGGCTTGCTTAGTCCGTCTTATTAAAAGAAAAAGGTTTTGGTACCGTGTTATCCAGTTGAAAAATGATTGATTGCTCTCAGTGAGAGGAACAAAATTAAAATTATGTAGTTGTGATACCTTTTAATTGCTGACTAAAATAAAATGATGTTACAAAGCAAGCTTTTGAGACATCTCAGGTCCCTTCATCAGGCTTGGTATGACCAAATATCTGAAGAAAGACAAAATATATACACACAAACAGAGCAGAGGGATAACATAATAAAAAAAACATTTAAATAAACAAACACTGAGCTTAGAAAGTGAATCCTTAATTAGCTTTGATTAGTGGTGTGAGAGTTTTATTGTCCCAATATCCATGTAGGATCAGAGGTCTGGTGCCCTGTCTCTGGAGCAGACTCCTCAGATTTTGTAGTGGGTCATAAATCCTCCCGACAGATTGAGTCCTGTGTGAACAGAGTTAAACATTATAATGAATTTGTGTTCTCAGACCCTTCGATGATTTTGTGATCTGAAGTTGCCTTTTAATATGACAACTTTCATGTGGTTTATGTTGTGTCCTGAAGTACAGAAATGTTTGGCCACAGGTAAATGGTTTTTTTTTGTCTAATTGTGTGGTGGTGAAATCTCATTCTTCCTCTTAGTCTGTGTCCTGTTTCTCCAACATAAAGAACCCCAATAGGACATAGTGCACAGGATTAAGTACAGCACGTTGGAAGAGGAACATGTGAATTTCCCAGGAATCTTATAGTCCTGCTGTGTGTTAGGTATCTGTGTCCGGTCTTTGGTCTCTACATGAGTGCAGGTTTTGCAGCTCTTTATATTGCAAGGATAAGTTCCTCTTGGTGTGTCTGAGGGCATTGACCTTCGGATCATGAAGCTCCTTAAATTAGGAGGTTGTCTGTTAGCATAGCAATGGAGAAGCTTTGGTCTCTACATGACACATCCTGTATCAGCGAACTGCAAGAACCAGAAGGCCGGCGATGGAACGGAAGGTAAGGTGAGCATAATGTGTGTTTGTGCGTGTGTGAATGGCACAATAGGGGACCAGGATGGGACATTGAACAAGTTTTAGAACGAATTGTCTGAGCTTGCATTATTTCTTATGGGAAATTTTGCTTCACTAGACGAGTAACCTGGTTTACAAGCACACTCCCAGAACGGATTGTTCTCGTAAACCAAGGTTCCACGGTACTATACAGTGAAACCAGAATCGTGTAGATCTCTAATATATAGGCTGCATATATACACAATGTCTAACCAAATTTAGTAATGAGATGTGGTAAATACCCAGCCAAGTAATATCAAAGTAGCATCCTTAGTACAAAAAATTAATTAAATTATAACTGGGTTTCAAGTTAAACTTGAAAGTTGTATTTATGCTGATAGTCTGAGTAAATTGTATAAATAGACAACACTGGAATGTCTATGGAGTATCAAATAAACAATACGCAAAATGACGTAAGACAATCGGCATAATTATTACCAACTGTGTTCTATAGTGATGATTAGTGGCCAGGGGGTGAGAACCAAGCACCTCGACGCGCATTTCACTCCTGTTTCCTCAGGAGGCATGTTGATCTGATTTTATCAGAGGTTGTTCTAGATGTTTTTGATGTATTATTGATTTCATTATGTGTCAGTCGGAGAACATATTTAGCATATCATACAGCCAGTGCCTGATACATTCTTTCGTGTGTTTCGGGCTTTCAGGCAGCAGGTGTCTACTGTCAGGTTCACACCACTGTTGATCGGTGCCCATTTACCGGCTACTTCAGACAACCCTACCAAAGTTCTACATGCACTGCACAAGTATTAATACCGTTATGCCAACATAAAAACACTCGCACCCAACGAATGAGCCTTCTGCTTGTTTGTCAGGAGATTTTGGTACGGTTTTTATGTATAATCTTTCTTTATTGAGTAGAAGAGAAAAATAAAGAAACATAGGAAAAACGTACAAACAATCAAGGTTATGGAAGGATCATTTCAAATGATACCACATTTTGAATAACAGTTCTATATTATAATTCCGCATATGACTTAGACTCCTTCCCAGTTACCAATCTTACGTTCTATCCCACAGGCTCCAGACTACTGTCTGTTTTTTGGTAACCCACCTTCCCGTATAACCTTGAACCTTAGCCTATCTCAATTCGTTATATTTTATCAGTAAGAATAAAAAGAAAAAAATAATAAATACCTTCAGAAGTGAGCACAGAAGAGATATAAGTAGACAAGTATGAAGTAGAAAAGAAAGCTGAGAGACAAGGAGGGAGAAAGGGGGGATCTTTTCAGGGTTGGGGGGGCGGGGGGGGCCACACGCGAATCCTATCGTTGCCTTTCTTCTAACTCTGCTCATACTGCACCTGCTGAGCCTCAAAATACCGTATGGTACTCGTCTGAACTTTTAAATGTTATCCATGGAGTCCAAATTCTCAGGTATCTTTCAGTGTGTCCCTCTGCCTCTGCCATTAATTCCTCCATATGATGAATGTGTTCAAATTCCTGTGTCCATTCCCTTAATGACGGGGCCTCCTGTGTTCTCCAATGTCTTGGAATCACTGCCCTTGCTGCCGCCAGACAGAACCGCAGTAAATCCCCCTTTTGGGCTTTAATTGATCCGGGAAGCATTGACAACAAGGCTATTTGTGGGGTCCGTACTGTTCCCTTTCCTGTTATTTTTGTGTATGTTTGGAAAATTGCCTCCCAAAAAGGCTTTAATTTATCACAGTCCCACCATATATGTATCATTGTACCCTTTAGTGTTCCACATCGCCAGCACATCTCGGACACAGAAGGAAAGATTCTGTGTAGCCTCACCGGGTACTGATACCATCTTGTTAGGATCTTATAATTTTTCTCCTTGGTGTACCCTGCAATCGACATTTTATGTGTAAATATATAAGCTTTCTGTTTTTCTGTGTCTGTGAATGTCGTTTCCATTTCTTCTTCCCACTTGGTCATGTATGAGGGATCCAAGCCCACAGAAGGATCTGCCTGTCCAGTCATCTTATATATAAGTGACATCAGATGAGTGGGTATAGTGTCCTGTATAAATAATTTTTCAAAGGGTAGGGCCAAGCGGTAAATAGTTCTTGGAATACAATAATTCCAAATCTGCCGGGACATTGATACCTAGATATTTCAAAGTCTGGGATTGCCATTTAAATGGGAAGTTACTTTGGGCTAGTGATACCTCATGGGGCTGCAGTGTGATCTTTTAAGGCTTCTGTTTTTGAGCCGTTAACTTTGAAATTACTTAAATCCCCAAATCTCTCGAACTCCGCTATCAAGGAGGGGAAAGATATATGTGGCTGAGTCACGTAAATCAACAAGTCATCCGCATATAATGCCGTCTTGTATGTTTTCCCCCCTACATCTATACCGTGCACATTGGGATTTCTCCTAATTGCGTTGGCAAGATGCTCCATTGTAATAACATATAATAGCGGAGAAAGAGGGCACCCCTGTCTTGTTCCATTTCTGATTTGTATAGGCTGTGATAAGAAGCCATTTGCCTTTATCCTTGCCGATGGACATGTATAAAGTGATTTATAACCAAACAAAATAAACTAGGAGTGTTCGTGCAGAAGAGACCAAAAAACAGAAAATATACTCCTAAAATCAATATTTATTATAATGAAGTATTAAAAATGCTCAAAAATATAGAGCATAATAACTCTTATATTATAAAAGTAGTTAACTGGTCACGTGAAGTGAGTGGGAGGACAAGAAGGGTGA
Source organism: Anomaloglossus baeobatrachus (assembly GCF_048569485.1). Lineage (NCBI taxonomy): Eukaryota > Metazoa > Chordata > Amphibia > Anura > Aromobatidae > Anomaloglossus > Anomaloglossus baeobatrachus. Next base: position 571,842,672 of record NC_134356.1, read on the forward strand.
AAAACCAACTAGTGAGGAAAGGAGCACTAGTTATCTCAACGTTCAAAAATGAATTCTAGGTGGCATGGCTCCGAATCTTATAGTTGAAGATACGAATAGCCTCTTGTCCTTAGGGATATATAAGGGGATGATCTATCCCTCCCTTTTTGCTACCTACCAGTGGAGGTGCACCATAAAGTATTGGGTACCCCCCGCTCCTCGTCGGCTTTCCCTAAGCTGTCCCTTCGACCCGCAAGTCGCAAGAAAACCCACCACCAAGAATGGAAAGTGCACAATAGTCAACAGGTCATTATCATAATATGGTTACCTAGATGGATTGGTAACCCTGATGCAGCTTATCCTTTAAGATAAAAAAAAGCGAAGCAAAAAAATTCTACTGTATAATATGTTTTGCATCAGATTTGGGAATCCATACACAATTCCTAAGTATGGTCCTCATAAAATAGTAGCCAATTGTAACTGTACATATGTATATTCATGCGCAGTTAAACAAATAATATTAGATACCAATATGCCGATGATGTATAATAATAACATATAATCCCAGCAGGGAACTTATCTGCTGGGATCACTGATGGCAAATCCCAATCCCGACGCGTTTCCCCCCTATATTTATCTTAGGGGTTCATCAGGGGAAGAACCAAGGATTTCATCATATTCGAACAACATCAGTTTCATCAGTTTTTATATCTTGGTAGATTTGGCTTTCTTAATGAAAGCAGACCGACATCAATGGCCTTAGGTAGTGGGCAAGTCGTCTGGCAAGTATTCCCTGCTCGTGCTCTGGGTATGATGACCGTGGTGCACTGGGCGGTCGCCCGGCCATTGATAGTATTCCCAGGGGCTGATTCGTGTTTTTGGCATGCGCTATGAGCAGCAAAGTTTTGTTGACGTTATCTCGCGCCTCCCTACCCTGTATGAATCCTACTTGGTCTGTATCTATGATGGCGGGGAGAAGGGGAGCCAGCCTGTTAGCTAGGATCTTGGAGAATAACTTTATATCTACATTTAGTAAGGATATTGGTCTGTAGTTCGCCACTATCATGGGGTCTTTGCCAGGTTTCGGAAGGACCGTGACATGTGCCTCCAGTGACTGAGCCGCAAAGGGAGTCTCCTCTGAGATTGCATTAAAGACCTTAGTCAGAAATGGGGTAAGCAATTCCCCAAATGTTTTATAAAATGTAGGAGAAAATCCGTCCGGGCCTGGACTCTTCCCCTTTGGGGTATTCCTGATTGCCTCTCCCACCTCTTCCTCTGAGAACCGGTTTTCCAATTGTTGCACTTCCTCATTTTTCAGAGGTGGCAAAGCCGTGTCTATCATGTACCCCTTAATGCGCTCAGTCAATGCTTGTGACGACATGCCAGAGAACCTCCCTTGAATGTTATACAATTCCGAATAGAAGCCCCTCAATTCTTCCAAGACCTCCGCCGGATTGCTTACTTCCCCTCCTCCCCGTCTCCGCAGGCTAGGTATCAATGTGGTGAGATTACGGGGGTGTAAAAGGTTGGACAAGGATCTACCGCATTTATTAGAATGCTGATAGAGGAAGCGTTTATAATGGTTCCGGTATCTGAGAAACCTTTCATTCAGTACTGTCCTAAGTTCCTCTCTGCATTTTGTGAGTTCCGCTAGTGTTCCTCTCAACTGCCTATTTTTGTGTGCTGTTTCCAACTTATGAATCCTATCCAACAATTCTTTTATGCGGATATTCCTTATTTTTTTGGTACGCGCCCCATGCTTTATCAGCACCCCTCTTATGACACACTTAAACGCCTCTCACTGCAATGGCAACGAAGTGGGGTCCGTTTCGTGAGAGGACATGAAGACCCCAACCGTCTCCCTGATGTCATTCATACAAATTACATCTTTGAGCAAATTATCGTTGAGTCTCCATGTCCACTCCCGTTTCCTTCCATCTGGAGGGGCAAAGGCCAAAAAGACAGGGGCGTGATCGGACCAAACTATACTACCAATCGTGGGATTCGGTCTCCAAGCCAAAACACACTGACTCACTAAGAATAGATCTATGCGGCTATACGAATCATGAGGGGTGGAATAAAAGGTATAATCCCTACCCGTAGGATGCATGCTGCGCCACACGTCATTAAGGTGCATCTGATGTATGTCTCGCTTCAAAGAGGTCAATCTTTTTGTGGAAATGTTGCTCCTTCCAGCCGAGGTATCTACCAAGGGATTCAAAGACAAATTAAAATCTCCCCCCAGAATCATTATTCCCTCTGCGAACTCGGATAAAACCTTTAGAAAGGCCCTGCATGTCTGTGTCTGCCCCGTATTAGGGGCATACCATCCTGCCACCGTATATACTGTGTCATAAATCCGTAGCTTGACTATAATGTATCTGCCTTCTGCGTCCTGTTTCGTGTCTAGAATAGAATGAGGCAGATTTCTGTGTATGGCCAGCGATACCCCCCTTGACCGAGATTCAGCGTTGGCACTGTGGAACCATGATATATAATTGCGATCTCTTAAGTTTGGGACATGTCCCATTTTAAAATGTGTTTCTTGAAGGAGCAATATGTGTACTTTCTGTTTGTGCATTTCAGCTAGTATTTGGGTCCTTTTTTTGTGGCGTATTAAAGCCCTTTGTGTTGAAAGATCCAAATTTTAGTTCCGCCATGTCTATTTCTGGCCGTTAGACAAACAAAGGAAGGACACGTATGGACGGGGAAACTATCAGCAAGGGGTTAGATCAAGCGAGGTTTGAGAGATTTATAGTAAGGGTATAGGAAACCCCAGGAATAGCGGGTAGAATAGTAAGTTGAGATAGAAATAAAGAAGAAGAAGAGGAAGAAGAGAAACCAAAAACAAAAAAAAAAAAATCACAACAAAATTTGTTCCCAAGTATAGGAAGGTGGTGTTGGACTAAGGCACCAGTAACTATATCCTGGTGTTCCAACCCACCTACTTTGATGGGGGAGGCTGTATCTAACTATACCTTGTCCAGCACGGTATAGTACCCCCTTAAGTGCGGTAGTCTTTCCAGGGAGAGTTGCTCCCCGCCGGCGCAGATCTGCATCATCTTTCTGATCATATATTTCCCCTCTATGTTAACTGTATATTAACTATGTTAATCTATGGATAAATTGAAACTTGGTCCAACATGTATTACTATGTCACTATTCTATGTACCTCTCTGACTCCTCCATACAAAATCATAAACCATTTTCTGCTATTTTCTGCTATTTTCTGCCATTATTCCCCTTTCATATCAAAACCCCTTTTTTCAATTTGACTGTAACTGTAACTATAACATTAAGCCATCTTCCAAACTTCAACCGTATTATCCTAATTGTATACTATCTTTAGGACAATTCAAAGTCTCTTTTCCCGCTCAGTGAGACTCTATATTCAACCGAAATCCATAGGCGCCTCTCTTCGCCTCCTCTGAGGGGCTTCTCTAGGTGGAACCCCTCCGGGGGCCCCCGGAGGCAGAAATGGCCAGTCCCGAATTGTCACTGAAGGAATTTGGAGGGCTGCGGTGAACTCAGGTATGCCCCCAGGGTGACTGAGGACGTGCATCCTTCCTGCCCGCCGGACTCTCAGACGGAATGGAAAGCCCCAAGTGTACTGTATGTTCCGTTGGCGTAATATGTCCAATAAGGGTCTCGGAGCCTTTCTCTTCTGAAGAGTCCACTTGGACAGGTCAGGTAGAATTAGAATCTTTTGTCCTTTAAAGGATATATTGTCAAGTTTCCGTGCTTGGGCCATAATGTTGTCTTTCAACTTATACTTGTGTACTTTGCATATGACGTCTCTGGGGAACTCTGGATCCATTGCTTTAGGGCCCAGAGCTCTATGAGCCCTGTCTAGCTCCAGAGGAGAGTCTATGGGTACTTGCAGTATGTCATTGAAAATGTGGCATAAAGTCCCATCCAAGGCTGTGTGCTCAACCATCTCAGGAATGCCGCGTACTCTAATATTATGACGCCGGTTTCTGTTTTCTGCATCATCTAGCATTTCTGCCAAATACTGCAGTTTTATATTATGAGATGCATATCCGGCCTCCTGTTCTGCTGCCTTTACTGACAGAGCCTGAACTGTGGACTCTGCTGTTGTGACTCTTTCTCCCAACTGTTGTACTTCATCTTGAAGTCCAGAAAGTTCAGCCTTGTATGAGTTCTCCAGTCTGGAAATATACTGCTCCATGTCCTTTTTTGTAGGGATGTTTTTAATATGGGAACTCCGCTCCCCAATGGTCCGCCATAGCTGGCTGATATCTTGGTCCCCTTGCACCCCTTCCTGCCTAATTATATGTGGTATGTCAGTATTTGGGGGTTTATCAGGGGCTGAAGAGGTAGCTGTCATCTTATTTGGCTGCAACAGAGACTGTGTCTGGGCTTGGGAGCCTGCTGCCTGCTCTGTTCTGTGCCCTTCTGTGGCCCCATCTGCTCCTGCACACTCTGACCGCTTCTCCTCGGGCATTGCTCGGTGCCCTCCCCCACTGCTTTCCTGTCTGCTGGGCTCCGGCGTCTCGGCGCCATTTTGGGCCTCCAGCGCGGCCGCCCCGGCTACTCCATTACCCCTGGGCTGGCCGGCACTCACCGCTCCCCGGGCTGCCTCCACCGTCTCCGATGCCTCCACCGCCCGCGTCTCCTGTGCGGCTTCCTCCCTCTCTGCAGCGGCCGCCATCTCTCTGCAGGACGCGCGGCTGCTTCTGGTTGATACCGCAGTGTCGGCCAATATGGGAGCGGGCCCTGCAGACGCTGTCCGCACCATGTACCGCCGAATGCTCTGCTCTGGGGTACTTGAGCAGGATGAGGTGAGCTGGGGGTCCTCCTTCTTCCTTCTATTGCCCATTCGTGTCTTTAGGGGTCCTGAGGTGTTGCTCTTATGTGATATTTCCCTGCGCCGGCTGAGGAGCTGATGTACAGCACTTCTCTATCCCTCCATGGCCAGGCCACGCCCCTTGGTACGGTTTTTAAAGGGGCTTTTGTCAGGAGCATTTGTTCACCATTATTGGCTTCTCGAAAGGCTCCATAAATCAGCACTTCATTCCTTTGATCAGGATTACTTTGGGCCCCTGAGGTCAGCCCTCCGCCAATCATAAAGCGAAGGCGTGTGCTCGTGATATTAATACGATGGAAAGATTTGAGTAAGAAATTAGAAGAAAACCTGCTGCATGTGACTGCAGTTTTCTAATGAGGTTCGAGGCACATATTTATTTTAAAGCAACAAATGGCTTAGAAAATGTATAACATTATAGTAACCTAAATGAGCCTGTACCCAGGGGGCTCACAATCTAATTTCACTATCTGGCACCTCTTTACACTGGGGCTACAGAAACCAGTTAATTTGAACAGTATATTTATGGTGTTTGTGATGTAAATTTCTGGCACAATGAAGCCTCATGCTAGAATGTATTGTTTGATTTGTAAAGAAGATTATGGTTTTCTTTTTTTAATATCCTCAGCCTTTTTATGGAGATCCTAAAGTGTTGCACAGAATGTGATGAGATCCAGTTCAAAGAAGATGGGTCCTGGTCTCCTATGCGGGCAAAGAAGGATGTGCAAGAAGTCACCACCTCGCTGAATGGAGTAGACAGTGAGTACTCGGGGCTTTCCTTCCACTGTCATTCATCACTTACAGATCAATTTCAAAACTAACATTAATGCTCAAAAAGCCTAATTGTATCATTCATCTTCTCCTGTTATACAAATGTAAAGATCAGTCATTGGTGTGGAAGATTCTCATAGTGACACAGTGCGGTATTACGGCATTATGCACAGATCCTCACGAAGATAATGGGAAACCCATCCCCATAAGCTGTGGGATCAGTGCAATGAAACCTTAATGATAGAATTGCATATAACTTTTTTAACCCGATGGTTGCCTGCAGACACTTAAAAGGAACTTGACAGCAGATGCATGCTGCCCAAACCAAGGACCTCATGCAACAGACATTGACTGTATTATTTTTCAGTCAGGTATGTTTAAAGGGAAGGTACCGCGATTTGTAATTTTGTATTAATAATTTATGTAATCAATTATTTTTAATACAAAATGAAATTCATTCTGGCGGCTGCCATCTTGGATTTGCAGTGTGTAACAGCTACACATCGCAAATATGGCAGCTCCTGTGCATAGGGCAGGGGTGGGCAATTCATTTTCCCATAGGGCCACATGAGAAATTGTGATGGTTTTAGAGGGCCTGACTAATATAATAAACTTGGTTCTAAAATATATATATAATAAATCTCACACACACCATCCCCATATACTACATCACTACACCCGCCACATACTACACCTGTAATATACATCACTACATCCCTATACACTACACCTGTAATAAACTACACCTCTATATACTATACCACTATATACTACATCACTGCACCCCTATATACACCTGTAATATACTACATCACTATATACTACACCTGTAATAAACTCCACCACTACATCACTATATACTACACTTGTATTATACTACACCTGTGATAAACTACACCCCTATATACACCCATAATATACTACACCACTACACCCCTATATACTACACCTGTACTATACTACATCACTATATACACTTGTATTATACTACACTCCTATATACTACACCTGTATTATACTACACCACTGCACCCCTATATACACCCATAATATACTACACCACTACACCCCTATATACTACACCTGTACTATACTACATCACTATATACACTTGTATTATACTACACTCCTATATACTACACCTGTATTATACTACACCACTGCACCCCTATATACACCTGTATTATACTACACCCCTATATACTACACCTGTATTATACTACATCACTATATACTACAACTGTAATATTCTACACCTTTATATACACCTGTATTATACTACACCACTATATACAAACCTGTATTATACTACACCACTACACCCCTATATACACCTGTATTATACTACACCCCTATATACACACCTGTATTACACTACACCACTACACCCCTATATACACCTGTATTATACTACACCACTACACCCCTATATACACCTGTATTATACTACACCACTACACCCCTTTATACACCTGTATTATACTACACCCCTTATATACACCTGTATTATACTACACCCCTTATATACACCTGTATTATACTACACCCCTATATACACCTGTATTATACTACACCCCTTATATACACCTGTATTATACTACACCCCTATATACAAACCTGTATTATACTACACCCCTATATACAAACCTGTATTATACTACACCCCTATATACAAACCTGTATTATACTACACCCCTATATACAAACCTGTATTATACTACACCCCTATATACAAACCTGTATTATACTACACCCCTATATACACCTGTATTATACTACACCCCTATATACACACCTGTATTATACTACACCACTACACCCCTATATACACCTCTATTATACTACACCCCTATATACACACCTGTATTATACTACACCACTACACCCCTATATACACCTGTATTATACTACACCACTATATACTACACCACTACACCCCCCCCCCCCATATACCACACCTGTAGAACTACATTCCCATATACCACACCACTACACCCCAAATATTTGTCAATAGTCAAGCCCCCCCCCCCCATTGTCCCCGCAGGTTACTGGTAACCACTCACCTCTCCCTTCTTAATGTCCCCTCCTCAGGCACCTCCGTACGAGCCCCCCGCTGAGCTGTTTCTCTTTTACATGCCCAGCCTGCGCCGATGCAGTTTTCCTAGGAGCCCCGGCTGCTGCTTCTCTCCGTACGGGCCCCGGCTGCTGCAGCGTCTTTTCTTGCCGGGCAGGAATTTTTCAAATGACACATGCGCACCGTACTGACTGTATCATGGCACGCGTGTGTCACAGAGAAAGGTGTCGGGCAGGGAACAGAGGAGAGATTCCTGCGTTCCGCTGCCTGCACTGTGCGGCGCTGCAGGATCACTCCCTGTCCGGCACGCAGCGTGTGATGAGGGCAATCTGACCAGGGGTCTCCCGGAGCCTGGAGCTTCGGACAACAGGTCAGATTGCCCTCATCACTGACAGGCGAGCAAGGACGCCCTGAACCAGGCAGGGGCCGGTCACCGAGTAGGCGGGCCGGATGTGGCCCACGGGCCGCCCCTTACCCAGGTCTGGCATAGGTGCTAATAGTCTGCATCCGACCCCATCTCCTGCACTGTGACTGCTTCCTACTGTGATCTGGACATGCCCCCTACGCCGTCCTATCAAAGCAGGGGGAGGAGATTAATGTAAACTCTGTGGAGCCCACAGCATATACTGTGCACCCCACTTTCCCCCTGAGTGCGGTGATCTGCAGCCCAGCCTGGTATTGTGCTAATGATGTTAGGCTGCTATCACCACTCCCCACTGCATGTACTCCCCTCGGACCTCTGCTCCCGGCAGCGCCGCTTGTCTCCACTGACAAGAAGAGCTGCCGAGACGCCAGGCTGAAGGGAATAACTGCCAGGATCGGGGGTCCGACATGAGTACATGCAGCGGGAGCGGTGATCTGCAGCCTGAGCCTGGTATTGTACTAATGATGACAGGCTGCGATCCCTCCTCCCCGTCACATGTACTCACCTCAGACCTCCGCTCCTGGCAGTTCCTCGTGTCAGCGCTCTGTGCTCAGCGCAAGAAGAGCACTGACAGAAGGAGCTGGTAGGATCGGAGGGGGCACAGTATTCAGTGGAGTATTATGCTAGCTGTCCTCAGTGACACTTTCCACATATTTGTATCACTTTGCAGTCCCCAACAAAATGGCTGTGCACAGAAATCCTAAACTTCATCCTCCCTTATCCTTTCTTCGGCGCTCCATTGGGAGACCCAGACGATTGGGTGTATAGCTACTGCCTCCGGAGGCCACACAAAGTATTACACTAAAAAGTGTAAGGCCCCTCCCCTTCTGCATATACACCCCCCCGTGGGATCACGGGCTGCTTCAGTTTTCATGCTTTGTGCGAAGGAGGTCAGACATCCACGCATAGCTCCACTGTTTTTAGTCAGCAGCAGCTGCTGACTATGTCGGTTGGAAGAAAAGTGGGCCCATATGGGGCCCCCAGCATGCTCCCTTCTCACCCCACTTTTGTCGGCGGTGTTTGTTAAGGTTGAGGTACCCATTGCGGGTACGGAGGCTGGAGCCCACATGCTGTTTTCCTTCCCCATACCCCCTCGGGGCTCTGGGTGAAGTGGGATCTTACCGGTCTCCAGGCACTGAGACCGGGCTCCATCCACAGACCCGGAGAACCTGCTGGATATGGAGCTGGGTATCGTCAGGGACAGGGCCCTGCTACATTAAGGTACTCTGTGTCCCCGTACACATCGCGCACACACACACCAGCATTGCTGGGAGTGTTAGTGCGCCGGGGACAACAGCGCGGAGCGCTTGTGCTATTATTCACTGCAGCTTAGCTGAGTGAATTTATGTGTTAGAAACTGCCGCGCCGGCCGCTGCGGGGTGTTTTACACTGTGGCGCGGCTGGGACTTGTGGTGCGCCGGGGACTTCCGCGCTGGCCGTGCACATAGGACGGCCGCGCTTATTACTCGAGTCCCCGGCTTGGCGGCCTAGTTTTCGCTTCGTTCCCGCCCCCAGCCCTGCCAGTCAGGGGAGGGGCGGGACGCTGTACAGAAAGTCAGCGCCGAGAGCTGGAGTCTGCTTTGCATTCTCCAGCCCCCTTCACTGGACACAGTGGGACGCCAGTTTCCCGCTCTTGTCTGGGGCACGCCCACGGCCCGCCCCTCTTCACAAGACGCCGGCAGCCATTCCTGCACGCAGTCTGGGCTGGAGAAGGGAGACAAGCTCTGGGCAACCAGTCACAGGATTCGGGCGACCACACACCCGCCTTTGTGCGGGCGGTAAGCAGCACCTGAAGTGCTGACCCCACTAATGCCATTTGTACTTTATGCCTAGATGGCTAGACTACAGCAGCAAAAAGCAAGGGTGCTAAGGCACAGGCTTTCTAGGCTGCTTGTATTGCATGTGCTGAAGTGTTCATTTGTACTTTATGCTGGTATGCTATACACTGCACTGTACGGTCGCTATTCTTGGCTATATACTCCTAGATGGCTGGACAACAGCAGCAAAAAAGCAAGGGTGCTAAGGCACAGGCGTTCTATGCTGCTTGTACTGCATGTGCTGAAGTGTTCATTTGTACTTTCTGCTTGTATGCTATACATTGCACTGTACGGTCGCTATTCTTGGCTATATGCTTCTAGATGGCTAGACAACAGCAGCAAAAAAGAATGCTGCTTGTACTGCACGTGATACTGTTCCACACGGCAGGTTCCACTGTCCCCATTGTGTGCAATGCTCCCCTGTACCACTTGGTCAGCCGGGGTCTCTGCTAGAGGTGGCCAAAGGAACCACCTGTAAACCCTGTCCAGGGACAGGGACGGAGTTGTAGTTTCGGCTGATAGATTGTCTGTGACCGTGACTAACATCTTAGAGACTTTGCAGTCCAGACGGACCATGGGCAATGTTGATACAATGCTCCCTGGCCGCCCTCATTTGGAACAAATCAGTGCTCCGGGGGGGTCCCATACATCCCAGGGCGCAGGCTCTGACACGGACGACAGTCCCAGACAGTCTGAGCGAGCTCGCTGGGAGCGGCACTCGGCTTCACCACTGGTTAGGGTCCCAGCAGGACTCTCTGTATGATGAGGCAGACGTAGCTGATCAGGACTCTGATCCTGAGACCGCTCTCAATCCGGATACTCCGGATGGTGACGCCATAGTGAATGATCTTCTAGCGTCCATCAAGGGAATGTTGGATATTTCTCCCTCAGCTCCTCCGGTGGAGGAGTCAGCTTCACAGCAGGAGAAATCCCTTTTCAGTATCTCAAGCGTATATTGAGTACTTTTCTGGCCACTCTGACTTCAGAGAAGCAATCCGGAAACACCACACTTATCCAGATAAGCGTTCTCCAATCGTATTAAGGATACACGTTATCCTTTTTTTCTCCCTGACGTGGTCAAGCGCTGGACCCAGTGTCCAAAGGTGGATCCCCCAATCTCCAGGCTTGCGGCTAGATCCATAGTTGCAGTGGAAGATGGGACTTCACTTAAAGATGCCATTGACAGACAGATGGTCCTCTGGTTGAATTCTGTCTATGAAGCTATCGGCGTGTCGGTTGCTCCGGCATTCGCAGCCGTATGGGCATTCCAAGCTATTTCAGCTGGTCTTGCGCACGTGGACACTGTCACATGTACATCTGTGCCGCAGATGGCGTCCTTAACCTCGCAATGTCTGCATTGCGACTTACGCTATTAATGCTGTCCTGCACTCTACGAGCCGTACGTCAGTGGCGTCCGCCGACTCCGTGGTTTTACGCAGAGCCTTGTGGTTGAGGGAATGGAAAGCAGATTCTGCTTCCAAAAAAGTGCTTAACCAGTTTGCCATTATCTGGTGACAGACTGTTTGGTGAGCGATTGGATGAAATCATTAAACAGTCCAAGGGTAAGGACTCTTCCTTACACCAGCCCAGATCAAACAACACCCAACAGAAGAAGGGACAGTCGAGGTTTCGGTCCTTCCCAGGCTCGGGCAGGTCCCAATTGTCCTCGTCCAAAAGGACTCAAAAGGCTCAGAGAGGCGCAGATTCCTGGCAGGCTCAATCACGCCCAAGGAAGGCAGCCGGAGGAACCGCTACCAAGGCGGTTTCCTCATGACGTTCAGCCCTCTCTCTCCGCATCCGCGGTCGGTGGCAGACTCTCCCGCTTTGGCGACATTTAGCTGCCACAGGTCAAAGACCGGTGGGTGAGAGACATTTTGTCTCACGTGTACAGGATAGAGTTCTGTTCTCGTCCTCCGGCTAGATCTTCAGAACTTCCTCACCTCCCGACCGAGCCGATGCTCTTCTGCAGGCAGAAGGAGTGGTAATCCCTGTTCCTCCTCAGGAACAAGATACGGTTTTTACTCCAATCTGGTTGTGGTACCAAAAAACGACGGCTCTTTCCGTTCCGTTTTGGACCTAAACCTGCTCAACAAGCACGTGAAAACCAGGCGGTTCCGGATGGAATCCCTCCGCTCCGTCATTGCCTCAATGTCTCAAGGAGATTTCCTAGCGTCAATAGACATCAGGATGCTTATCTCCACGTACCGATTGCTCCAGAGCACCGGTGTTGGCTACGATTCGTTATTGAAGACGAGCATCTTCAGTTCGTAGCCCTGCCCTTCGGTCTGGCGACAGCCCCACGGCTTTTCACCAAGTTCATGGCAGCAGTGGGAGTAGTCCTGCACTCTCAGGGTCACTCTGTGATCCCTTACTTGGACGATCTACTTGTCAAGGCACCCTCTCAAGAGGCATGCCAACACAGCCTGAACGTGGCGCTGGAGACTCTCCAGAGTTTCGAGTGGATCATAAACTTTTCAAAGTTAAATCTGACACCGACCCAATCGCCGACATATCTTGGCATGGAGCTTAACACTCTCTCAGCGATAGTGCAGCTCCCGCTGGACATACAGCGTTCACTACAGACGGGGGTGCAGTCTCTCCTTCAAGGCCAGTCGCACCCCTTAAGACGCCTCATGCAGAGGCAGTCCCTTTCGCGCAGTTTCATCTGCGTCCACTTCTATAGGACATTCTTCGCCAATGGGATGGGAAGTCGACGTCCCTAGACAGGAACGTACCCCTTTTCTCAGACGGGCAAGGACTCTCTTCAGAGGAGTCCACCCTTCAGACCAATGTTCTGGAAATCTGGGCAGGGTATCTTGCCCTGCAAACCTTCCAGCAGAGGCTGGAAGGCAAACAGATCCGAATTCAGTCGGACAACTTCGCAGCGGTGGCATACATCAACCACCAAGGCGGAACACGCAGTCGGCAAGCCTCCCAGGAAGTCCGGCGGATTCTGATGTGGGTGGAAGACAGAGCATACACCATATCCGCAGTTCACATCCCGGGCGTAGAAAACTGGGAAGCAGACTTCCTCAGTCGCCAGGGCATGGACGCAGGGGAATGGTCTCTGCACCCGGACGGGTTTCAAGAAATCTGTAGCCGCTGGGGGAGGCCGGACGTCGACCTAATGGCGTCTCGGCACAACAACAAGGGCCCGATTTTCATGGCGCGGTCTCACGATCAAAGAGCTCTGGCGGCAGGCGCCTTAGTTCAGGATTGGTCGCAGTTCCAGCTACCCTATGTGTTTCCCCCTCTGGCACTGTTGCCCAGAGGGCTACGCAAGATCAGCTCCGATTGCCACCGCGCCATCCTCGTCGCCCCAGACTGGCCGAGGAGGTCGTGGTACCTGCATCTGTGGCATCTCACGGTCGGCCAACCGTGGGCACTACCAGACCGGCCAGACTTACTGTCCCAAGGGCCGTTTTTTCCATCTGAATTCTACAGCCCTGAACCTGACTGTGTGGCCATTGAGTCCTGGATCCTAGCGTCTTCAGGATTATCTCAAGACGTCATTGTCACCATGAGACGGGCTAGGAAGCCGACGTCTGCCAAGATCTACCACAAGACGTGGAAGATATTCTTATCTTAGTGCTCTGCTCAGGGAGTGTCTCCCTGGACATTTGCATTGCCTACTTTTCCTTCCTTCCTGCAATCTGGTTTGGGAAAAGGTTTGTCGCTCGGCTCCCTTAACGGACGAGTCCCAGCGCTGTCTGTATTCTTTCAGAAGCGCATAGTACGACTTCCTCAGGTACGCACGTTCCTGCAGGGGGTTTGTCACATTGTCCCTCCGTACAAGAGGCCGTTAGACCCATGGGATCTGAACAGGGTACTAATTGCTCTCCAGGAGCCGCCCTTTGAGCCTCTGAGGGATGTTTCACTTTCTCGACTTTCACAGAAAGTGGCCTTTTTTGGTAGCGGTCACGTCTCTTCAGAGAGTGTCCGAGCTAGCAGCGCGGTCATCCAAAGCTCCCTTCCTGGTGTTTCACCAAGACAAGGTAGTGCTGCGCCTGATTCCGGGGTTTCTCCCTAAGGTGGTATCCCCCTTTTCATCTCAGTCAGGATATCTCCTTACCTTCCTTTTGTCCTCATCCAGTTCATCGATATGAATTGGATTTGCATTTGTTGGATCTGATGAGAGCGCTCAGAATCTACATTCCCGCACGGCGCCCCTGCGCCGCTCGGATGCACTCTTTGTACTTGTCGCTGGTCAGCGCAAAGGGTCGCAGGCTTCCAAATCCACCCTGGCTCGATGGATCAAGGAACCAATTCTTGAAGCCTACCGTTCTGCTGGGCTTCCGGTTCCATCAGGGCTGAAGGCCCATTCTACCAGAGCCGTGGGTGCGTCCTGGGCATTACGGCACCAGGCTACGGCTCAGCAGGTGTGCCAGGCGGCTACCTGGGCGAGTCTGCACACCTTCACCAAGCGTTATCAGGTGCATGCCTACGCTTAGGCGGATGCCAGCCTAAGTAGAAGAGTCCTGCAGGCGGCGGTTGCCTCCATGTAGGGAAGGGCTGTTTTTACAGTCCAAACTTGAGGTATTAATTTACCCACCCAGGGACTGCTTTTGGACGTCCCAATCGTCTGGGTCTCCCAATGGAGCGCCGAAGAAGAAGGGAATTTTGTTACTTACCGTAAATTCCTTTTCTTCTAGCTCCAATTGGGAGACCCAGCACCCGCCCCTGTTCCTTCGGGATTTTTGGTTGTTCGGGTACACATGTTGTTCATGTTGAATGGTTTCAGTTCTCCGATGTTCCTTCGGATTGAATTGTTTAACCAGTTATTGGCTTTCCTCCTTCTTGCTTTTGCACTAAAACTGAAGCAGCCCGTGATCCCACGGGGGGTGTATATGCAGAAGGGGAGGGGCCTTACACTTTTTAGTGTAATACTTTGTGTGGCCTCCGGAGGCAGTAGCTATACACCCAATCGTCTGGGTCTCCCAATTGGAGCTAGAAGAAAAGGAATTTACGGTAAGTAACAAAATTCCCTTCTTTATAAATGTCCAGAAGGGGAGGGGGAGGTGACATCAGACACAGGAGAGCAGATTCTGCCCACTTTTACTGCAGTTGTAATGTGAGCTAGTTGTACACTAAGTTTTCAGGACCTGCTCCCCCTAGTGTTTGAGAGGAAAATATCAAACTTTTCATATTTTTTTTTTCTATTTTGCTCAATTAAAAACAATGATAATATTTAAACAAAACATTGAAAAAAAAATCGAAATTATAATTAATTATTAAAAAAAAATAAAAAAAAAAGTTTTGATGGCACCATCCCTTTAACTCTGAAACACAGCAGTGTTTCAGAGATAAACCTTCTTTAAAAGCCACTGGGGACCAAGGTGCACTGGAGACTTCCCGAAAAGGCTTCTCCCGGCCCGCTGCCAGTGACTTGCTTATATTCCCCCAATATCAAACACATTAGACTAATCGGTAAGTATAAATATAGAACTTAAGAATTAGAAAAACTGATCATGGCATCAAATATTACATGAGTCAAATTGCAAAAACATGAAAAGATTGTTTATTGAAACCAAGCAAGTTCATAGTGGAGATACAAGATAAGATCGCGCACGCTTCACGATTTATAAAATACATTTTACCTGTTGCATATAGAAAATGTCAGGTCATATATTTTCCTACTGCAGCATATTAATTTTATAAGACGTTTGTGGGCAAATGCATAGGTAATGTAAGTGTCCTATAGAATGCACTTGTAACTACCAGCAGCTGAGCAGAAAGGTGCCAAAATGCAATAGAATGATTGAAAACCGTACCTGTGACAGGAACACCCAAAGGAGTGGCGCACACCCGCCTACTATCCTACTGCATCATATTACTTTTATTATATGATCTGACTTTTTTCTATATGCAGCAGACCTCCCATTTATTCTACCATTATAATTTAACCTCATAACGACGGCCGTACGACTTAAAGCGGCGGCAAAACAGGGTACTTATTCTGTTCCGCCGCTTTAAAGCGGCGGCCCGAAAAAACTTGTAGCGCCCCCCAGCGACCGAAAATCTCGGGGGTTTCAGCTACCGGGGGTAGCTGAGACCCCCCAGATTATGAATCGGGGTGTTTTTTTTGGACCCCGACCATGTGATCGCCGGTATACACCGTATACCGACGAACGCATGAAAAAAAAATAAATGGCCGGTAAAACTGATTTCTTTTTCATCTGACATGATCAAACATGTCAGATGAGAAAGAAATCTAACCCCCTAGTGCCCCCAAAGCCCCCGGTACCGGAGAGTCCCCCCACCCCCACCCCCACCCCCACCGGACATCCAAAATGGCGCCGAAGCGCACAGAAAACTGCCGCCGGCGCCGGCTCTGCAGTCATTTCCCTCCGATCTGAAATGATCAAACATTTCAGATCGGAGGGAAATGTCCTCCCCCTGACCCCTCCTCCGGTCCACCGGAGCCCTCTGGTCACCGGAGCCCCCTCCGGTTCTCCAGAGCCACCACCCCCCTCCCCCCTCCGGAGCGTGGAAAATGGCGGCGCACAGCGCGCGGCCGCCTTCATTCTGCTCTTTCTGCCGCATGTGACACGTCACATGCGGCAGAAAGGTGTCCCCAGGTCCCACTAGGTCACCCCCCGTCACCCCCCCCCCCCAAGCCCCCGGTTATACGTTACCTGTCTGCCGCTCCGGGCCCGCGATCGCCGCCTCCTTCTTCAATGCTGGCGGCGCATGCGCAGACAGCGGCTGTCAGCTGGATCCCTGCAAGCAGGGATCCTGCTGACGTCGCTGATGCACAGGCTCCACTGTGGACCGGGGGAGGGTGAGTGCAGTGATCTGCAGCCACACTCCTCACATGGAGAGGCTGCTGTTCCAGAAAATGGGGGGTACGTTCTGTGAGCGTGCCCCTCATATTCTGGAATGAGGTTACTGCAGGTCACTCTGCCCTAGGTTGGACCGGGGCAGTGTGAGTGCAGTATTCTCAGATTACTGCACCCACACTGCTCATGGAGAGCTTGCTCTTCCAGAAAATGGGGGATACGTTCCCTGAACGTGCCCCCCATATTCTAGAAGATCCAGAGTCGGCGCGGGACCTCCAAAATGGATTACAGCGACCGGAATTTCTTTATTTTCAATAAATTGGTAAAAGAGGAATGTTTCGGGGAGTGTTTTTTCAAATAAATTTTTTTTGTCTTTTTTTTTTCTATTACTGACTGGGTTAGTGATGTCGGGTATCTGTTCAGATGCCGTGACATCACTAACCCCAGGGCTTGATGCCAGGTGACATTACAGCTGGTATCAACCCCATATATTACCCCGTCTGCCACCGCACCAGGGCGCGGGATGAGCTGGGGCGAAGCGCCAGGATTGGCGCATCTAATGGATGCGCCACTTCTGGGGCGGCTGCGGCCTGCTATTTTTAGGCTGGGAAGAGTCCAATAACCATGGCTCTTCCCACCCTGAGAATACCAGACCCCAGCTGTCCGCTTCACCTTGGCTGGTGATCTAATTTGGGGGGGACCCCACGTTTTTTTTTTTTTTTTTTTTTTAAAAAACGCCTGGGGAGCCCTCCAAATTGATCACCAGCCAAGGTGAAGCTGTCAGCTGTGGTTTGCAGGCTACAGCTGTCTGCTTTACCCTAGCTGGCTATCAAAAATAGGGGGGACCCCACGTCGTTTATTTTAATTATTAATTTTTTGGGGGGCTAAATACAAGGCTAGGCACCCTTTAGTGCCACATGAAAGGCACTAAAGGGCGCCAGCTTAGAATATGCAGGGGAATGGGACGTTATATTTGTTTGACATCTATCCATTCATCCATTGTAGCATTTTACGCTGTGTGCCCACAATCAGGGTTTGCAGTGTTTTGGGCGCAGAGTGTTTTCCTTGTGTCCATAATGCTGCGTTGTGCAGTAGAAGCACAGTGGAAGGATTTTTAGAAATCCCATGCCCAATGTGCTTCTTTTCTCCGCAGCATAAACCGACCTGTGGCGCAGCTTCCCGAGCCTCAGCATGTCAATTTATGCTGCGGAGATGAGTGTTCTCTGCAGGTAGCATAGAGCTCCACAGCGGCCTGAACCCAAATCGTGGGCATGGGCAGCTGCGTTCTCCCGTGGACAACACTCACATCTCTGCAGGAGGCTGACACTGTGTACTAGATGCCGTGTCGCTGGATCATGGCCACAGAGCCTAACAGTGAGACATTTGTTGCTACAGCAACATTTTTGTGAAGTACCTGTGGATTCAAAATGCTTACTATACTCCTGAATAAAATCCAGTTTCCAAAATGGGGTCACTTGTGGGGGTTTTCTGATGTATAGGTACCCAAGGGGCCCTGCTAATGTGACATGGTGCGCGCAATTTATTTCAACTTTTCCAGAATTCAAATGGTGCTCCTTCCATTCCAAGCCCTCCCATTTATCCAAACAGAGGTTTTTGGCCACATGTGGGGTATCCCTGTGCTCATAAGACATTGGATAACAACCTGTGGGGTCCACGGTTTGTTGTTGTCTCTTGAAAAAGTGAGAAATTTGATGCTAAAGCAACAGTTTTGTGAAAAAAATGAAAATTTTCAATATGACAACCTAAGCTTATCAAATTCTGTGAAGTACTCGTGGATTCAAACTGCTCACTATACACCTTGATAAAAGCCTTGAGGTGTCTTGTTTCCAGAATGAAGTCACTTGTGGGGGACCGCCACTGTTTAGGCACCTCAGGGGCTCTCCAAATGCAACCTGGCGTCCGCTATTGATTCCAGCCAATTTTGCAGTCAAATGGCACTCCTTCCCTTCCGAGCCCTGCCATGCGCCCAAACAGTTGATTTCCACCACATATAAGGTATCGCCAAACTTAGGAGAAATTGCACAATAAATGTTATGCTGAATTTTTTCCTTTTACTCTTGTAAAAAAAAAAGCTACCTGGTTGAAGTAACAATTTTGTGGTAAAATTTTATTTTTTTTTTTTCATGGCTCAACGTTATAAAATTCTGTGAAGCACCTGAGGGTTCAGGGTACTCACCAAACATCTAGATAAATTCCTTGAGGGGCCTAGTTTCCAAAATGGGGCCACTTGTGCGGGGTTTCTGCTGTTTAGGTACCTTAGGGGACCTCCAAATGCGACATGGTGCCCGCAATCTTTTTCAGCCAAATTTCCTTTCTAAAATTCAAATATTGCTCCTTTCGTTCCAAGCCCTCCCATTTGTCCAAACAAAGGTTTCAGACCACATGTGAGGTATCACCGCGCTCATAAAAAAGTGGTTAACAAACCTTGAGGTCAAATTTTTGGAATTACCTCTTGAAAAAGTGAGAAAATTGATGCTAAAGCAACATTTTTGAGAAAATTATTAAAATTTTCAATATGACAACGTAACGTTAACAAAATCTGTGAAGTACCTGTGGATCTAAAATGCTCACTATACCCCTAGATAGAAGCCTTGAGGGGTCTAGTTTCCAAAATGGTGTCACTTGTGAGGGATTTCTTCTGTTTAGGTACCTTAGCGGACCTGTAAATGCAACATGGTGCCCGCAATCTATTTCAGCCAAATTTGCTTTCCAAAATTCAAATATTGCTCCTTCTGTTCCGAGCCCTCCCATTTGTCCAAACAGAGGTTTCTGACCACATGTGGGGTATCGGCGCGCTCATAAGAAAGTGGGGAACAAGTTTTGAGGTCCATTTTGTTGTGTTATTTCTTCTAAAAGTGAATAGATTTGGGTTAGAGCAACATTTTTAGGTAAAATTTAATTTTTGCTTTTTTTTCATTCCACATTGCTTTTGTTCATGTGAAGCACCTGAAGGGTTAATAAACTTCTTGAATGTGGTTTTTAGTACTTTGGGGGGTGCAGTTTTTAGAATGGTGTCACTTTTGGGTATTTTCTGTCATCTAGGCCTATTGAAGTCACTTCAAATGTGATGTGGTCCCTAAAAAACTGGTTTTGTAAATTTTGATGTAAAAATGAGAAATTGCTGATAAACTTTGAACCCCTCTAACTTCCTAACAAAAAAAAATTTTGTTTCCAAAATTGTGCTGATGTAAAGTAGACATGTGGGAAATGTTATTTATTAACTATTTTGTGTCACAGAAATCTCTGGTTTAACGGTATAAAAATTCAAAAGTTGAAAATTGCTAAATTTTCAAAATTTTTGCCAATATTCAATTTTTTTCATAAATAAACACAAAAAATATTGTCCTAAATTTGGTACTAACATGAAGTCCAATATGTGACGAAAAAACAATCTCAGAATCACCGGGATCCGTTGAAGCGTTCCAGAGTTATAACCTCATGAAGTGACACTGGCCAGAATTGCAAAATTTGGTCTGGTCATTAAGGTGAAAATTAGCTCCGTCACTAAAGGGTTAAATAAGTGTGTGTGTGTGTGTATGTGTGTGTGTGTGTGTGTGTGTGTTTCTGTATCTCCATAATAAGAAAGGCAAACCCACAGATGTTCGGGTCCAGCCATACTTTAAAAAAAAAACAAAAAAAAACAAGGCCCGGTCTTGAGCCTGGAGTCCGGTCTTGGACCTGGTACTGTACAATGGGGGTAGAAAGGGCTATGGGGCTACAGAGCAGGGAAATTATACTTATTGACCTTCCCCACGGCTGTAATACTATTTCCAGGTCCACTCATTAACTCTCATACATATTCACTGCTTCCCCCGCCCACCAGCAGTCCCGGCATTTGTGATTGATTGCATGAAAATAAATTTTTATGTATCGCACAAAACTGTTATGTAGGGAATATGCAGTATTTTATTGTGGCCAATACATTCATAGAAAACTGACGTTTCGCATTCAGTGCCTGTATCAAGTCACTTGATACCACAGCGCGATAAGGTCCGCAGTACTTCTGCCATGTCACAGTTTGTGAATCCTCATTCTGCATTCAGACAAGTATTTTCGTTCATGTCACCTTCACTTCTAGATAATACCTTGAAAAAGGCACTCATGCCGAAACGTCAGTTTTCCATGAATGTATTGGCCACAATAAAATGGACTTTGTTTTCAAGCATATTGTCTGTAAAACATTTTTGTGCTATACAGGAAAATATAGTTAACATTTGTTCCTGGGCACTTTACACTACGTAGTAACGGCAAGTACAAGGATAATTATATTGAATCTTGTGATTGGCTGCAGTCAGACTGCTCCCCCACAATGTGTAACAGCACATGTGATTGGTTGGACTCACACACGCTATCTGCATCAGTATAGTGGTGTAAAAATAAATTTTAAAAATGGCATAGGTCCCCATATATTGTGATATCCAGCGCAGATAAAGCATATGGCTGCAGGCTGTAGCTCCAAGCCGTGGGGTTATCTTGGTTGTGTATCAAATTAAAAGGGGCTCTATTTGGCTTTTTTTTCTTTTTATTAAACAAAAAACTGCGTGCATTCTCCCTCCAATTTTGATACCAGCCATGATAAAGTCAACAGCTGGGGGCTGGTATTCTCAGGCCGGAGGGAAAATGATTATTAGCTGCCTAGCCTTAAAATAGCAGCCTGCAGCTGTCCAGAATTGTCGCATCCATTCAATGCAACAATGCGGGCCCTTTACCTGATTTATCCCGATTGCCCTGGTGCGGTGGCAATTGGAGTAATATAAGCGGTTAATGATAGCTCACAGCTGCCACTAAGCTCTAGATTAGTAATGGGTAAGGCTCTGAGACCACTTCATTACTAATCCTATAAGTGCAAATAAACACCAAAAAAATTCCTTTATTTGAGATAAAATACAAAAAGACTCCAATTTATTAACCCCCCCGCCCCCTAAACACCCAGGTCCAACGTAATCCACACGAGATCCCATGATGATCCTGGCTCGCAGCACGTGGGCACATTAGAAAACATGACCGCCCACTGCGACTTCAGGCAGACACTGATTAAGCTGTAGCTGTGAGCGGTGACGTCAGAGTTTACCTACGGTCACATCTGGAGGTTCCCCACCCGGGACCGCAAGTAAACGTACCTCAGGGGAACTCCGAGTTCAATGAGACCTGCATCTCCTGGCAGAAAACCATGGGGTTTGTTTGCTAAGAGATGCAAATTTAGTGCTGGAATTTGTGCACCAAATTCCTGCACCAATACTGCATCTTCTGGCAAATAAAAACAAATCAAAACGCAATATTTATTCCTTATTTCCTATCATTATTCGAGTGGCCAAACTGAACAGTAACACAGACGTCCCTGAGAAGTTGTGTTTGGGGTCTGTGCATGGACACTTTACAGCTCGGGGTCGCCCATTAATAATTTCCACTATTCTTAAGCTTGGTTTCAGTACATTTTTCATGTTGTAATTTTGACTCATGTAATTGACATCGTGATTGGTTTTCCCCCTCCATGGTTCTCTACACACACATACATAGCTGACATCCTGCTGCCCGTGGAGCGAACAGCGTGTATCTACTGTCAGGTTTCCTTTAATTTTATTATATGTATACAACAGGCAACAGTCTCATTTGTTTGAAGGTTGTTAAAGATACAGGTCGCTGTACATGGTAGCGCTGCAGATGAATTTTGGGAAATCTTCCCCAGCCCACCTGGCTGCACAAGGAGCTGCCCCAGCGCTGCGTTCCCTTAGTTCTCCAGATTGGTGGGAACTCGGTTAACCTTGCACAGATACAAAAGTGATTGCATATTCTAGTGACATACAGTCTCTTTTCATGATGAGTTGGTTTAATGCTAATTATATGCTAAACTTGAGCTGATGTAGAGACCGCGCCTCATTCTTTTGCTGCCTCCATGTTTTATACATTACTGTGCGTACTCTGTTGCAGGTGGGTGTATCAGCAGTACAGTAGATCATCAGGTGTCCCCTAGTCATCTTTCCAGTAAAAGCAAGAAGGTCGAGGTTATAGATCTAACGATAGACAGCTCTTCAGACGAGGAGGAGGAGGAACCTTGCGCTAAAAGGAGCTGCCCATCTATTACCCCTGCTTCACCATTAAGTAACAAGGGGTGAGTATGTGTCAGATCCATGGCTATGCTTCCTTATCTGTATTTCCTCCCATTGTTTTCTTTCAGGTGCCGGTTTGATCTCTCTGCACCTACAGAGTGGGTTTTTGTTTTGTTTTGTTTTTTTCTCTTATTGGACCATTTTTTTCATTTTTATTTTTTTCCTCTCTCTAGTTTGATGAGTTTGCCACACCAGGCATCTCCTATCTCTCGAACACCCAGTCTGCCGGCTGTAGACTCCACGTATATGAATACCCCCCTCATTCAGGACTACAGGCATCCCTTCCATATGACACCAATGCCATACGACCTGCAAGGTAGGAGTCGTCCGCCCCCTGGTCTTCCAGCCATTGCATTTGGGTTCTGTTTCCATGTGCTCATCCATGGAGTCGTGGAGATCATTTTTGACCAGTGTGGAAGCAATATCTCCAGCAGAGTTTTGTCTTGACCCTTTTCTAACAATGTGTCTCTTCTTAACAGGACTGGATTTCTTCCCGTTCCTATCTGGAGATAATCAAGTAAGTGTAGACCTTTCCTTTTTGCTTCCCTGATCTTCTCATTCCTATGATTTGCTCCCTCCGTACATTTTATTTCTTTGTGACCCTATTTTTTTTTTTTTCCCAGCATTACAACACCTCCCTTTTGGCTGCTGCAGCAGCTGCTGCCTCTGAAGAGCCGGACCTTCTCCATTCTTCACGCTTTTTTCCATATACGACCTCTCAAATCTTTCTGGACCAGCTTAGTGGAGGGGCGACCGCCTCCCTCCCCGCCACCAACGGAAGCAACAGTGGCAGTAACAGCAGTTTGGTATCCTCGAACAGCCTGCGCGACAACCACAATGCAGCGAGTAGAGGCCCGGCAGACAGCTCTTCTCTCTATGGCATAATCCCAGATGTCATCTCCTTGGACTGATCCCCAGACGAGCACACGGGCGGGATATGGACTCCCCTCCTCGTTTGTCGCCCAATTCCTTTATTTTATTTTTTCTTTTTTTAAAAGGAAATGTTTAAACAAATCAAAAAAGGACATGTACAGAGAACAGAACTATATTTTCAGTTTTACTTTTGTATATAAACCGAGAACTTTACTCATCCCTCACCCTAACAGAACAGAGTTATGGACCCACCTCTACCCCTGCACTTGCTCTTCTGTTTTTTTTCCTCTTTGGTTTTCCAGCTGGATCCAGGAGACTGACTCTTATTGTGGAGCCCTCCTTTAGCCCAGTTGGTTCCTCCTTGTATTATCTGGCCTCACAGCATTACCCATTTCTGAACCGTTTAGATCAGACACAGTATTGCTTTGATTGTCCCTGTACGAGTCAGGTGCTTGCATCGATCATTCTGGAACAATCTCCATTTCTGAGTCAAAGCTGCAGTGATCACTTGTTTAGTTTCTTTTCAGCACATGTATCTTGTATTTATTGGATCTTTTTGAAGTCTGTAGCAGTACAAATGAGAATCCTAACCCGGCCTTCCTTCTAGGCAGTATTGCAAGGCCTCGGAGTGGGGGAAAGTCATCTTATTGGTGTTTGCTGCCAAATGAACACTGCAAATCACTTGGGTTCCATCAGCGATGGGAGATATTCGAAGGCTCTAAGTTACATTTCTCTAAACTAAGCTATACATTTGGAGAGAAAAAAAAAATTGAAAGCCTTTTCCTCTGAGCCGCCGTCATTGGTAATCTATAGCTAGAGTTGCACAGACATTGATAACTTTGCTTATCCCACTACTAGTGTTGCTTTATTACTCGTCCAGCATTACAGAAGCCACCATTCTGTAGATTCCATGTTAAAAGGCTGGAAAGAAGTGAGATCTAGGATTAGGAAGAATAACTGCGCCTCTATTGATGGGCAATACAGGCGCAGACTACCGAGCCCCTACGACTGCTCTTATTTCTACTGTTTTCAGTTATGTCTGCCGTTATCTGTTACATGACTAGCAGGACATCTCCCTATAAGCGGCTGCACATTCGTGGCGGGGAGGCTGCAATTGCACCACGTGAACCCAGAGCATTTGCCGATTTATGACATTTTATCGCAGGTGTTTGTGTCTACCTATAGAAAGTCCCAAAACTGAAGGATTAGTTTTTTCAGCCCTACCGTTTATACAAGCTCATTGAGTAACATTGTATTTAAAGATCCGCCAATTGCACGATCTGTGAGATTAGAAAGGTTTGCTCCCCCCTCCCCCACATACGCCACGCCTGTCCATGGGTTGTCTAGTTTTGCAGTTGGACTAGTTAAGGTCAATCCCAGACTCTACCTGGGGCTGCAGGGGGGGGGGAGCAGAATATTTAGTTTTTGTTTGTTTGTCTGTCTTTTTTTAAATACAGCCCTTATGAAAAAAAAAACTGTTTTATGCTTGGGCAGGTCCTTAATAAATAACTTAATTTATGTTCACCTTAAAATACAAAGTAAATAAGCTCTGGTAAAGAAGTTTTTTTTTGTTTTTTTTTTTTCCTTTCATTTTTCTTGCATGGATCCTTGGTTAAAACCTAAATTTATCATCCGGAGCTGCAATCACGATTCTGCTGATTTAATTGCATTTGGACACCATCTTAAAAGCTTTGTCTGAGCTCCAATTATGCAGGGGGAATGGTCAGATTTCCGTACAACCCTAATATATATATATATATATATATATATATATATATATATATATATATATATATATATATATATATATATATATATATATATATATAATATAATATATATAATTTTCATAAATGTAACTTTCCACGTGACCTTTGCTAGGGAAGATTAGTACTAACATTGAGGTAACAAGAGGCTAGTGGACTATGATGTAGGCTATTATTCCGACACTTCATAAATACATTGCATTACAGATTCCTTTTTCTCCCAATTTTTAATTTGGGGGGATTCTGTAATGTGATCCCTACATCAGTTGGGCAACATACTTAATGAAACAGATTTAGGTACTCATTTGAGTGATCCCTGAGTTTAAGCCTCTGTGATAGACCCTACCTTCTTTAAAAGAAACCAGTCAGCGTAAAAAAGTTTTTTTTTTATATATATATATATATATATATATATATATATATATATATATATATATATATATATATATATATATATATATATATATATATATATATATATTATATAATATATATATAATTAGTGTATTTCGCTACAGGCATAATGATGATCTGCAGGTTTTAAATATTTAAAGTGCATCTTTAGGGAGAAAAGAGAATATATGTATATATTCTACAATAGTACAGGACTCGCTATGTATACGGTGCCAACTGACACACAGCCCTAAGATGTCATCCCTGTAAATAAAAGTGATTAGCTGCAGGGAGTATATAACCTCATCTTCCTGCAGCTACTCTTCTAATCAGGCTACTGCATATATTTAAGGGTCTGTGCACTCTGGGAAATTTTGCTTTTCTTAAGAAAAATGCGCACCCTTTGGCAGAATTCCGCACCCGCGGGAAAAAACGCACCCGTGGTTTGCCGCTGTGGTTTTTTACCATTATCTACGGCAAAAACGCAGGTACCTGTGGAAAAGAAGTGACATGCAAATTCTGCAGCAAAACCTATAGGGAAAAAAAAACGCAGTTTACGTACAGGATTTTGGTTTACCCATAGATTTTGCTGGGGAAGGACTGCAGAAATGTTATGAGCAAAAAACGCAGTATGCGCACAGGGCCTAAGACTGTATTACCGGTAAATTACAACTATAATAGCAGGTAAATGTTTGGGGTTTTTTGCCCTGTATTGCCATCTGATTCCTTAGGGTATGTGCCCTTTATCAGAACCTGGACGCGGCGGGTCCTGACTTGCGGGGCAATGAGTGTCTTCTGTAGGAGAATGCAGGATACCGCAGCTGCCCGTGCCCACGATCTGGGCTCTGGCAGTTGCGGTCTCGCTCTTCTGTTCTCCTTGCAGAGAATGCTTGCGACCCCCTCTGCAGCAAACAAATTACATCTTGCGACTTGCGGGTCGTACATACACAATGGTCACCAGATTTCTAGAAATTCCATCCACTGTGCTTGTACTGTACAATGCAGCATTAAGGACACAGCTGAAATATGCTGCATCCAAAACGCTGCAAACACTGATCTTGGGCCCTTAAAGTAATGACAAATGCATATTTCCCGGTCTCATTACTTCTATTGTACAAGATAGGCTACAACCAGATCCAGGACTGCAGCTTTGGACAACATATATTGAATCCGTAATGTTCTGTCTGTAATTGCATGTCCATTCAATAGCTACAACTGTGGGAGAAAGCTGCACAGAAAAAGAGGTATTTTTTTGTTTTTTACATCAGTGCTAGGAAATAATCTTAGAAAAAGCGCTCAAACTTGCAATGTGATTTTTACGTTAAAAATGACATTGGTGAAATGGCTGTGAGTGAATGGGAAGATGAAATTCTCAGATTTTTTTTCTTAAGTGACCTGCTTTGAGCAGAGCTTTGTGTTTCTCCCCCAATAATGCACAGAACACGGTCTGTGACTGGTCTGATCCATAGCAAATGTTATCAGAACATTGCTGCCGCTGCTTGGATCCGGACTCTCCAGAATACCGGATGATCGTGGATTATACAATTGCTAATAGACCATCACAACTTCTACCCAGTGTAATAGCTGTTTGCATATGATGATTTGGGGGTGTATGATTTTCTTTCGTCTGATAGGTTTCACTATGCTATAAGGGTATGATCACACTGTGTCTAATTCCACTGTTTTAGGAACAGGTTTGTTCAAGAAGCTGATGGAAAATGCGATCAAAGAATGGTCCTACAAATTTGCATTTGGAAGACGACTTGCTTGTTTGTGTTCAGGTGTTTTGAGGTAGTTTACATAGGCTGAAACAGACCTAAAGGGTGCTTTACACGCTGCGACATCGCTAGCGATAGCACCCGCCCCCGTTGTTCGTCCGTCATTTTGTGATCGCTGCCGTAGCAAACATTATCGCACGCACATACCTTATCAGCGATGTCGCTGTGACTGCCGAACAATATCTCCTTCAAGATGGAGGTGCGTTCGGCGTCACTAAGCGGCCGCCCAATAGCAGAGGAGGGGCGGAGATGAGCGGCCGGAACATCCCGCCCACCTCCTTCCTTCCGCATTGCCGGTGGACACAGGTAAGGAGATGCTTGTCGTTTCTGCGATGTCACACATAGCGATTTGTGATGCCGCAGGAACGGCAAACAACATCGCTACTGACCTGACACCGATTTTTGGTAAATGAATGACTTCTCGCAGACCAATGATTTTTGCCTCTTTTGCGATCGTTTAAGGTCGCTCATAGGTGTTGCACGCTGTGACGTCGCTAACGACGCCGAATGTGCGTCACAAACACGGTGACCCCCGTTAGCTATGTCGCAGCGTGTAAATGGCCCTTAAGTCCATCTAGTACAACCTTCCTTCTCCAATTATATCGAATGTGTTAAACATTTCAGACTTTAAAAGAAGTGGCCATGTTATTCGTCTGGATAATAGAAGTTATTGGGAAGGCTATAAAGATGCCCGGGTATTTGTCGGAACAATTTTTGTCATTTTATTTGAGGACAAAAAAAATCAACCTGCGTTTGCCTCACTGTTTAATGACAAAAAATAATCTGTAAACCACCAGTAAGAAAAAAAAACAAACAAACATGAAAAGATGTTTAGCAAATTACCAAAATATGTTACACTTCAGGTTAACCAAAACTCCAGGGAAAAGGGACAAGTTTTTAAGTGACTTCTGTTTTTAAAAAAAATAAATAAAATAATAATAATAAATTAAATAAAATCTGTGCTTGACCTCTGGAAAACAAATGTGCAGTGTGAATATACCCTAATAGGGAATAATGGCATCTGTCTGTTTATTCCTCACACTTGCTCGGCCTTATGATTTCTAAGGCCACATTAGGTGGCTTTGTAGAGCAGTGATCTCCACCATCTGTCCCATATTCCGCACCTGTATTCTCTGAGAGCCATCATCAGACTTGTCTGGCTGCGGTTTATTTCCAGGCTACCAGTGCAATCAGCAGCCAAAAATCAGACATGGTTCAGTAGCCCATACACATTAGACTCTTGGCCAAGTCTGTCTAAATTTTCGAGTTTGGCCGACATTAGTCTATAATGGTGGGGCTGAAGGTGTGTGACCTCCTTGAGTACATATCTTGAAAACATGATATTTAGGAGAACCTTGGGGCCTGGAGTTGAGAATTAATGCTACATAGAGTACGCTTTTATTTTGTTGAATGCATTGCAGCTTAAATGTAATCTACCTGAAGTTCCTCCACACATTCACCCAAGAATATGAGCTGAATGTTAATAATTTGTGATGGCATCAGATGCATAGTTGCAGGTAACTGGGCAGGAGGGCTCCTAGAAAGGACTGCAGCTCAGATGTGTCTAATCTATGGAAGAATTCTCTAATATTTAAGGTTACACCTAGATCTGCTCCTGAAATGTATTGGATAGGTGGAGGGATGGTGGCCATCTATCTTTATATACCAAAAGTAAGGTATCCCTGTTTTATGTGAAATGTTAGTGATCACTTCATATATCATTTTAATAGTGTCAAAACTTGTCAAATATTTTACCTTGCCAGGAAAAGCTCATAATCACTGCAGGACTTGTCACTTAGCTCATTTTTGACAGTTAGGTCCGTTTCACACATCGGGCATTTCGCCAGATTGCCGGATCCGGCACACTCCAGTACAGTGTAATACTGTACAATGGCATCTCTGCAAGCTCCGGTCACATGACAGCATGTGACCAGAGCTTGCCGCGATGCCATTGTACAGTATTGCACTGTACTGGTGTGTGTCAGATCCGGCAATCTGGCGAAATGCCGGATGTGTGAAACTGGCCTAAAGCCTGCTTTACACGGGACGACCGATCGTGCGATTTCACGATCGTTCGTACCCGCTTCCCGTCTTTTGTGCGTCATGGGCAATTTATTGCCCGTGGCGCACAAACTCGTTAACCCCCGTCACACATACTTTCCTCCCGTGCGACGTCGCTGGGGGCGGCGAACGTCCACTTCCTGGAGTGGGAGGGATGTTCGGCATCACAGCGACGTCACGTGGCGGCCAGCCAATAGAAGCGAAGGGGCGGAGATGAGCGGGATGTAAACATCCTGCCCATCTCCTTCCTTCCACGTCCCGCGGCGGGAGCCGCGGGACGCAGGTAAGACATGTTCATCATTCCTGTGGTGTCACACGGAGCGACGTGTGCTGTCACGGAAACGATGAACAAGCGGTGCCATGTTTCAGAAACTATTTTATAAAACCTAGCGACGAGTACACGACTCACGATTTGTGAGCGATACTGCGTCGCTAGGAGGTGTCACACAGGCAGACGTTGCAAGCGATGCCGGATGTGCGTCACAAAAACTGTGACCCGACGATCTATCGCACGATAGATCGTCTCGTGTAAAGCACCCTTTACTGTCAAGTAGAAGGCTCTAGTTTGTAGCTAGAAGGTTTTACCGAGGCGAGTTCATAGGTAAACCTACTGTTATCGGCCCCCTCTAGTTGTAGAGGTGAGGTTTTGCAGACCTAATGATTGATTCACACAATACCTATGTACAGAATTTTGGAAACGAACCCCAGTCCACAGGTTTTATAGTCCACTCTTAATCCACAATGGGATATATTAAAGCAATGATTAATAATTGACGGCATGTGGTGGGAACACCTGGCGCTCTGCAGCTGATCTACAGGGAAATGTGCTTTGTTTGTGATTTTTCTATATTTTTTTATTTTTCCCAACTTTTTCTAACATGGGGGGGGGGGGGGTGGTATGGTCCTGATGCTCATCATTCGTACACCACGGTGGGGTGAGCAGCAGGATGGGCAGGAGCTGATGTACAGAACACCAGAACTTGTCGCTGGTTTCCACAATCCAACCCTGTAACTCATTGCCTTAAAAATTGTGTTCATATGGCATGCCAGACCAGCTGAAAGGCTTTTAAAGATGTATAATAGGCCAATGTCAGTTTGTATAAAGTACCAAGTGAAATATTTATTACTTGCATTGGAAAAATTGTTTACCTATTGAATGTTATCTGTTTCTGTAGAAGTCTTTAGATGTAATAAAAGCATTCTGATGTCTTCTTGTGACATGTGGCCCTTGATTTTATGTGCTAGTCTACATACAGGATCCAGTACCTGTCAGACAATTTGCCTGTGCTCTTTAGACTAGTGTTCCCCAACTTCAGTCCTCAAGAGCCACCAGCGGATTGTATTAGGATTTTCTTTGTATTGTACAGGTGATTGAATTATCAAGTTTGCAATACTATGGAAATCTTGGTTTCTTGGTGGCTTTTGAGGACTGGAGTTGGGGGAACACCGCTTTGAACTCTGACTCCACGTCTCAACATTTCGAATGGTCAGGTAAGGACATTTATGGTCCCCAATTCAAAATGTGTAACAGATCATTCTCCCTCACTTCCATCTCCTACCATGTGCCATTTATAATACCGCCTCTGTAACGAAGGACAGATTACCTCTGCACCAATGCATAGGGTTCATGGTCTTATAGATCCACTTTCTCTTTTTACATTGAATAATTAAGTTCCCATATACATCAAATAAGTCTTCAGATTTCCATCATATTGAACGACTGTTGGCTGTTTTTTTGTTTTTAAATGAACAGTGAAGAACACCAGTTGGACATGTTGGATTTTTACGGCCAGTGATGAGCAGTGGCTAAAAAAAAAATGCACCTTGTCCGATGCAGTTTGGGCCATCTGAATGTTGATCCATTTCCACCTGTGTATGGGCCCCTTTTTAGATTTACACTACAAACTCTTGAATAGATGAATTTTTAGAATCCAAATTTGAAGATTGTGAAATAATGTACATTTTGTGTAAGCAACATGCACTTCAGAAACCATGTGGACACTTTTTTGGACTAATGTGGTCAATGACTTATTGCACATCTATTATCTATTCCTTATGAGCAACAAGGTGATTTTGTGCAAAAGGTGGTAACTAGCCTTCCAAAATAATGGGTATAAGATCAAAAGTCAAAACTCTTCCAATTAGGGATTTAATTGGAATTGAATTCTACTGTAATTTAAAAAAAAAAAAAGTATGAAATATATATTTACATTTGTTAAAATGCAGATTTTGGTTATGTTTGTTTTTATTCCCCCCCATTCTCACTGGCTTTGCAAAAGGGTTGCTGGTTGCCATTTTTATGATCCATAAAGTCATCAAAATGTTCTATCTATATATATATATATATATATATATATATATATATATATATATATATATATATATATATACACACACACACACACACTGTGTGTATGTATATATATATATATATATATATATATTATATACAGTATATATGTGTGTGTATATATGTATGTGTGTGATTATATATAAATATATACAGTGCTGGCCAAAAGTATTGGCACCCCTGCAATTCTGTCAGATAATACTCAGTTTCTTCTTGAAAATTATTGCAATCACAATTTCTTTGGTATTATTATCTTCATTTATTTTGCTTGCAATGAAAAAACACAAAAGAGAATGAAACAAAAATCAAATCATTGATCATTTCACACAAAAGTCCAAAAATGGGCCAGACAAAAGTATTGGCACCCTTAGCCTAATACTTGGTTGCACAACCTTTAGCCAAAATAAGTGCGAACAACCGCTTCCGGTAACCATGAATGAGTTTCTTACAATGCTCTGCTGGAATTTTAGACCATTCTTCTTTGGCAAACTGCTCCAGGTCCCTGAGATTTGAAGGGTGCCTTCTCCAAACTGCCATTTTGAGATCTCTCCACAGGTGTTCTATGGGATTCAGGTCTGGACTCATTGCTGGCCACTTTTGTAGTCTCCAGTACTTTCTATCAAACCATTTTCTAGTGCTTTTTGAAGTGGGTTTTGGGTCATTGTCCTGCTGGAAGACCCATGACCTCTGAGGGAGACCCAGCTTTCTCACACTGGGCCCTACATTATGCTGCAAAATTTTTTTGGTAGTCTTCAGACTTCATAATGCCATGCACACGGTCAAGCAGTCCGGTACCAGAGGCAGCAAGCAACCTCAAAACATCAGGGAACCTCCGCCATATTTGACTGTAGAACTTAGTGTTCTTTTCTTTGAATGTCTCTTTTTTTTTTTTTTTCCTGTAAACTCTTATGTTGATGGTTTTTCCCAAAAAGCTCTACTTTTGTCACATCTGACCAGAGAACATTCTTCCAAAACGTTTTAGGCTTTCTCAGGTAGGTTTTGGCAAACTCCAGCCTGGCTTTTTTATGTCTCGAGGTAAAAAGTTGGGTCTTCCTGGGTGTCCTACCATACAGTCCCTTTTCATTCAGACGCCGACGGATAGTACGGGTTGACACTGTTGTACCCTTGGACTGCAGGGCAGCTTGAACTTGTTTGGATGTTAATCGAGGTTCTTTATCCACCATCAGCACAATCTTGCGTTGAAATCTCTCATCCATTTTTCTTTTCCTTCCACATCTAGGGAGGTTAGCCACAGTGCCATGGGCTTTAAACTTCTTGATGACACTTCGCACCGTAAACAGGAACTTTCAGGTCTTTGGAGATGGACTTGTAGCCTTGAGATTGCTCATGTTTCCTCACAATTTGGATTCTCAAGTCCTCAGACAGTTCTTTGGTCTTCTTTCTTTTCTCCATGCTCAATGTGGTACACACAAGGACACAGGACAGAGGTTGAGTCAACTTTAATCCATGTCAACTGGCTGCAAGTGTGATTTAGTTATTGCCAACACCTGTTAGGTGCCACAGGTAAGTTACAGGTGCTGTTAATTACACAAATTAGAGAAGCACCACATGATTTTTCAAACAGTGCCAATACTTTTGTCCACCCCTTTTTTTATGTTTGGTGGGGAATTATATCCAATTTGGCTTTATGACAATTTTTTTTATTTTTTTGCATTGACAAATTAAATGAAGATAATAATACCAAATAGTTTGTGATTGCAATCATTTTCAGGAAGAAACTGAGTATTATCTGACAGAATTGCAGGGGTGCCAATACTTTTGGCCAGCACTGTGTGCGTGTGTGTGTGTGTGTGTGTGTGTATGTGTATATATATATATATATATATAATATATATATATATATATATAAAAAATTATATTATATAATGGACCAGAGACGTGAGCAGTAAGGTGAGAATAAGCATATATCATAT
This sequence comes from Anomaloglossus baeobatrachus, assembly GCF_048569485.1. Lineage (NCBI taxonomy): Eukaryota > Metazoa > Chordata > Amphibia > Anura > Aromobatidae > Anomaloglossus > Anomaloglossus baeobatrachus. The sequence goes on from NC_134356.1 coordinate 571,876,624, forward strand.
GTATTTATTTCATATTTTATTTTATTTTTTTTTACATCTTGTGTATTATGATCTGGGTGCAGAGAGACCCCCAAAGCAACATAAGGGACATTAAGTTTGTGGAAAATAACCAGGAAAGTAAAAAATCCACACAGACGGATACATTTTATTTTTGCCTGATTTGCTCATCTCTAATTCCAAATCAAAACGTTGCAGGCCATGACTGAAACATTGTAGACCGGTATCGCATACGGCATATGAGATTACCCACTTTTCAGTCTTCTGCGCAGCGAATTTAGGCCTTATTGAGACAATGGTTATCTGGTTGTACTTTAGCATCTGTCTTACCCGCTCTAACGGTATTGTAGGATCCTATCAGGTTAGTCTGGATCAGACTCTCAATCTGGCCAAATAACACCTTCTCATTTTTAGATCCAATGTTAGGTGCTAATATAAATAATATATGTTATTTAGACTTTCAACGATAAGTTTTCTGTTACAACTTCTTCACCTTCATGCACTTTTCTGCCTGTATCTAATAGAAAATGTATATTTAGACAGGTATACCTTATGAACATGTTTAATAATAGTATGGTCCACAACATTGAGGTGTTTTCTGCTATCATTTATGAGAGGGTCATAATTAGTGTTGAGCGGATCCGAACTGTAAAAATCCGGATCCGCGCGGTTTCAGCGTCCGATCCGGGTCCGACCTAGATCCAGGAATCCGGCTGCACGATCCGGGTTCGGATTTTCTCTCTCTGTCTCTCTGTCTATGTCTCTCTCCCTCCTCCCCCATTGACTTACATTGAGCCGCTCAACTCTAGTCATAATAGTTTGGGGTAATGAGAAGTGGATCCATGCTGGGGACCAATTTAGTTGTGTTGGACCCTTCTTGTTTTAGTCTGCTCGGTAAGTAAATGGCCCAACTGTAACACCATATTCACACACACACACACACACACACACACACACACACACACACACACACACACACACACACACACACACACACACACCCAAAAAAAAAAAAAAAAAATTCCTAAAATTTTTTCATTTTCAGCCCTGGAGAACACCTTTCAGGTGGATGTGGAAATCTGGAAGCATCAAAGAGGTCGCCGCATGTTGGGCTTCAGTAGTCGGGTGTTGGTAGTGTGATCTTCCTTACAAAGTCTTCATACCGCACCATTCCATCAGGCCCAACATTAGCATCTCGAAAGAGGTCATCCACTGAAGTGGGAGAAAAAAACAAATGTTTTGTAATGTGTGAGCTCCATTCAGGTGAATACTACACTGCCTTCTTTTAGGCTGTGTGGAAATATTTTGGTGTGGATATGATAATGGTTTTGCACTCCAGAAATGCTGTGGTACAAGAGGTTCATGCTGATATTCACTCAGAGATGCAGTGTTTCAGAGAAGACCTACTTTGAAAGCCGTCCGGGGACTAGGATGACAAGTTCAAAGCGGCTTTTCTCCCACTACCCTGAATTGACAGATGTCTCCATATGTCTATGTATAAAGAGAGACCTGTCAGTCTATGGGTGTGTGGCAGTGACCTGACTCTTGGACTAGTCATTCAAAACACATCATCCCCGAAAAGCATTTCAAAGCGTTTTTTTTCTATAAAACGCAGCGGTGTTTGGGCTCATGCAGATATCTGTGTAAATTGGACCAATCTCAGACTGCAATGGCTCTCCCAACCCAAGCATCACAGCCTTAGGGCTCATGCGCATGTTGCGTACTTGTATGCATTTACGCTGCATATTGCACTGCAGCGTAAATGCATGCGTCCTGCGTCACCAGCACAATCTATGTAGATACGTGATATGTGCGCACGTTGCTTTTATAAATGCAGCCATTTGGGTGCTAAAATTTTGACCCAAATCCGTGCGTTCAGAAAAGCAGCATGTCAATTATTCCGTGTGCTTTGGCTGCAGGTCCCGCTCTGTCTATGGGAGAGGCAGCAGCCAGAGCGCTTGAAATCAGCTTTTTTTCTACAAAAAAAACTGCATCCATTATGCAGTGTTTCTGCAGTGATTTGAAGCGCACATGTGCTGTCAAATTGCTGCAGAATATTCAGCAGTTACGTGCGTATGAGCCCTTAGGCCCCCTTCACACGTCCATGATTCCGGTACATATGACGTCCATTTTCATATGTAACTGAGACACGGGCATATGCAGACCCATTAAAATCAATGGGTCTGTGCAGTCATCCTTGCTTTGTCACCCATGTGTGACTCACACGCATGTCTTTGTGTTCCCCATGGAGACAAGTCTGTTTTTCTCCGACCGCACTGATATCACACGGACCACACACATGTACCGGAGGAAACGTGTCTTTGAAATAAAATTATTTTCTATGCTCACCTGTCTCCAGTACTGCTGTCACTTGCTTCCAGGCTCGCTCATTGTGCTCATGAATATTCACTGCACCACGGATCCGGAAGCAGCAGAGCCGTGGACAGTTGAGTAAAAAGTATCTGCTCTCCGTGTGCTATCACGGACAGCACACTGTGAACACACGTATGTCAAAATCACAGCACACGGATGGGCCATAGGCACCTTCAACATGGACGTGTGAAGGCGGCTTTATAGTAATACTTGAAGCTGTCATACTCCATTTGCCAGACCCGTAACCAGTCTTCTATTGCAGGCTGATTTGCACGGGTATCTACATCTGCCCTTTCAGAGTGAAATCTGCAATAATGTAGTCAATGTAGATTCATGCTGCATGTGTTTCAGATAGCAGCATTCATATGACCGGTTCCCTTTAAAATAAAAAAAAATTAAAAAAAAAAAAGAAATGGCAATTTTACATGTCTTACTTTCCAAGCCCCCTATAGAAGTTAGCAAAAAAGTAAAAGGCAGCGTGGATGAGAGTTTCCATGAAATCACATCCACTTTCACCAAATTTTTCATATTGAGCTGGGGAGAGACTAATAGTGGTTGCAGTGCAGAAGTACACGTTGTTGGTTTGTTTGTTTTTTTTATTTTGCCTGTTGCAGAGATAAAGTATTTGGTAGCTAATGAGTTAATTTTTGCTAAGTCTAAGTGAGTGTTATCAGTGATTGTTATTGGGGGCATGTCCTTTTTTTCCCACTTCTATTATGTTGACCACTTGGGCACAAACTCAAAGGAAAGAAGAACATGCCCCCACCATAACTCAGAACAGGCTGTGCCTGCATGAGGCATATAATGACAGACAGTATGATGTACACAAATTGTAATCGCTCTGTAGTGATAACAGACATGTAGTTTCCGACACCTTTGTCTAATCTGATAGCATGGGGGAGGGGAAATGCAGTACAGCAGAGCTAACAGTGCTATGAGGGGAAGAGACCTGATAATAGGATTTGTAATGTGTGGCACAGCTCAACTCAGAGGTGTTGCTCCTGATCCCACATTTGCTACCAGGAGATGAAAGCGCAAAGTTGTCAGTAATCACTTATGTTTGTTGTGCTAACAGCCACTGGTAATCCCTCTGCAGTCAGATCAGGCTGTCTGTCATTATACTGTGTGTCTCGCACAGGAGTAGCCTGTTCTAAGCAATGGTTGGGGTGTGTTCTTCTTTCCCTTGTTGCTGCCTGCTTATGATTGGTCAACATCATACAAGGGCGATCTTTGCTAATATCTTGGCAAATGGGGTTAAAAAAAACCCAAAAAAACCCGTTTTTTCTGCTCTGCATTCACTTACATTGTGTATCGCGTTCAACAGTGAAAAATTTGGTGAAAGGTCTGCCTGTGTACGTTTACAATTAAACAAAGGCTGATCGCTGTAAATATCGTTTAGTGCCGCCGGTCGGTCCGTGTAAATGGACCATTACTCGTACCTTCCTCAGGTGTTAACTTTTCTCCCATTCTGGTTAGTTTAGCCTTCAGCTCATCCAGAGGGATCATTCCCTTCTTCTGTCTGTCTGTCATCAGCATGGCTACAAGGATCTCATTCTCAGGGTCTTCCTGCTTCTGTTGACGATACATAATGGTCAAGAAGGTTGAGAAATCCACTTCTCCATCCGTTCCTGAAGAATAGAGACAAATGTCATTAATAATGGATAGATACAACATGTATCAAATTTATTTTGCATGTAGCTGCGTCTATTTTTATTTGTAACTGTTAGAAATCCCTGTTTAGGGGGAATACAAATATGGGAAGGATAGGAATCCATTGCTCATTTGCATACATGAGGACGCTGCCCAGTGCTCCCGAGGTCTAGCTCATGCCCAGTGGCACTATCATGGCACAGCACTGTGTAAAGCGTGACCGCTGGTGAGGTGATTGCGCAGGCGCGAGATTATGGGCAGCGCTGTGATTATCATCAACAAAGTCATCCAAATACCCGCCCATAATCTCTTGCCCGCGCTTTTCCCTCTGCCTCCACCTTTATGCGCAAGCGCTGGCCATATGAACCCACGTCACCTATTACCGCAGGCGCGAGATTATGGGCGGGTACTTGGATGACGCTGCTAATGACAATCACAGCGCCGCCCATAATCTCGCGCCTGCACAATCACCTCACTAGCGGTCACGCTTTACACAGTGCTGTCCCGCGATAGTGCCACTGGGCATGCGCAAGACCTCGGGAGCACTGGGCGGCGTCCTCATGTATGGAAATGAGCAATGGGGGACAGCGTAAAGCGGCCGGTTGCGAATAACGTATGCAAGAAAGCCCGCCCCCGTGACCATAAAAAAACATTTGCATACAAAAAGGTAAGACTTTATAAAGTATTTATTTAGGTCTCAAAGGGCGCACAATAACAACAGGAACCTTGCTAGAATGCAGCCCAGGAGATGCAGAGGGGGAATCTTTTAGGTTTATTGCGAAATTTCTGCTGACAGGTTCCCTTTAACTTTAAGGCTGGAAACACATCTATGCGAGTAAAATCGGTCCGACTGGGCTGAAAAAAACTCGGCTGATTTTAGTTCACGTTAGGTCCGAGTGCAACTCAAGTGCGATGCTTTTTCTAAATAAATTAATGATTTTACTAGCGTGTGTAATGCGTGTGTAATGCGTATTTTTTACTATGTCATCTGCCATTCAGCTCTGCTACATGGCCGCTGACAGCAGACACAGACAGCCATGTAACAGAGCTGAATGGCAGATGACAGCAGACACAGACAGAGCCGCACGATCAGAATGAACTCGGGTGAACTTCACCCGACTTCATTGTCATGCTGCGGCTCTATCTGTGCCGCGTCCTGATTAGCGGTCACCTGTGAAGGGCTCACCGGTGACCGCTAATCTCCTGAGTGACTGAAGTTAGCAGCCCTCTCTCATACTCACCGATCCCCGGCGCAGCGCTGCACGGCGTTCACACTGCTCCGGCGGCTTTTACTATTTTGAAAAAGCCGGACGCTCATTAAACAATCTCGTATCCCCTGCTTTCCCTGCCCACAGGCACCTATGATTGGTTGCAGTGAGACACGCCCCCACGCTGAGTGACACTGCACCCAATCACAGCAGCCGGTGGGCGTGTCTATACTGTGCAATGAAATAAATAATTAAATAATTAAAAAAATCGGCGTGCGGTCCCCCCCAATTTTAATACCAGCCAGATAAAGCCATACGGCTGAAGGCTGGTATTCTCAGGATGGGGAGCTCCACATTATGGGGAGCCCCCCAGCCTAACAATATCAGTCAGCAGCCGCCCAGAATTGCCGCATACATTAGATGCGACAGTTCTGGGACTGTACCCAGCTCTTCCCGATTTGCCCTGGTGCGTTGGCAAATCGGGGTAATAAGGAGTTAATGGCAGCCCATAGCTGCCACTAAATCCTAGATTAACCATGTCAGGCGTCTCCCTGAGATACCTTCCATGATTAATCTGTAAGTTACAGTAAACAAACACACACACACCTGAAAAAATCATTTATTAGAAATAAAAAACACTAACAAATTCCCTGGTTCACCAATTTAATAAGCCCCAAAAAGCCCTACATGTCCGGCGTAACCCAGGATGGTCCAGCGTCGCTTCCAGCTCTGCTGCATGAAGGTGACAGGAGCTGCAGAAGACACCGCCGCTCCTGTCAACTCCACGCAGCAACTGAGGTGAGTAGCGCGATCAGCTGAGCTGTCACTGAGGTTACCCGCTGTCACTGTTGGAGGATCCAGTGGTGGCCGCGGGTAACCTCAGTGACAGCTCAGCTGATCGCGATACTCACCTCAGTTGCTGCGTGAAGCTGACAGGAGCGGCGGTGTCTTCTGCAGCTCCTGTCACCTTCATGCAGCAGAGCTGGAAGCGACGCTGGACCATCCTGGATTACGCCGGATATGGAGGGCTTATTGGGGCTTATTAAATTGGTAAACCAGGGAATTTGTTAGTGTTTTTTATTTCTAATAAATGATTTTTTCAGGTGTGTGTGTGTTTATTTACTGTAACTTACAGATTAATCATGGAAGGTATCTCAGGGAGACGCCTGACATGATTAATCTAGGATTTAGTGGCAGCTATGGGCTGCCATTAACTCTTTATTACCCCGATTTGCCAACGCACCAGGGCAAATCGGGAAGAGCCGGGTACAGTCCCAGAACTGTCGCATCTAATGGATGCGGCAATTCTGGGCGGCTGCTGACTGATATTGTTAGGCTGGGGGGCTCCCCATAATGTGGAGCTCCCCATCCTGAGAATACCAGCCTTCAGCCGTATGGCTTTATCTGGCTGGTATTAAAATTGGGGGGGACCGCACGCCGATTTTTTTAATTATTTATTTATTTCATTGCACAGTATAGACACGCCCACCGGCTGCTGTGATTGGGTGCAGTAAGACACCTGTCACTCAGCGTCGGGGCGTGTCTCACTGCAACCAATCATAGGCGCCTGTGGGCGGGGAAAGCAGGGAATACGAGATTGTTTAATGAGCGGCCGGCTTTTTCAAAATAGTAAAAGCCGCCGGAGCAGTGTGAATGCCGTGCAGCACTGCGCCGGGGAGCGGGGAACGGTGAGTATGAGAGAGGAGGGGAAAATGACCGACAGACTGTGAGAGAGGGACAGAGATAGTGACGGACCAACAGAGAGAGAATAGAGACCGAGAGGGAAAGACCGACTGACAGAGAATAGTGATTGACAGACATTGTGAGACATCGCTCGTTTCCAGTGTTTTAGGAAACATGCGAGAAATGTATTTAGAAAATCGGATGTCACTAGGATGGTGTGAGTGCCGTCCCGTGACATCCGATTATTTACACGCTCCCATAGACTTGCATTGGAGAGACTCGCAGTAGAAACTCGCAAAAAAGCAGCATGCTGCGATTTTTTTCTCAGTCCGATTTGGACTGAGAAAAAAATCGCAAATGCGAGTTGAATCATTCACTAACATGTGTCCGATTCCAATGCGAGTTTTTCTCGCATTGCTCTACTGCGAGAAACTCGCAAGTGAGAAGCAGCCCTAACAATTAATGTTGCGCAGACCTTAGTGGTTTGGCTAATTTGCTATTTTGCAATATTGGAGACCTATATTACAAACTATTCAAATTATAAAAAATATGTTGCATACATAGATCTAAATTAAATTATTTTACACGATTCGAAAATTACAGCTGATTGTGGTGAAAAATCCAGTGAGTGGAATAAGTTTTGAATACATCACCAATTTTCTAAGTAAATATATTTATAAAGGTGCTACTGGCATGAATTTCTCACCAGATGTCAGAAACAACCCATCCAATCTACACAGATAAAGAAATCAAACAATAGATATCCATATAATTAGTGATGTGTAATAATAAGAAATGACACAAGGAAAAAGTATTCAACACGCTTACTGAAATTTATTTAATACTTGTACAAAAGCGTTTGTTGGTGATGACCGCATCAAGCCACCTCCTGTTTGGAGAAACTAGTCACATGCATTGCTCAGGTGTGATTTTGGGCCATTCTACACAAATACTCTTCAAATCCTGAAGGTCCCATGTGCACCTTCTATGAACTCAGTTTCTCTGAAACTTATTGAGAGTTTTCTTGGCTGTGTGTTTGGGATCATTTTCTTGCTGAAATGTTCATCATCATTTCATCTTCATTATTCTGATAGATGGCAGCACATTTTTATCAAGAATGTCTTCATACATTTGCTTATTCATCCTTTCTGCAGTTATATGAAGTTTGCCAGTTCGGTACGCTGAAAAACAGCCCCACACTATTATGTATGTCCCCCCTTCCAAACGTCACTGTTGGTATGGTGTATTTTGGTGCAGTGCCTTTTGGCCTCAAAACATGGTGCGTATTATGGCATCTAAAGAGTTAAATTTTGATCTCATCTGAGCAGAGTATATTCTCCCAGTATTTCACAGACTTGTCTAAATGTTGTTTCACAAACTTTAAACCTCCTTGAATATGCTTTTCGTTCAGCAATGGAGTCTTATATGGTGAGCCATACAGGCCATGGAGGTCACGTGAGTGCATTACTTATGGTTTTCTTTGAAATAATTGTTCATTTCTTATTACTTTTTCCCTGTATCATTTCTCATTATTACACAAATTAAATTTATGGGCATCTATGGTTTGATTTCTTTGCCTGTGTAGATTGGATGGGTTGTTGGTGAGAAAATAATCTCAATAGCACCTTTAAAAATATATTTACTTAGAAAATTAATGACGTGTTCAATACTTTTTTTTCCACCTACTGTATGTCAATAGCTTGTTTTTGGTATATATTAGCTTAGTTTATTCACATAAATGGTTATTACCAAAAACCAAGTTCATTGTCTATGGGACTAGCCAAGCTCTGCACTCAACAGTTCCATAGGCAATAAATAGCGTGAAGGCCGAGTGTGTGCAACTCCACTTGATTTAGGATTTGGCTCTAATGGCCAATCTCAGACTCACTGGGTGTCCCGGCAGTTAAGGGGGCTTTACACGGTAGCGATATCGCTAGTAATTTGTAGCGATAGCGAGCGTGTAAGTACCCGCCCCCGTCGCGCATGTGATTGTTTGTGATCGCTGCCGTAGCGAACATTATCGCTACGGCAGCGTCACACATACTTACCTGGTCGGCTGCGTCGCTGTGACTGCCGAACAATCCCTCCTTCAAGGGGGAGGGACGTTCGGCATCACAGCGACGTCACTAAGCGGCAGGCCAATCAAAGCGGAGGGGCGGAGATGAGCAGGACGTAACATCCTGCCCACCTCCTTCCTTCCGCATTGCGGCCAGCGGCAGGTAAGGAGACGTTCCTCGCTCCTGCGGTGTCACACATAGCGATGTGTGCTGCCGCATGAGCGATGAACCACCTGGATAAACAACCCTTACCGATTTTTGAGTTTGGGACGACCTCTCCATGGTGAACGATTTTCACGATTTTTGAGGTCGCTTAGGGTCGCTGGTCAGTGTCACACGCTGCGATATCGTTAATGACGCCGGATGTGCGTCACTAACAACTTGACACCGACGACAAAACATTAACGATATCGTAGCGTGTAAAGCCCCCTTTAGACCTCCAGTGATCAGGAAGTTTAATCCTACCACAAGGATAATGAACAACTATTTTTTTTTTTAATAACCTTTTAACTGTTTCATGACTGGGCAATTTTCCGTAATTACACCTTCATCTCTCCCACCCTCCTCATCCCAGGAGCCATAACTTTTTATTGTTCCATACACATAGTTATATGAGGACTTGTTTCTTTGTGGTATGAGTTGTACTTTTAATCACACCATGGCAGTATGAATCTCCAGGTCAGTATGATTACGCAGATATTAAACATAAAGCCTGCTTAACACCTTAGAATTTCGCATACGATATTGTATGCGATGTGACCCGCCCCCATCGTATGTGCGGCACGTTCAATTTGTTGACCGTGTCGCACAAATGATTATTTCCCGTCACACGTACTTACCTGCCATACGACCTCGATGTGGGCGGTGAACGTCCACTTCCTGGAGTGGGAGGGACATTCGGCGTCACAGTGACGTCACGCGGCAGCCGGCCAATAGAAGCGGAGGGGCGGAGATGAGCGGGACGTAAACATCCCGCCCACCTCCTTCCTTCCGCATTGCCGGCGGGAGCCGCAGGATGCAGGTAAGATCTGTTCATCATTCCTGGGGTGTCACACACTGCGATGTGTGCTGCCTCAGGAACATTGAACAACCCAACGTGCAATTTTTAGTAATTGAACGACGTGCATGCGATCAACGTTTTAACGTTCAATCGCAATCACACGGAGGTTTCCCGTGCTACAATGTAACTAACGATGGTGGATGTGCGTCACTTACGACGTGACCCCGCCGACACATCGTTAGATAAATTGTAGGGTGTAAAGCGGGATTAAGTCTTTTTCTTATCTAAATGATGACTTTTTTTTTTTTTGAAATTCCTAAAAAAGAAAAAAAAATCACTTGTGTCACCATTTTCCATGACCCGTGACCTTTGCAACTTTTGCATCGTTAGCTCATGGTTTTATTGATACCATTTTGAGGTGCATATCTGATTGGTGCATTTTATTGGCGTATTGTGGCAGCCAAAAACCCATAGTTCTGGCATTGCGATTTTTCTCTCATTACACCATTTACCGTTGATTTATTTGATATTTTTATAGATCTGACTTTGATGAACACAGCCATACTAGATGTGTAGTTTTGTTTTAATTTCTTTATTTTTAATGGGGAAAAAGGTGGGTGATTTGAAATTGTTCCAGAAAATGAAGTATTTATCCTAGAAAACTATTGCAACTACACGTTTTGTTATAGATGTTTATTTCCTTTTTTTTTTGTATATTCAAACAACACAAAAAAAAACTGAGAAAAAAGGCAATTTGGACATAATTTAACGCAAAATCCCAAAAATGGTCCAGAAAAAATTGTTGGCACCCTCCATTTAATATGTGGTTGCACACCCCTTTGGAATGAATAACTGCAATCAATCACTTCCTATAACCATCAACAAGCTTATTCCACTTCTCAACTGGAATTTTCGTCTCTTCTTTTGCATTCTGCTCCAGGTCTCATAATTGAAGGCGCCTTCTCCCAACAGAAATTTTAAGATCTCTCTACAGATGTTCAATGTGATTTAGTTTTGGACTCACTGCTGCCACTTCAGAACTTTTCAGAGGTTTGTTTTCATCCAATTTTCGGGGCATCTTGAAGTATATTTGGGACATTGTCCTGCTAGAAATCCCATGACCTAGGACACTTACCCAGCTTTCTGACACTGGGAATTACATTGCGATCCAATATCCTTTGGTAAGCTTCAGATTTCATGGTGTTTTGCACTCAGTCAAGGCACCCAGTGCCAGAGGCAGCAAAACAACCCCAAAACATGGAACCTTCACTATATTTGTAGGTACTGTGTTCTTTTCTTTGTAGACCTCATTCCATTTTCGGTCTTATCTATCTACAAGATGCTTTCACATAAGGATTTTGGCTTACTAACATACATTTTGGCAAACTACAATCTAGCTTTTTTATGTTTGTGTTCTGGTGCTGGGCCCAGCTCTTCCCATTGCCCTGGTATGGTGGCAATCGGAGTAATAAGGACATAAATACATCCCACAGCTGCTACTAAGCCCTAGCTTAGTGATGGCAGGCGTCTGAGAGACCCTCCATCACTAATTTGTAAGTGAAAGTAAATAAACACAAACACCCAAAAAATCCTGTATTTGAAATAAAAGACAAAAAGAACCCTCTTTCACCACTTTATTAACCCCCAAACACCCCTGCAGGTCAGACGTAATCCACACGAGTTCCCAGTGATGCTTCCAACACTGCTAAATATCTGAAGCTCACAGCGAGCGCCATAGAACAAGACTGCCCGCTCTGAGCTCCATGCAGAAACTGAAGTGAACCGCACGGTAACGTCAGTCAGTTTACTTGCGGCCACAGCTGGGAGACCTCCACCTGTGACTGAAAATCACCCAAGTGACTGAAGTGAGCCGCACGATCAGCAGAACGTCACTCAGGTGATTCGATGTCACAGATGGAGGCCGTGGCTGCGGCTAACCTGAGTGACGTCACTGCTGAGCGCGTGGCTCACTTCAATTGCGGCCTGAACTTCACAGCGGGCAATCTTGTTTTATGGCGCTCACTGTCCGCTTCAGCTACGTAGCAGAGCTGGAAGCATCGTGGGACCTCATGTAGATTACGTTGGACCTGGAGGGTTGTGTTGGGGTTAATAAAGTGGTGAAAGAGGGTACTTTTTGCCTTTTATTCGAAGTAAAGCATTATTTTGATGCTTGTGTTTATTTCATTTCACTTACAGATTAGTGATGGCGGGTGTCTCGGGTAGATGCCTACCATTACTAATCTAGGACTTAGTGCCAGCTATGGGCTGCCATCAACTCTTTGTTACCCCAATTGCCACAGCAATAAAAGTCCCGGGACTGGCGCATCTAATGGATGTGGCAATTCCGGGTGGCTGCTGGCTGATATTTTTGGTCTGGGGTGCTCCCAATAATGTGGGTCTCCCCAGCCTGAGATTACCAGCCCTCAGCTGTGAGACATTATCTTGGCTGGGTATCAAAATTGGGGGGAAACCATACACCTTTTTTTTTTTAGATTGATTTATTTATTGTACTGTACGATTTAGACCCGCCCACTGGCTGCTGTGATTGGTTGCAGTCAGACAGCTGTCACTCAACATGGGGATGCATCTGACTGCAACAAATCACAGCCACCGGTGGGTGGGGGAAGTAGTGCATATTCAATTCAGGTAATGAGCGGCCTGGGAAGTGAATGACCGGCTATGAATGCAATGCGACAGCCGCGCCGGTGATTCGGTAAGTGTGAAGCGCCTGCTCCTACCCCTTTGCGCCAAATTTTTGTCCCCATTGATTTTATGGGAATTGGCATCTAGCCAGATACCAGGGATCAATTCCCCGCAGATCCTGAGTCAGCAGGGGATTGATCTGCCAGTCCTCTGAAACGTAGGGACAAGACACAAAAAGAATTGACATGCTGCATCTTGTCTGCGTCTTCAAAAATGCAGCCAAGATGCAGCCAAAAAAACTGTATGGACAGCAAAACAGAAATCTCAGACTTTGCTGAGAGAAGGAAATGCATGCATTTACGTGCATCTTTGTGAAGTAAAAAATGCACCAAAAACGCAGTGAAATATGCAGCGTGTGAACATAGCCATAGCGTTTTATTTTATTAACAGATAGATTATGCAGACACTGATGAACCCTGATCCCGCACGACAGCTTGAATTATTTTGGAACTTGATTGGGGCTGGTTATCCACCATCCAGACTATCCTGTGCTGCAACCTTTCATCAATTTTTCTCTGCCGTACTCATCCAGGGAGATTAGCTACAGTGGCACGGGTTGTAAACATCATGTTGTGCATCGTGGACAAAGAAACATCAAGATCTCTGGAAATGGATTTGTCACCTTGAGATTGTTGATACTTTTCAGCAATTTTTGGTTCTCAAGTCCTTAGACAGTTTTCTTCTCCTCTTTCTGTTCTCCATGCTTAGTGTGGCACATACAGACAGAAAATGTAATAATTAAGTCAACTTCTCCCCTTTTTGGTTTCAGTTGTGATGTTCATATTGCCCATACTTGTTACTTGACCAAGGTGAGTTTGAACCAGCATCACATGCTTGAAACCAAATTGTTTACCCACAATCTTCAAAAAGTGCCAGCAATTTTGTCCAGACCATTTTGGGGGTTTTGTGTGAAATTATGTTCAATATGCCTTTTTTTCCCTCTGTTGATTTTTATGTTGTTCCAATACACACAAAGGAAATAATCATATGTATCTGATCTGATCCATGAGTTAAACAATGAGGTTATGTTTCTCGCTAATACATACCGATTTTCTGCACCTGCAGGTGACGGTTGACTTCAACAGGAGTAGGACAAGTCCCCAAGCAACGCATTACAGTCAGGAGGTCTTGAGCGGGAATCTTGCCCTTTCCCTTTTTATCATACAGGTTAAAGCATTCCTTGAACTCTGCGAGATAGTGACATATGAAAATACAATACAACATGAGAACAAACATGGACAGCGCATAACTTATCATGCAAGGTCATATGAGAAGAAAACACCGCACAGCAAAGGAAATACAGGGCCCTGCTTAGTGCTTATTTTACCTCTATCCTATGATCTTTTAGGTTTTTTCAATCTAACCTTGTGCCGCTTTACCACACCAATGTAGAAGCTGAATGTGATCATTATGAGCTGGGGTCTCTCTTTTACAGGCCCCCATGGTAGATGTATGGCTTCACTCCAGGGAAGATATGCTCTTAAAGGGAACCAGCCACCAGGCTTTTGCCCTATAAACAAAAGTCAGTGCCATAATGGTGCTAGGATGCTGATTAAAATTATATTTTTATTTGAGAATTCCGAAGCTTTATTGCAGAGCAATCTTTGTCCAAACTTTCCAAAATGGTAAAATTTGTGCACAGGCTTGAACATCGTGGTGGGACTTTGTGGGATGTGTCCTTTGGTACCATTCCTCCTCCTGCCTCACCTCCTTTTCTTTATTTAAATTTCTCGGCACCGCCATAGTCATCTCCACATTGTCCTCAGTAAAATGGCGCCAGAGATTGTGGTATGTGTATGCGCTGATTCCGACGCCATTTTATTGAAGACAAGGTATAATTTTAATCAGCATCCTTGCTCCATTTTCTCACTGCCTCTAGTTTATAGGGCTACAACCTGGTGGTGGTTCCCTTTAAGCCACTTTCAGACAAGCATAAAAGCAAACGTATTATGGACACAACACCCAGACCACCCACAGTCCATCAGAAGCAGCGGGAAGTCTAGGTGTTACTTGCTTCTGGGTCACTTGCTTCTGGGTCCTGTTCATTATACTCATTGCATATTCACTGCACTGCAAACCCGGAAGTAGCAGCAGCGCCGGAGACAGGGGAGCATAGAAGTTCCTGCTGTCCGTGTGCTATCACAGATAGCACACGGAGAGCACACTGACAGCAGACACAGGCACACACATACGCACCCACACCATGGACTGCGAAAAATGTGCATTTTTATTACGCTGTTTGGAAGGTCCCCACCATTCCTTGACTATTTTTGACATTTGTTATTTTAGATCATGACTCCATTAAAATTAATGTGTCTTTTTACATCTCCTTTGTTGTTGTTGTTTTGTTTTTTTGCATACGAATTGTCCACAGAGTAGAAATGGGGACATGTCATACTTAAACATAAATTCTAGTTTGGTGTTTTAAATCTAAGTCACCTGCCCCTGTGTCATGCTTACCTTCTGACAGCTTCACCTTCTATCACCACCACTGCGGTCAGTCTCTGGCGATTTGTGACCTGCCGGCAGCTCCAGTGTTTCATGGAGCCGGAGGTCACAACTCAATACAACTGTATGAGAGCCTTGTTCTGGCTCTCATAGACTTGTATTGGGAGCTTGGGACGTAACTTCTGACTTTCCGACAGTCATGAGTTACTGGCACAAGATGCCACTGTGGGACCAGAGTGTTGTCAAAAAAGGTGAAGTGGTGAAGATGCTGGAGGATGAGTATAAGAATGGCAGCAGGAGACGTAGATTTAATGCACCACTCCAGCTCTAAAAAAAACCCAAACAAACAAAAAACCACTGGAGTGGTGCCTAAAGTAGTCTTATGTGCAGTACATCAACCAGGTGTTGCATCCACACATCATTGCTGTAGTAGTAACAAGTAGATACAACAACTGAGTCCAGTATTTGTCGGGAGCAATCAAGTGCATGTACCACATATAATCACTGCACTTAAGTAAACAACCATCAACGGGGACCATCATGGTATTGACAGTGACCACTGAATCATTTATGGGGACCACCGTGGTATTGACAGTGACCACTGAATCATTTATGGGGACCACCGTGGTATTGACAGTGACCACTGAATCATTTATGGGGACCACCGTATCATTGATAGTGACTACTGGAGCATTTGTGGGGATTGATAGTGACCACTGGAGCATTTGTGGGGACCACCACAGCATTAGCGGGGATCAATGGAGCATTTGCGGAGACCATCGGAGCATTGGTACTGGTGTCACAGGGGATCTAACACATAGGCACATGGTTTGCCGATGGCAAGCAAGTTCTCGCAAGCGACCAGGAGATATCCCACTAACAATATCCAATCAGTTAAATAAAAAAAAGAAAACGCTAGTGAAATTTGTCACAGAACAATAACTAAGCTAAATTTACGTTGGTGAGATAACCTGACAGGGTCGTATCATTGCGTAGTCTTTTCTTTAACTTCATGAATGTCTCTACAAAACTAAGAACCCTGGAGATGGACGCTGTGATCAACCAGAACAGCGCCAAATAAGAGAGATAAAAGAGTGGCCATATTAGTTACTTTCTGTGCCAATCACTGTCCAAACTTATACAAAAATAAACAACACAAATAGGAGAAACAGAAAAGCAGGCCTGATAGAAATGATGGCAAAGTCACAAAATACACTTTGTCAATCGCTGCCCAATCTTATACCATAATGGACAGTGTTTAATAACAAAGCATGAAATACTTTTTCCAGAATTGTCCTTCATCTCCCCAAAACTTACTCTGTATTTCATCCTGAGACAGAAACTTGGTCTGCAGAAAACAGAAAGTCAGTTACCTAAACATCAGATCACCAATGTATGAGAACACGAAGAGTCTGAAAATGATGAAGAGGAGAACAACACAGAGATGTCATCATCTGACGCACACCAGGGCTCGTGGAGACCTATGCGCCATGGGGAAGGTTGGGCACAGGTATAGTCGGATCATAACCTACCATCTCTCGTCTCTGCTGTTCCTGCTTCCTGCTCTATGAAATGTTAAAGTCCACACAGGAAGAAGATCATCCCGCCACACTCCTATCATGGAGACCAGGGGTCAGATTCCACCATTATCCAGCAGGTAACCGCTCCTATTACCCTCATAAAGCAGCTGTCGCACAGGACTCCTGTTCCAATAAAGTATTTATGAAGTGTACACAGAATACAACCTATTAGATAATTCCCATACCGTACTTACAGACAATAAAATAAAAAAAACCCTCAAGTACATTAACCCTTTATTTTCAGCATGTGCATATATAAATGCAACACTGCATATCCTCATATTAATTATGCTGGATTGGTCTCACAAAAACTGTTGGATGGAGAATTTAATAATCTAACAAAAGAAAAATCCACCCTAATAAAATATAAATACTTTATTAATTATACGTAAAAAAAGACATAAAAAGACATGTATATATATATATAAAAAATTAATGATTAAAAACCACAACATATAAAAGGTGTCCAATCGCATAGCTAAATAACCACTAAGCCCAAGAGGAGACTTTACCTGACCACGGAGGTTGGATCCATTGTACGGTATGACTTTTCAGCATCAAAAGTTGGAAATCTGATATATGAACAAAATGTCTTTTGTTCATATATCAGGTCCAGTCCAGGTTTAATATAGCTAGGTTTCACTTCTTTAGATATTTGCAGCTGAAAACGGTGGTCCAGCATCACATGAGACAAACTCACGGGACTGCTCTAATAAATGCTTTTCTTTATTAGGGATATTTCGCTCTCAGGGCCCGATCTCCTCTTTGTATACATACAGTATCTGTTGTTCATGGGGAACGAGTCCCAACCTTTGGCAGCTAAAAAAAGTGGGGGCTGCTGATTCCGAATCTGCAGAAGGACTGGGAGAAGGTTTTGGAATCACCTACCTAGGTACCCCTGTAATAAAATAATCCAAATCTATATAATACACCAGTTGTATCTTACCTCACTGAGATTATTCAATATGCGACACTGGGAGATATCAGAGTACGTGCAGTGTTATGGGGAAGACGCGGACTTTGTTCACATGATTTGGAGCTGCTCGGTAATCGCAGCCTTTTGGCATGAGGTTGTTGCGCTCCTATCCTCCCTGGCCTCCTTGCCTATACCTCTCAATCCACTACTCTGTTTATTTGGAGTCTTGGATGAGGGAACTTGGTCTCATCACCACCAAATATTTCTGCAGGAGTCCCTCTTCATGACCAGGAAGCTTATTGCCCTGCGGTGGATGGGCAGCTCCCCCCCAACCATACGGGCATTGATTGAATTAGTCAACGCAATACTTCCCTATGAGCGGATGGTGTATCAGAATAGAGGTTGCCCTGAGAAATATAACAAAGTTTGGAAAGTGTGGAATCCTTCTCCCTTGACATTATCAACGTCCGGATGATCGCTATATGAGCTATTTACTCTTGGTTGTATTATGTTAAATATATTAAGAACTGGTGCTTTACTGAGTTAATATCTTGGAGGTTGGTGCCTAAATTAGAAATGGTCACAGTGATACGTATGTTATGTTTGTTCCTCTAGTTCAGGTGTCTTGACACCCCAGGTATCTGGATTATGCGCTTCATTAGCATTGAACTCTGCTACAACTCTGTAAATATATTTTATATTCACCTTTTATTCTATACCTGGTGTATTTCTGATATTCAATACGCAAATTTAAAAACAAAAAAAGTTGGAAATCTGCTGAAAAGTTGCAAAAATGCACCAGGTGCTAACTGAAGTGAGATGTGCGAAAAATCAAATGCGACATTTGGTAAAAGTTGCATTTTATAAATCTGTCGAAAACATTCGGGAAAGCAAACTTGTGGAAGAGAAAGCAAAAAAAAAAAAAAAAAGATTTAAAAATGAAAAACAACTTAAAAAGGTAACAAAATGTAAAGACGTGAGGCACAAATACCGAAAGTCACTGAAAAAGATGAAAATTACTCTAGAAAAGTAGGCTAACAGCAATGATGAACTGGGGCTGAGGTGTTTTATGCCTGCCACCACAATGGCTGGTTCAGGGATTTGGGTCCATTTGTAGAACTAGGAAAAAGACTGATGGCACATCCTATCTTTCTAATGTGAACATGTGCAAACTGAATATGAAAAAATAGTAACAAAAAGGAGTCGGCTGCACTCTTCAGTGCTAAGATATGTGTAACAATGAGTATGGGAATATAAACATCCACTACTCTTATGATAAAAACAAACATAAAAATTGAGATACTTAGCACACAAAATTGGCCAGATTTTATGGGAGCCCAACAGTCAGCGGCAAGGCAACCTCATTTTATGTTTGGCCCCTATCAAACTAATGCCTCTCTTTAGGTTAAAAAACCTAACATTTTATGGGCGGACAGGAACCTGCAAATGGAGGATTAAAATTGCCTGAGACTGAAGAGCAAGAGTGCTCAATCCTTTTTTTTTTTTTTTACTATGTTTCATATTCAGTTTGCACCTGTTCACATTAGAAAGGTAGGATGCGCCATCAGTCTTTTTCTTATGCCTTCTCATTGAGTACTCCTGCTCCTCAGTCTCAGGCAATTTTAATTCTCCATATGCAGGTTCCTGTCCACGCATAAATTGTAGGGGTTTTTTTTAACCTAAAAAGAGGCATTAGTTTGGTAGATACCCAACAAAAATGAGGTCGCCTTGCCACTGGCTGTTGGGCTCACATTAAACTGGCCAAATTTGCATGCCAAGTATCTCAATCTTCACATGTTTTTTCATAGCAGTAATGCATCTCTATATTCCCATATTCATTGTTTCACATATCTTAGCACTATAGAGGGCAACTGTCTCCTTTTTGTTACATTTGTAGAACTAGAGCAGTCTACAGGCCATTTTCATTCTCTGTTACTGTGACGCCCTGGACTAGTCAGGTCGTCCCAGGTAGTCCCACACAAACACACCCTCCCCTAAAAAGGTGATAGCAGCCAAACTAACAAACTCTTGTCACCACCCTCCGGGTTTGATGTTCACACCAGGGGGCGGAGCCAGGCGGTTGGCTCCGCCCACCGAGGAGTTCACAGTCCCGGAGGCGGGAAACACAGTAGTCTAGTCAAGTTGGAGACGAGTTGGAGTCAAGTTCAAGAGCAGACCTGTGCCCAGGCCTGCCAACAAGTCTACAGCAGGTGTCTGGGTTGGAGCCCAGTCACCTCTGGCAAGGAGGCAGACGGTGTTGGCCGCCTGCAGGAGCTGGGATTACAGCCGGTGGAACCGTAAGGACCGGGGACGTGCGGTGACCCGCCGGTACCGAACCGGGGAACCGATTGGAAACCGGAGCACCAGGAGGGGTACTCAGACCCAGTACGAGGCCCAGAAACAACTAGGCTAAGTCAAATTAACTGATTGAGGACTGGACTTTAGGACCTTTCCCACACAAGACCCGAATGAAGACAACAGCCCAACCATTCGGGTAAAGCCACCGCCAAGGCATAGAGACCCAAGGGGCCAGCGTCTGCGGGCACACAGGGCTCTCCCGATACACAGCAAGCCGAGGAGTGGACTACCATTGCTTAGGCATAAGAGTCATAACTTTCACACAAGAGAGGTGCAGGAGAAAGGCGGAAACCACCAACCTGTTAAGGGGAAACTGCAGCCGGCTGCGGGCACCGTTCACCATCTTGTTTGGTTTACCAGAGACTCCAGCGTGTTTTCTCATAGTGAGTGCAACAGTGCCTTCGGGCCGCGCACCGCGCCGCACCGACACCCAGCACGCCGCACCGACACCCAGCACGCATCCGTCCCCTCGCCTCAGCACCTCCCTCGGGCCCCCGGGACCATCATCCCCCTACCCACGAAGGGGGTCAACACCAAGCTGCGCAACACCGTCCCCGGGAGCCTAGTCAATGGCAGCGGTGGTGTCCATCCATTCACCACAACCCGTGGGTGGCATTACGAACTTAAATCCCCTACAAACAGCCGCGGCTCCGGCCGTGGACCTCCCCACCGAAGTCCCTATGTGCAGCGCCAACCTCCCTTTCAGAGCGACGTGACCCCCGGGTCCGTGGAGAGCTCGAGCCACCCACCGACGAGCACGGATCTGAGCGGCTCGGCAGCCGGCCCCGGGGCGGTACACATCGACTCTTCTGGCGTGACGAACAGGATTGAACCCATCCACTTACCTGTGGAAGTGCGCCTTGAAGTTATTGTCAGCGGAGTCCCCGTTGAAAAATTGCAGAATCCGCCATCTTGTCACTATCCAGTGGCGCGAAGTTTCCCGCCCAAGCCGTCTTCTCCAAGCAAAAGGGCGCGAAAGTGAAGCCCCGCCCCCTGAGAGCGGAGCGGTGCAGAAGTCAAGCGGAGTGCCCCGAAAAGACCAAGGGGGGACGGAGAGAAGATGTCCGTACCTACCGGAGATGGTGACGGGGCGTCAGCTACGGGAGTGGCGGCACCCGAAGACGGGAACGTGGCGGCTCTCGCTCCGGTCGCAAGAGCGGCGGAGGCCGCGGGTCCAGTGGTCACTCAGGTAATGCCGATCTCCTTGCCCTACGTGCCCGGTGCTACCTGGCTACCCCAGTACGATGGGAAACCCGATGCCTTGCAGGTGTTCTGGAAAAAGATAAACACGATCCTTGACTTGTATGCCATGACTGGCAGACAGCGTGCGACGGTAGTGCTAGAGCAGCTGACCTGCGCGGCCGAGCAGGAGACGGAGACCTGGGAGGATGCGGACCGGGCCTCAGTGACCACCATCTTCGAGAAACTCCAGACCGCCTTTGAAACCCGCACCGAGGCTGAGTTGCTGATGCAGTTCTACCAATGTCGGCAACGGCCCGCGGACAGTATGGGACTATGCCTTGCGCCTGCAGACAGCCCTATGGACGCTGAGGCCTGTGGATACCATCAGTGAGGCCGACAGCAACAAGATGCTAGTGGAACAATTCTTGCAGGGACTGGGGTCTGCCGAAGATCGTAAACAGCTGCGGTTATGGACTTTGGAGCACGCCGATCTAGACTTTACAGTACTAAAGGAGCGGGCCATTAAGGCCCTGCAAGCAACAACCATTGGCACCCCTGATGCGACCCCTTGGCCGGTCTAAACCACTCCCGTCTCGGTAGCGCCCCCTCCCTTGGCTCTACCGGCCCCTGCCGCACCCGTCGGGACGATGGAAGCGCTGGCCTCGCAGGTCCAACGCATGAACGAAGACCTGATCCTCGCCGCACTCCAGCTACCGACGAGAGACAAGCCCCAGGAGAAGATCAAGCTCGCCGACAGTCCGGAGGATGTCCCTTGGATGCAGCGGAGGAAGAACAATGACCCGCGGTATGGGCCACCTGTTTGCTACAAGTGCAACAAGCATGGCCATTACTCTAGGCGATGCCTGTTAAACGAGCAACCCCTGAGGCCAAGGGCCAATCCTCAGGAGTAGACCCTCACGCCCCGACTGATTGGCGAGACCGGTACGTTGGAGGTCGCCCCATCATCTCCCTGGCAGTGGATGGCGTCCCGACCATGGCCCTGTTGGACACCGGATCGCAGGTAACGACTATGCCTTATTCATTGTACCAGCGATACTGGGCCGATAGTGAACTTTCCCCTCCCGATGATAGCATGACCAGTATTGTGGCCAATGGGCGCCCTATGACCCAGATGGGGTTCAAACAGGTGACCCTGACTGTGGGACGGACCCAGCTGAAGTGCCAAGGGATGATTGTGGTGCTGAGTGAGCCCAGTGACCGTAAGTGGTCCTAGGGACCAACGTGATTGAGCACTGTATGGGAGAAGTGTTGAGCCTGTTGCAGCAGCTGTCTGCCCCTGCAGGAGGAGGTCGGCAGAGGGCACTACAGCGTGAGATCCGGGCCCTCAGGCATCGGCAGCAAGTGAACCTGACGGGTGGAGAGATTGGTGGAGTGC
Source organism: Anomaloglossus baeobatrachus (assembly GCF_048569485.1). Classification (NCBI taxonomy): domain Eukaryota; kingdom Metazoa; phylum Chordata; class Amphibia; order Anura; family Aromobatidae; genus Anomaloglossus; species Anomaloglossus baeobatrachus. The sequence goes on from NC_134356.1 coordinate 571,899,175, forward strand.
GGGTGATGGACGCAGCCCCTTTAGTGGTCCCACCATGGAGTGAGATGATGATTTGGTGTAGGGCAGGGACGAGATTACCCAGCCTGGGTGGAACCCTCGCCTTCAGAGCACTGGCCAACAGTAATGGCAGCCAGGGTGATTGACGTCAAGAAGGGGAGAGTGCCAGTGAGAGTGCTGAATTGCGGGGAGGAAGAGGTTAGGCTCCCCCGCTACGCCACCATAGCTAAGCTGTTCACCATAGACGCCCACTCCATCCATGACACCACCCCCACTACCCTTGCACCCAACATGAGCAGTGACACCCCATCCATGCAGATAGAGGAGTGGTGCCGGGAGTTACATGTCGGCACGGAGTCTACCCCTTATCTGGCCACGACCGACCACGGTGAGGGAGGTGATGCAGTTCCTGGGCCTGGTGGGCTACTACCGCCGTTTCCTCAAGGGGTACACGAAGATGGCCGCGCCCATGCAAGACCTCCTCGTGGGACAGACCAAGAACAGGAGAGCCCCTAGGCCCCCGTTTGTCTGGGGCGAGAAGCACGAGGAGTCTTTTCACCAGATGAAGTCAGCCCTGACAGGGGAAGAGATCTTGGCCTACCCCGATTACGGCCTCCCGTTCGTCCTCTACACCGATGCCAGCAATGTGGGCCTGGGTGCGGTTCTGTCCCAGGTACAGGACGGGAAGGAGAAAGTGATCGCCTACGCTAGCAGAAACCTCCGGCCAACGGAAAGAAACCCCGAAAATTACAGCTCCTTCAAGCTTGAGTTCTTAGCCCTCGTGTGGGCAATAACCGAAAGGTTCAAGCACTACCCCGCGGTGGCGAAGTTTACTGCCTACACGGACAACAATCCGTTGACACATCTGGATACAGCTAAGCTGGGCGCCCTAGAGCAGCGGTGGATGGCTCGACTGTCCAACTACGATTTCACCATCAAGTACAGGGCTGGTCGCAAAAACACCAACGTGGATGCGCTGTCGCGGATGCCACACCTACCCGATGAAGGGGTGGAGGGCGACGACCTTGAGGAAATTGAGTTACCTGCGTTCCATCACCCACGGGATGAGAAGCCCTGTGTTAACCAACAGCAGGTGAACCTTGATCCGCTGCCCAGCCAAGGGTGGCAAGAAGCTCAGGACCAAGAACCTGCAGTCCAACTGGTCAAAACCATGATTGCGCAGGGCTCTTCAAGGATGGACCCCACAGCCCCCTCAGAAGCTCAGCGGTTGTGGAAGGAGAGAGACCGGCTGTACTTACATCAAGGGAAGCTGTATAGGGAGCTGATCAACCGAAAACCCATGAGAAGGTTCGCCAGCTGGTGGTCCCCCAAGCCAGTGTGCCCAGGGTCCTGCAGGCCTACCATGATGGCGCAGGGCACTTCGGTTGGAAAAAGCTGGAAATGTTGCTGAGGGAGCGGTTTTACTGGAGTGGAATGCGGGAGTCTGTGGAGGCCTGGTGTCGAGAATGTGGCCCCTGTACACTGAGAAGGCGGGCCTAGGCCAGCCAGAAGGCCCCTCTGCAGCAGATCATCACTCACCAGCCGCTGGAGTTGGTCGCCTTGGACCACGTCAAGCTCATGCCCAGCCGAAGCGGGTATACCTATGCCCTGACCATTGTGGACCACTACTCAAGGTTCATGGTGGTTGTCCCCATTAAAGACTTGATGGGCCGTACCGCACCTAGAGCCTTCCAGGCCTGCCAACCGCATGGCTATCCAGAGAAGGTGCTCACGGACCAGGGCCCAGCCTTTGAAGCGGAGGTGTTCTAGGAGTTTTGACACTTGTACTGGTGCAAGAAGATCCGGACCACGCTATACCATACCCAAACTAATGGGATGTGTGAGAAGATGAACCACCTGGTCCTGAACCTCCTCAAGACACTACCGTTGGAGGAAATGAACCTATGGCCGGAAAAGCTGCCTGACCTGGTGGACATGTACAATAACATACCCTGCAGTTCCATCAAGTGCACGCCTGCGTACCTGATGAGAGCCCGACCTGGACGGCTGCCAGTGGACCTAGAAATGGACAAAGAAACACCCGAAGCCCTTCCCTCCACTAACAACTGGGATGCCAAGCGACAGACGCAGTACCGACGGAGTATGTGGAGAGGAATCTGCACCAGAGCCGAGAAAAGCAAGAGCAGCGCTTCAACAAGCGGGCTCCGGCTACCCCCTTTGAATCCGGGGATGTGGTACTGAAACGTAAGAAAAGGACGCATAAGCTCGACGACCAGTGGGAAAGGACCCCATACGTCATACAGCCTACTGAATGGGAAAACGAGAAGACCTACTTGATCAGTCGTGACCAGGGGAAGACCACAACTACTGTTTCCAGGGACCACCTGAAGAGGTGCCCGGACCCCTTGAGACTGGTAGATGAGGCTCCGGTTCCCGTGCCGAGCGGGGAACAGAAGAAAGAGGTGATTCATACCGTGATGGGCGACTTCCCAGCAGACTGGCCTGTGCAGAATGGTGTGGTAATTGTTGCCGCGATAATGTTTCCACAACCCGTGGAAGAAATAGAAACGGAGACGCCCGCCAACGAGCCACCTGAACAAGCGCCCAGGGATGCACCAATACCACGCCCCCGCAGGTCTCTACCAGCTATACCTGATGTATGGGAAGAGGGACCGGTTGTCCCCTCTATCCCATTGCCTCCCCCTGACAGCACTGGCCCCAGGAGGTCCACACGAACCAACCTAGGTAGGCCCTCTAAAACACCCTCTTTCATCACTTTACTAACCCCCCAAAACACCCCTGCAGGTCCGATGTAATCCAGACGAGGTCCCATGACGATTCAGCTCTGCTACATCTGAACTTCACAACGCGTGATCATAAAACATGATTGCCCGCTGTGAGCTCCAGAGAATGAATGAGCTGCAACATCAGCGGTGGTATCCCTCGGTGTTTGCCGGGGGTCGGCACTGTCAGTATTAAATGGCTGGCAGGGTGCAGGGCACAGCGCAGCGCATTAACAGTGACCGTGCCGACTGGGGGCAAGGGGGTGCAGTGCTGCCTCGCATTCCCTAACCAGCACCATCAGTGTTAAAAGGCACGGGGTGTGGGGCACGCCTCGCAATTTAAGCCAGAGTGCTTCAGATCACCAGAGGTCATACTGTGGGAATTCGGGTATGACCTCCATTGAACTGAGTGACATCACTGCTGCCAGCCAGGTCCCCCTTGTTAGTGTTTCCTGGAGCCAGAAGAGATCAGACATGTTTTCGGTCTCTCCAGGACCCGATGTAGCAGAGCAGGACCGTTGTGGGATGTCGTGTGGATTACGGCGGAACCTCAAGGGTCTTTTTGGGGTTAATAAAGAGGGGAAAGATGGTGCTGTATTTTATTTCAAATAAAAGGATTTTTCTTTATGATTTTTCTTTTTACTTATAGGATTAGCAATGGTAGGAGTCTCATACCCTACCCATCACTAATTTTGAGCTTGATGACAGCTGTGCACTGTCATTAACCCCTATTACCCTGACTTCCCAATTGCTTTAGTGCGGTGGCAGAGCCGGGTAAACCCGGCATTGTTGCATCTAAAGGATGAGACAATTCCGGGGTGGTTGTAGGCTGCTATATGTAGCCTGGGGGGTCCCAATAGCTATGGATGGGACTCCCCAGGCTGAGAATAACAGTCCCTTGGGAGAGGGGGGGGGGGGAACTGCATGCCTTTTTTTTTTCCCCCAAATATCATTTCAGTAATTTAAAAGACAAACAAAAAAACCAACATGCTGTTCCTTTTATTTTAATACACAGCCAGGGTGGGGGCTGGAGCCTGTAGCCATAGGTTTTATCTGTGCTGGGTATCATAATATGGGCAGGCCCTACGCCAATTGGTTTTATTTCTTTTTATACCACGATACTGACCTGCAGACAGTTGCACTGCTTTCCTCAACAACTGGCTGCCTATGATTGATTACAGTCAGACACTGTCACACAGGCTTGGGGGAGCGTCTGACTGCAACCAATCATAGAGGCCATGATGGCTGGTTGGTGGGGAAAGCAGTGAATATGGATGAGCAGTGGAAAGCGGCCCAGGAAGTGAAGGAGAGGCTGCGGGAGCAGTATACAGGCGCGACAGAAACTCGGTAAGTATGCTCTCGCTTTATTCTTATTTTTTTTTTTAATTTCCTGAGTGCTGGGTCTGGATCATTATCTGAAATCTCATGCCCGACACTAGGGCACCTTTGAAACCGCACAGATCTGGACTTTTACAGTCCAGGTCTGCCCATCACTATTTACAAGCTTTTCATACTCTCAGTCACGTGATACTGGATTATTTTCCTCAATAAAAAATGCCAGTCTTAGGCTGCTTTCACACATCCGGTTTTTCCGGTGCGGCACAATCCTGCGCTTTGCAGAAAAAACGCAACTGTTTTTTTTTGCCGCCGGTTGCGGGGTTTTTTTTGCATAGACTTACATTAGTGCCGTATGGGCTTGCTTTCCGTCCGGTTTTTGACGCATGCGGCAGATTTAGCCGATGTGGCGGCCGGATGAAACGTTGCCTGGCACGTTTTTTTGTCCGGCAAAAAAAAAAAACGCATCGCGCCGCATCCTGCCGATGCGGCGCGATTTGCAATGCATGCCTATGGACGCCGCATGCAGCGTCCTGCGGCAAAAACCGCATTTGGCCGCCGCATGCGTGTTTTTTTTTCTACTGCGCATACTCAGTAGCCTGCCGCAAGCGGCAAAAACCGGACGGGCCGCATGTAAAAAACTTATGCAAAGGATGCGGTATTGTCGACGCATCCGTTGCATAGGTTTTAGAGTTGGATTGGCCGACTCTGCTAAAACCGGAGGTGTGAAAGCAGCCTAAGATTTGTGACTAATTTCTTTTTTGATTTACTTTTAAGTAAAAAACAGATGTGGTTTTATGTCAAATTTAGACACAAATATGTAAAATTCTTACATGTTCAAAAGTTCAAGCAGTTCTGTATTTATCAATCAAAATCATGTAGTGATACGCAAGGCTAACGCTTTATTACCAACTGTTTTTTGCAGTTCTTCTTGAGAGCTAGTTCCCAAAAAAACATAAAATAGCGCATACCCTTCAAGTATGAAATAGAATCTCCTGTTTTCATACAACAGGATCCTCTCCGATATTTGTCACTGAAAACCTGTAGGTAATATGTTGATAAAATAAAGACATAAAAAAGGGGGTTTCCATAAATTTGAAATTAATATATTTAAATGGGAAAACCAAACATTTCAGGCTATGGTCCCGCGATGAGCTTTGGATGTTGCCGAATTTCTGCACCTATTATGTCAATTAGGTTGCTTAGGTTTTTTCCTTTTTTTTTTTAAACATGCTATTTTGTCATGTTTTGAGGCAAAGCTTTGTGTTTTTTTTTTTTTTATAGGTCATGCTTTAAATAAAGCCGCTTTGTTTTTGATACTTCCTGGTATTTCTATTTGGCAAAACGTTTATTGATACACCTAGGTGCAGATTACATGCGTTTTTGATTATTCTCTGCTGTGTAAATGCACTAAAAACTTGTGTTTTTTTACTTTTGTATTTTCCGCATCGGATGAAAGTTTATAGGGAAAATCCACACCGAAAACTCACCAGACCCGCAAGAGAAATTTACATGCTGCTGATTTGAATCACGCATCGCAGGTCACATTACACGGAGTCACAAAGAAGCACAGAGGGCAGGAAATTTCTATAACTGCCCTTCACTGGAACTGTAAGATGTGTGTTTGATTCAGCAAAATTATTCAACGTAAAAAAAAAAAACCCAACAAACAAACAACAAAAAAACTCCGGTGGGGAACTTGGCTTAATGTGATTGCATGAAGTATAAAAATATGGCTGCTTTCTTCTACCAAACAGTGCCACTCTTTTCCATAGGTTTAGTCAGGTATTGCAGCTCTGTCCCATTTAAAATGATCACGGTCATTTTAAACACATTTTGCATAAATCACTAATACAAGAAAATATAAGTAGAAGTAAGGGTATGTGCGCACGTTGCTTTTTACCTGCTTTTTTGCTGCTTTTTCTTCTGCGCTGTTTAATGCCAAAATGGATGTGTTCTTCTATTCAAGCAAAGTCTATGGGAATTTGGGTTTCTTGTTCACACTATGTTGTTCAAAATGCTGCCTTTTTGTGGCAGAACTTTGGTCAAAAACTCAGCTTTGCAGTGCAAAACCCAAATGGCAAAAACAATTGACATGTTGCTTCTTTGAAAAGCTGAGTTTTTGACCAAAGTTCTGCCACAAAAAGGCAGCATTTTGAACAACATAGTGTGAACAAGAAACCCAAATTCCCATAGACTTTGCTTGAATAGAAGAACACATCCATTTTGGCATTAAACAGCGCAGAAGAAAAAGCAGCAAAAAAGCAGGTAAAAAGCAGGTAAAAAGCAACGTGCGCACATACCCTCACTGTTATACATCAGAGGAAAATGGCTCTTTCCCCATTTTTGAGTCACTTCTCCCTTTGCCTTCTGAACTCCTCATTCACTCTGAAAACAGTAGAAATCTGATTACAGCTGCCTATAAAAGTCTATGGTGATGTAATGAGGAGAAGGTAGAGTGATGATGGGTGCTAGATCAATTTAAGCTCATCAGAGATCTCTTCCACTTCCAGGATGCTCCTTTCTCACATATTGCAGACTGGCCCACAAGAAATTTCCTGGTGTAAAACATGTCTGTAGGACTGACCTGGACTTACAGGATGCAGCGCACAGGTCTAATGCCACCATTTATATTATTATGTTGCCAACTTACATTACTTACCAGTTGAAAATCTCAAAATTAATGAGTAGCCATGGTTTTCAGGTTTATTTTAGAAAACAATACTACACCTGAAAATAAGCAACTTTGTAATGTATCTTATCAGAAACATCTGCTTCATCCTCCTCCTTGATTGATCATTTTTTCTCAGAATTATCAGGGAAAATTTTTCTTCAGTGAAGACAGACTTTCCCCTTACTGAAATAGATGACAGTTGGTGCTTATAAAGTGCTCTGGAGAAATGTAACGGTCACTTCAGGAGCAGTTTAGCTCGTGCTTCATGTCCATAGATTTTTAAAACAACCAAGTGTTAACGCTTATCTTAGTAATGGTAAAATCTATATACATGGCTTATTTTACCCCTAAATTAAAAGGAATCTGCCAGTAGGTTTTTGCTACCTTATCTGAGAGCAGCATGATGTAAGCAAAGAGATCCTGAATCCAACAATGTATCACTTAGATTACTGGCTGCAGCCGTTCTGACACAAACAAATTTTTCTAGATTTAGCAACACAGCAGAGCTGAGAGAACAGTCTGCGCCCACACCAGGCTCTCAATAGAGAGGTGTCAATCACAGCAAGGGTGTGCCGGAAAAATGGCACCAGCCAGCAAGCCACAGCAATGATAATCACTAAGTGATAAAGCCTTTAGTTTAAGTAAACAACAGCACACAGCCTGATGAGAGGCATAGTTGACTTTTTTTTAACTCTTACACGATGCTGGCTTAACCCCTTAACGATCGTGGGCAGTAAAGTTACGTCCCAGCGGTCATAGTGTTAATCCCCCTCCTGCTGCTGTGGGCTCCATGTGGGTATCCGCGCACATTTATACAGCTGACATGTGCTAGGAGGTTCGACTCGAATCGCTATCCACCTGTACCTGTTAACCCCTTAAATGGCGCTGTCAAGATGTGACAGTGCCATAGGCAATCGCTGTAGATCTCTACTTACAGGCCGATACCGGAAGTCATGTGATGTAATCACATGGATCTGGTGGTTATTATGGTAGCACAGGGTCATGTGATGACTCCTGTAGCTCACATGACTAAGGCCTGTAAGAAACAGCAGAGTACTGCAGCTTACAAGAGATTATCGTTTCTCCCAGTCTGAGTGGTGCTGCTCTGATCGGGAGACATGAATGAGCAATCAGACTGCTGATCCATATAGTCTCCCAGAGGTACTAGTAAAATAAAAATTAAAAAAAAAGTTTTGAAAAAAAAAAAAAAAAAAAAAAGCCAAAACCCTAAAAAGTTCAGATCACCGTCCATTCGCCCCATTGAAAATTAAAGGGTTAAAAAAAAAAAAAAAAAAAAAACCACACACACACACACACACACACACACACACACACACACACACCATTTATCAAAATATAAAATCAATTAATCTGATCGGTAAACAGCGTAGCGGCAAAAAAAATTCAACCGCAAAAATTACGTTTTTTGGTTGACGCATATTTTGCGCAAAATGCAATAACAGGAGATCAAAACGTAGCATCTGCGCAAAAATGGTGTCGTTAAAACAGCCCGAAACAGAAAAAAAAATATAAGTTGTCACTGAGCCATAGATCCTGAAAAATGAGAACGCTACGGGTTGCGGAATATGGCGCAAAACATACACCACCTTTTTTTCGGACAAACTTCAGATTTTTTTTACGCCCTTAGATAAAAGTATACCTACACATGTTTGGAGTCTACGAACTCGCACCGACTTCAGGAATCCCAACAACACATCAGGTTTTACCATATAGTGAACGCAGTGATTAAAATATCTCAAAAACAATCGTGCAATCACACTTTTTTTGCATTTGGAATTTCTTTGCTGTTTTTCAGTAAACTATAAGGTAAAACTCATGGTTTCATTTAAAAGTACAGCTCGTTCCGCAAAAAACGAGCCCTCATATGGCAAGATTGACTGAAAAATAAACAAAGTTACGGCTCTGAGAAGAAAAATGGAAACCCCCCCCAAAAAAAAACCAAAAAACGGAACACGCAAAATCGGCCGGTCGTGAAGGGATTAAGCTTACTTAGCAAAAACCTGCTGACAGATTCCCTTTGAGAGTGAAAGATCAATCCAGGAGGAGAAAGAAGCAGATTTCTCTGATAAGATATTACAAAGTTGTTTATATCTGCTCCCATCTCCTCCTGGATTGATCTTTTACTCATTATTCTACAGATTTTACACATGAATTAACAAAGTAAAAAAAAAAAAAAACTTTACCAATGAGGGTCAATCAATCACAATCCAAGTCTGCAAAAACGAGAAGACTTCACAATAAATAGAAAATAGAGCTTTTATTCTGAAAGAACCATCCACAGGTAATTGCAGAGATTTCGGAGATGACTTATTGCCCAATCTGCCCTCATGTTTGACAGATAACAATTCTTTGAAGATGCATTTCCACAACTGATTGTCTGAACAGGTCCTTAGATCATAAATCCCCTGTGCCAGTGCCGCGGGCAGCCAGCAATCCGTAGTAGAGGCAGTACACTGCCCTGTAAAGCGTACCTTGCCCTTTCTGCCTTCCTTGTAAAAGTCTGGTAATGTAACAGAGAACACAGTGCTGGAATAAAGCAAGTGCCATATACTAAAATATAATTATTCTGCATTAAAAATGGCAAAAAATCTACTACAGTAAGAAGAAAATCAGGCTCTCTCCTCTTACTTCCCTCTACTCAGGTCATACAGGGAAAATAATGGAAGTCTATAGTAAGTCCCACTCCTACAAGTGACTACAAAAGGGAAGAACCGGTCCGGGCTTCGGCCATGCTCCATGCTCAGTGCAAGCTGTTGATGTGCAGAGTATAAAACGCCCAGGGCTCGGGGATATATATTACTCCAGGGTATTTCTTCCGCAGGATTTTGTCATTCCATAACCACACGATCCAGACCGCTATGAGGAGCAAAGTGACAGAAAATGAGAAAAGCAGGAAAAGGCCATTGCTGTCCAGGCGCAGGCCTTTACGCTTCTGGTGCAAGATGAGAGCAAGCATAGCAAAGAATGTGAAGATGAAGATGATGAATATTTGCCCCTCAGTCACCAGATACCTGGAAGAAATAGTACAGGAAAACTAAGACAAATGCACCATACTCAGATTTATTTCACTATTCAGTAGTAGAAAATATGGGCCCAATTTTATTATGTACAGTGAAGGAAATAATTATTTCATCCCTTGCTGATTTTGTAAGTTTGCCACTGACAAGACATGAACAGCCTATAATTTTAAGGGCAGGTTAATTTTAAATAGTGAGAGATAGAATATCCAAAATAAAATCCAGAAAATCACATTGTATAAATTATATAAAATTATTTGTATTTTGCAGAGAGAAATAAGTATTTAATCCCCTACCAACATTAAGAGTTCTTGCTCCTACAGACCACTTAGACGCTCCTAATCTACTCATTACCTCCATTAAAGACAGCTGTGTTACATGGTCACCTGTATAAAAGACTTGTCCACAGACTGAATAAATCCGTCAGACTCTAACCTCTATAACATGGGCAAGACCAAAGAGCTTTCTAAGGATGTTAGGGACAAGATCATAGACCCGCACAAGGCTGGAATGGGCTACAAAACCATAAGTAAGACGCTGGGTGAGAAGGAGACAACTGATGGTGCAATAGAAAGAAAATGGAAAAAATACAAAATGAGTGTCAAATCGACATCGATCTGGGGCTCCATGAAAAATCTCACCTTGTGGGGTATGTATGATCATGAGGAAGGGGAGAGATCAGCCTAAAACTACACGGGGGGAACTTGTTAATGATCTCAAAGCAGCTGGGACCACTGTCACCAAGAAAACCATTGGTAACACATTACGCCGAAATGGATTAAAATTCTGCAGTGCCCGCAAAGTTACACTGCTCAAGAAGGCATATATGCAGGCCCGTCTGAACTTTGCCAACGAGACCTGGATGATTCTGAGAGTGACTGGGAGAAGGTGCTGTGGTCAGATGAGACAAACGTTGAGCGCTTTCGCCTTAACTCAACTTGCCGTGTTTGGAGGAAAAGAAATGCTGCCTATGACACAAAGAACACAGTCTCCACTGTCAAGCATGGAGGTGGAAACATTGTTTTGGGGTGTTTCTCTGCTAAGGGCACAGGACTACTTCCCCACATCAATGGGACAATGGATGGAGCCATGTACCGTAAATCCTGAGTGACAAACTCCTTCCCTGCGCCAGGACATGATGATGCTGGATGACCCAGCCACAACATTTTCAATGACCCCAAACATACAGTCCAGGTAACAAAGGAGTGGCTCAAAAAGAAGCACATTAAAAGGTCAAGGAGTGGCCTAGCCAGTCTCCAGATCTTAATCAATCCCATAGAAAACTTATGGAGGGAGCTGAAGCTCGAAGTTGCCAAGCGACAGCCTCAAAATCTTAATGATTTAGAGATGATCTGCAAAGAGAAGTGGAGCAAAATTCCTCCTGACATGTGCGCAAACCTCATCAACTACAAAAAACATCTGACTGCTGGGCTTTCCAACAAGGGTTTTGCCATCAAGTATTAAGTCTTGATTGCCAGAGGGATCAAATAATTATTTCTCACTGCAAAATGCAAATAAATTTATACAGCGATTTTCTGGAATTTATTTTGGGTATTCTACCTCTCACTGTTAAAATTAACCTACCCTTAAAATTATAGACTGTTCATGTCTTTGTCAGTGGGCAAACTTACAAAATCAGCAAGGATTCAAATAATAATTTCCTTCACTGTATACTGGATCTGTTTGTCAAGTATCACTTGGTAGACAGACCCTTACATCAAGGCATAAATCTGGTACAACCATGTAGAATATTTATAGGATAACTGTTTTATTAGGAGGAGAGCTATAAAGATACTTGCCAGTAATACAGGCTGCTAGGGAGCAGCAATGACCAGGCGGATAAAGGCATCTCACTTTCCCGTTTCACAGTCGTAAAGCAGCCAGAGAAGTAAATGAATAGGATGAGAAAAAATGGAATATACCTAAGAAAAAACAAACAAAACTTAATGACATTTTATACAGGTTCACAATGTGAAGGTTCTGAGCACCACTGAATTCTAAAAGGCTAAAGCGGGCTTTACACGCTACAATATATCTAACGAGATGTCGGCGAGGTCACGTCGTAAGTGACGCACATTAGGCATAGTTAGTGACATCGTAGCGCGTGACAGCTATGAACGAGCAGAAATACTCACCTTCTCGTTCATTGTTGACATGTCGCTCATTTTCTAAAAATCGAACGTCCAGTTGCTCAATGTTCCCGAGGCAGCACACATCTCTCCGTGTGACACCCCGGGAACGATGAACTGCAGCTTACCTGCGGCCGCCGCCAATGCGGAAGGAAGGAGGTGGGCGGGATGTTACGTCCCGCTCATCTCCGCCCCTCCGCTTCTAGGGGCCACTGTGTGACGTCGCTGTGACACAGATTGTCCCTCCCCCTTCAGGAAGTTGATGTTCGCCGCTCACAGCGAGGTCATATGGAAGGCAAGTACGTGTGACGGGGATTACAGCATTGTGCGCCACAGGCAAGAAATTGCCCGTGCCGCACAAACGATGGGGGCGGGTGCGATCGCACATGCGATCGCACGATTAATTGTAATGTGTAAAGCAGGCTTATGTGCGCACTTGGTTTTTTTTCTGCGTTTTGGCTGCATTTAAAACTGCACTGTCATTGATAAAATGCATGCGTTGTGCTTCCCCAGCAAAGTCTATGAGAAGTCAGAAATTTCCACGCGCAAGTTCCTCTTTTCTTAGACAGCATTTTGTTTATCAAATATTTGTCAGAATCATTGCCAAAAAAAAAAAAAAAGCAGCATGTCACTTTCTGTGCGTTTTGGTTGTATTTTCCACCCATGAAATGAATGAGGTGTCAAAACATAACCAAAATGTTTAGCTGTGCATTTTGGTTGCATCTTGTATGCATTCTTGTCAATAAAAATGCAGGTCTCTCTCTCTGTGTCGGTCGGTCTCTCTCTCTCCCCCGCTCTCATACTCACCGATCACCGGCGCTGCACAGCTGTCAAACTGCTCCTGCGGCTTCTCCTGCTTCTGAAAGTGCCATCCGCTCACTAGGCAATCTCATATTCACTGCTTCCCCCGCCCACTGCTGCCTATGATTGGTTGCAGTCTGACAGGCGTCGCTCAGCGTGGGGGCTCGTCTGACTGCAACCAATCACAGCAGTCGGTGGGCAGGTCTATATCGCGCAGTAAAATAAAAAAAAAAAACAAACAAAAAAAAAAACCACGACGTGTGGTCCCCCCCCAATTGATACCCAGCCAAGATAAAGCCACACAGCTGGGGGCTGGTATTCTCAGACTGGGGAGGCCTATTTTTAGGCTGCCCCCCAGTCTCAAAATATCAGCCAAGGATGGTTGACCTTAGGGAGATCAACATCCAACACCGCGGTGACACCATCACGTGTTTCTCAACGCAGTGATTCTAGAGCAATGCCCCCTGGGAAATATTAAAAACAATATTTCCCAGGGGGCATTGCTCTAGAATCCCTGCGTTGAGAAACACGTGATGGTGTCTCCGCGGTGTTAGATGTTGATCTCCCTAAGGTCAACCATCCTTGCTTATGTAGTCTTCTACTAGGCATTGCTCCCACTAGCCAGTTTCCTACTCCACACTGATAAGGGGCAAATACCCCGAAACAGCTGACTTTGGATGGATACCATGTTTTGGCATAGGTGGTTTCCTTGACTGGAGACTGCCCTTCCCATGGTTGTTCCTTCCCGGTGAAAGACCTGGCTATTTTCCTGCCAGCGTTGAGAAACAGGTTATGGTGTCTCCGCAGGCTTTCTTGTTTCAAAATATCAGCCAGCAGCCGCCCGGAATTGCTGTATCCATTAGATGCGACAGCCCTGGGACTCAACCGGCTCTTACCGAATTGCCCTGGTGCGTTGGCAATCAGGGTAATAAGGAGTTAATGGCAGCCCATACCTGGCATGAAGTCCTAGGTTAATCATGGCAGGCATCTATGAGACACCCCCCCATGATTAATCTGTAAGTGAAAGTAAATAAACGCATGCACCCAAAAAATCCTTTATTTGGAAAAAAAAAAAAAAAAAAACAAAAAAAAAAAACAACACCCTCTTTCACCACTTTATTAATCCCCAAACATCCCTCCAAATCAGACGTAATCCACAAGAGGTCCCACGCCGCTTTCAGCTCTGCTACATCAGAAGCTGACAGTGAGCGGCCATAGAACACGACCGCTCCCTGTGAGCTCCACGGAGCAATTGAAGTGAGTCGTGCCATCAGTGGTGACGTCACTTAGGTTACCCGCGGCCACAGGTGGAGTCCTCCACCTGTGACAGCAAGTCGCCCGAGTGACTGAAGTGAGCTGTGAGATCAGCGGTGCCCTCACTCAGGAGATTTGCGGTCACAGGTGGAGGACTCCGGCTGTGGCTGCGGTTAACCTGAGTGACAGCACCGCTGATCGCGCTGCTCACTTCAGTCACTCAGGTGATCTGCGGTCACAGGCGAGTCCTTCACCTGTGACCGCAAATTGGGCCACGACACAGAGACAGAGCCAATGACAGTGAACTCAGGTGAAGCTTTGACATCACTGCTGCGGACCCCACACTACTGTGTCCTGGCACTGACCTCAGAGGTTCAATCGAGGTCAGTGTCAGTCAAAAATGCATCCAAAACGCATGCGTTTTGGATGCATTTTTTTGTCAAACGCAGTGTTTACAGTCTGCCAGAGGGTGCATTTATTTGTCAAATCAAGAACGCAGCGTGCAGACATAGCCTAAAGGGTACTTTACACGCTGCGACCTCGCTAGTGATCTCATTAGCGATGTGAAATTCTAGATCGCAAGTGCGATCTTTTGAGATCGCACATAGGTTATTTTATGCATGTGCGATCTCGAAAGATCGCACTTGCGATGTAGAATTTCACATCGCTAACAAGATCGCTAGCGATGTCGCAGCGTGTAAAGTACCCTTAAGGCTACGTTCCCACGATGAGTTTTTGATGTAATTGGAAGATTTTTTTTTCCCCCAGAAACAAAGTCACACTTAACCAGGAGTTGGGTATGCTATAACAGTTCTTCCCTACTGAGAGTGAAATGCAAAAAATATAAATGATGGCGCAGTGTGTAACATATATAGATCAAAAACCGAAGAAGATATCAAGGTAATTATATTAAACCATAAACCAAAAAGACTCAATTACCTAAAAAAACATTTTTTATTTACATATATGCCACAAACAAGGTACACATATTAAAATAAGTGATGAGAAGAAAGGTGGGAATCAATACACTCTACTCCTCACCCTTCCTGCCATACAGGGGTCGGCGTCCTAAAGTTTACGGACGCCCCCGTTCCTCGTCGGCTTGAGTCCTATAACAGCCCTCCACTCACACTAGGAGAATACCGTGTGTCCTAATTTAAAAGTGGGTAAGGTGAAACACCCAAAAACAGACCCGTAAGGACAGTGTGTGACATTAGTTTAGTCAAGATAATAAATTTCTGTCAATAGATGTCATAAATTATATATGGGGGAGGTTCTGACTCAGTCGACTATCAGTCAAGAGGAAATAAGGATCATAAAAAACTGTTGTTGCATTTGTCCAGTTTTCCCCATATATAATTTATGACATCCATCGACAGAAATTTATTATGTCACACACTGTCCTTATGGGTCTGTTTTTGGGTGTTTCACCTTACCCACTTTTAAATTAGGACACACGGTATTCTCCTAGTGTGAGTGGAGGGCTGTTATAGGACTCAAGCCGACGAGGAACGGGGGCGTCCGTAAACTTTAGGACGCCGACCCCTGTATGGCAGGAAGGGTGAGGAGTAGAGTGTTGATTCCCACCTTTCTTCTCATCACTTATTTTAATATGTGTACCTTGTTTGTGGCATATATGTAAATAACATATATAGATATCATTGAATTCCTTATGGTACAATATCTGGTCACATCAGTTATTCCTGAATCCATTATTGACCATCTGGGGCGACTAATCACATTGGGCATAATCGAGAGTCTGAGGATTGCAATGAGATCCTTGGAAGAGTCATACGGCCGTGTGACTGCGCCCTATAGTGATACTTGGTTGTCATTGTCTCGATACCCACTGAGGGGACAGAATGGTTGCAATACTTCTATACTTTGATATATGCTGTTCATGACTAGGTTATAAGACACTTGGCTATACACTATTTGCACATGCAATGTGCTCATCCTTTGTCAAACCAGGGGGACAAAAAGACCCACAGATGGGTGTCTGTCAATTTGATATTATTAACCCCTTTACGACATCTGTCGTATATGAACGGTGCATGTTGGAAGCAGGTGTATGGAGTGGCTTCACGAGGTGAGGTCATACTATACCAGACAGTTAATGGCTGTGGGTTACAGCCAGGACCTGCCACTATCAATCATAGGTGGATTGTAGCGCCTTTTGCGATAGTTAACCTGTTCAAGTTCGACAGTGATATTTAACACGTGCCGCCATAGGGGTACGCCCATCAGCGCACTCGTGACGTGATCGCGGGTCACCAATGGGCGGCTATGACAGAAGGGGGTCTGCTGAAGACCTCTGTGCTCTTCATAGCCGTGCTCCTTGGAAGCCTGGCTTCAACAGGAGACTGCAATATTTACTATATACAGCATTGCTGTGGCCTTGCAGTATATAGCACAAGCAGTTAGATGATCACAGGTTATAGATCCCTAAAAGGGACTCAAAGCAGTAAAGGAAAAAACAAAAACCAAAAAAAAAAGTCAATATGAAAAAAAAAACACAAAAACAAAAACTAAAGTTCAAATCACGCTGTTTTGTCCCATAAAAAAACAAAAACAAATGTGGTATCGCTTGCACTTAGAAAAGTTTGATATATCCCTTTCAAAATATAAAATAATGAACAAGATTGGTAAACACTCTGAACAAAAAAATAAAAAAAAATTCAAGAACGCCAAAATTAAGTTTTTTTTAATTTTAGCAATGCCATAAAAAATGCAACACACAATCAAAACGTCATATTTATCCCAATATGGGATCAATAAAAACAGTGTAAAAAAAAAAAAAAAAAAAAAAACACCCCCAAAAAACAACAACAACCCATCACAGAGCTCCATCGACAGAAAAATGTAAATGTTAGGGCCTTGGCGACCTTAACATTCTGTTTTGTTTTTTAATACCACTAAAATAATAAAACTGGTCATATTTGGCATCAATTGAATTGCACTGATGAGGAGAGTCATATTGCAAGGTCACTTTCACCACAAAAAGTTCAATGAAAAACAAATTCCCAAAAAGCCCAGTTGAAATTGTGTCTGTTTTTTCTTCACAAATTTCTTCAAGTTTGGATTTATTCTTTTCCCCCGTTTTACAGCATGTGAAGTGGTAAGATGAATAGTATAACTCAAAGGGTGCACATACACCGCACCCAGAACTGCTCGTGGTTCTGGGTGCACATTGGACCTGACAGGTTCTCTTTAATAATGATTTTATAGCAGATTCGGCAGCACTTTGGAGACAATATCAGACATTACAGTGTAACAATATTCAACAGATACCGTATTTTCCGGACCATAAGACGCACTCCCCCCCCCCCCCCAAATGTTGGGGGAAAGTGGGGGGTGCGTCTTATGGTCTGAATGTGGCTGCGGGGAATGAGGTGCTGCGGTAGAGCGGGTCATCGGGGGCACGAGCAAGCTGTAGCAGCTTGCCGTGACCACGTGAGCCCGCTCATTTAATATGCATGCCCATCCTCCTGCCCATCATCTCTCAGTGCTGAAGTCAGCGCTGACAGGTGGGTGGGGTGATGGGTGGTGAATGCGCGCATATTAAACAGCCTGCCCGCATGATCACCCCTGGCAACTACAGCCTGGAGTGATCATGTGCGGCTGTATTCACTGCCACCGTGCATCATTATCAGCGCGGGGTGCGGTGAATCAGTGTACTCATCAGTCACCGTGTGTGGAGCCGTCCCCCTGCAGCATCGCGATGTCTTCCTGTCTGTCCCGGTCAGCTGATCTGTGTAGAAAGCGGTGAGCACAGCGATGACGTCATCGCTGTGCTCACAGTTAGCGTCCACACAGATCAGCTGACCGGGACAGACAGGAAGACATCGCGATGCTGCAGGGGGACGGCTCCACACACGGTGATGGCTCCACTCAGCGGCGCTGCAGCTGAGACAGAAAAGAAGATGATCCATGCTGCATGGAGTGAGGAAAGGGGAGTATAAACGTTTATATTTTTTTTCTGTGCCACAGGATACAGGCCATATACCAGGATGGGGGTATTTTATGAGCAGGATGGGGGTATATTATGAGCAGGATGGGGGTATATTATGAGCAGGATGGAGTAGTCAAACTACGCAATTTCTCAAGGCCCCCATTCTGTTATGCATCCCAGAGTTTGTATTCTGAGGTTAAGATTGTTTAAGGTCCTCTGGTGACTTCACAGTCATGTGACCAAGATGTAACCAAATCTTAATTGCAGGAGTCTAAATGAACCAAACAGAAGACATGGTGGTATGCAGGACTGGCATTAGGGGGAAGGGAGAGCAAAACTGGGCAATTTCCCAGGGTCCCCATAATTTCCATCATAATATGGTAAGTCTTCTTAAAGGACCTTTGTGACTTCACAGTCATGTGGCCATGATGTTAGCAGCAAGGGTTACTTAATTGCAGAAGTCTAAAGCTGAAGAGGAGACACAGGCTGGTATGTATGTGTAAAGCATACATACATACATACATACACACATATACATGCTCTATAAACACACAAATATGTGTAATAGACATAAGAAACTCAAGGGCTAATTAACTTAACAAATTTTTTTTTTTAAATCTACTTTGCATATGTTTGCCTGCATTTTTTTATGTTTGCCATTGTGGGCAGAGTTGGGGATTCCAGATGCCTTCAGCTGACTCATTGACTGCAACTTTTTAAAGAGTGATAATTGTTTTTACGCAAATACCTGCACCCCGCCACGGAGTGATTTTATGAACTTCAGAAACTTGTGTAACATTTTAGCAGAACATATGAATTTTTACACTAAAAAAACCAAAAGAAAAATGCTGAAAAAGAAGGATAAATGACAAAAAAAAAAAAATAAAAGAATTTTTCATTTTGTCCAAAATTCACTAACTATGCGTGCCATAGTGAAGAATTTGGCGCAAAATAGTTGTCGAGTATCACAAGACAGAAAAGTGTCTAATACCACCCCCCCCCTCCGGAAATGACAAATCGCACACGACCCGGTACCCCTGTGACACATAGCAGTCGTCGATCAGATGATAGCAGTAATACAGGAGTGCTTAGTTGTGGAGTTACACAGCACAGATCAGTAAACTGCTTTGTGGCTGCGTCAGGTACTGCAAATCTCCCTCCTGTTCAAATCAAGGCACCCAAAACTTTCCAAACACTTCCAGCAAAAGAGGAAAAGAAAGTCACGTCAATAATTAGTTTTCAAAGTGAAAGAAAAAGTAACAGTTTGGGGAATAAGGAGAATCTAACACAGGAATACAAGCCCGCCACCAAGCTGCACACCCGTATGAAAAGGACATTAGCTCAAATATTGCAGGTGACACAAACACCGGGTAATACTTACCACATGGAGTGACCCAAGTACTCATCATAGTAGTACAACAACTCAAAAGAGTCCACCTGGAATGTAAAGAAGGATGAAAATAAGAGGTACGGAGCAGTACATGACAATGGAATAACGCACATACGGAATGAAAGCGATGATCTCCCTACAATATATAATACATATTGAACCTTTTGGGTTAATAGAGATCCTTCATCCTCCTACTGCAGACTCATACAGTGTGTAAATATATTATAATATATATATATATATATATATATATATATATATAATATTATAATAATATATATATATATAATATTATAATAATATATATATATATATAATATTATAATAATATATATATATATATAATATTATAATAATATATATATATAATATTATAATAATATATATATATAATATTATAATATTATAATAATATATATATATATATAATATTATAATAATATATATATATATATAATATTATAATAATATATATATATATATATAATATTATAATAATATATATATATATATATAATATTATAATAATATATATATATATATATAATATTATAATAATATATATATATAATATTATAATAATATATATATATAATATTATAATAATATATATATATATAATATTATAATAATATATATATATATAATATTATAATAATATATATATATATAATATTATAATAATATATATATATATATATATATATATATGTCAAAAGTGAAGTAGATCCAGGTAATTAGATGTAATTAGTATTTACTGGTGCTGTGGTGTTCATGCAACTGATAGCTTGGTGACACAAATGTTAGTCCTGTTTCTTAACCTATATACAGTACAGACCAAAGGTTTGGACACATCTTCTCATTCAAAGAATTTTCTTTATTTTCATGACTCTGAAAATTGTATATTCATATTGAAGGCATCAAAACTATAAATTAACACGTGTGGGATGAAATGCTTAACAAAAAAGTGTGAAACTAAAAATATGTCTTATATTCTAGGTTCTTCAAAGTAGCCACCTTTTGCTTTCATTACTGCCTTGCACAGCCTTGGAATTCTCTTGATGAGCTTCAAGAGGTAGTCACCGGAAATTGTCTTCCAACAGTCTTGAAGGAGTTCCCAGAGATGCTTAGCACTTGTTGGTCCTTTTGCCTTCACTCTGCGGTCCAGCTCACCCCAAACCATCTCGATTGGGTTCAGGTCTGATGACTGGAGGCCAGGTCATCTGGCGTAGCACCCCATCACTCTCCTTCTAGTCAAATAGCCCTTACACAGCCTGGAGGTGTGTTTGGGTCATTGTCCTGTTGAAAAATAAATGGTCCAACTAAACGCAAACCGGATGGAAGAGCATGCCACTGCAAGATGCTGTGGTAGGCATGCTGGTTCAGTATGCCTTCAATTTTGAATAAATCCCCAACAGTGTCACCAGCAAAGAACCCCCACAGCATCACACCTCCTCCTCCATGCTTCACGATGGGAACCAGGCATGTAGAGTCCATCCACTCACTTTTTCTGCGTCGCACAAAGACACGGTGGTTGGATCCAAAGATCTCAAATTTGGACTCATCAGACCAAAGAAGGGAATTTTGTTTACTTACCGTAAATTCCTTTTCTTCTAGCTCCTATTGGGAGACCCAGACAATTGGGTGTATAGCTTCTGCCTCCAGAGGCCACACAAAGTATTACACTTAAAAGTGTAAACCCCTCCCCTCTGCCTATACACCCCCCCGTGCATCACGGGCTCCTCAGTTTTGGTGCAAAAGCAGGAAGGAGGAAACTTATAAATTGGTCTAAGGTAAATTCAATCCGAAGGATGTTCGGAGAACTGAAAACCATGAACCAAGAACAATTCAACATGAACAACATGTGTACACAAAAGAACAACAGCCCGAAGGGAACAGGGGCGGGTGCTGGGTCTCCCAATAGGAGCTAGAAGAAAAGAAATTTACGGTAAGTAAACAAAATTCCCTTCTTCTTTGTCGCTCCATTGGGAGACCCAGACAATTGGGACGTCCAAAAGCAGTCCCTGGGTGGGTAAAAGAATACCTCGGTAAAAGAGCCGTAAAACGGCCCCTTCCTACAGGTGGGCAACCGCCGCCTGAAGGACTCACCTACCTAGGCTGGCATCTGCCGAAGCGTAGGTATGCACCTGATAGTGTTTCGTGAAAGTGTGCAGACTCGACCAGGTAGCCGCCTGACACACCTGCTGAGCCGTAGCCTGGTGCCGCAATGCCCAGGACGCACCCACGGCTCTGGTAGAATGGGCTTTCAGCCCTGAAGGAACCGGAAGCCCAGAAGAACGGTAGGCTTCAAGAATTGGTTCCTTGATCCACCGAGCCAAGGTTGACTTGGAAGCCTGCGACCCTTTACGCTGGCCAGCGACAAGGACAAAGAGCGCATCCGAGCGGCGCAGGGGCGCCGTACGAGAAATGTAGAGTCTGAGTGCTCTCACAAGATCTAACAAGTGCAAATCCTTTTCACATTGGTGAACTGGATGAGGGCAAAAAGAAGGTAAGGAGATATCCTGATTGAGATGAAAAGGGGATACCACCTTAGGGAGAAATTCCGGAACCGGACGCAGAACCACCTTGTCCTGGTGAAACACCAGGAAGGGGGCTTTGCATGACAGTGCAGCTAGCTCAGACACTCTCCGAAGTGATGTGACTGCCACTAGGAAGACCACCTTCTGCGAAAGGCGTGAAAGAGAAATATCCCTCATTGGCTCGAATGGTGGTTTCTGAAGAGCAGTTAGCACCCTGTTCAGATCCCAGGGTTCTAGCGGACGCTTGTAAGGAGGGACTATGTGGCAAACCCCCTGCAGGAACGTGCGTACCTGCGGAAGCCTGGCTAGACGCTTTTGAAAAAACACAGAGAGCGCCGAGACTTGTCCCTTAAGAGAGCCGAGAGACAAACCCTTTTCCATTCCGGATTGAAGGAAGGACAGAAAAGTGGGCAAGGCAAATGGCCAGGGAGTAAAACCCTGATCAGAGCACCAGGATAAGAAGATCCTCCACGTCCTGTGGTAGATCTTGGCGGACGTTGGTTTCCTGGCCTGTCTCATAGTGGCAATGACCTCTTGAGATAACCCTGAAGACACTAGGATCCAGGACTCAATGGCCACACAGTCAGGTTGAGGGCCGGAGAATTCAGATGGAAAAATGGCCCTTGAGACAGCAAGTCTGGGTCGGTCTGGTAGTGCCCACGGTTGACCCACCGTGAGATGCCACAGATCCGGGTACCACGACCTCCTCGGCCAGTCTGGGGCGATGAGGATGGCGCGGCGGCAGTCGGACCTGATCTTGCGTAACACTCTGGGCAGCAGTGCCAGAGGAGGAAATACATAAGGCAGTCGAAACTGCGACCAATCCTGAACTAATGCGTCTGCCGCCAGAGCTCTGTGATCTTGAGACCGTGCCATGAATGCCGGGACTTTGTTGTTGTGCCGGGACGCCATTAGGTCGACATCCGGCTTCCCCCAGCGGCAACAGATCTCTTGAAACACGTCCGGGTGAAGAGACCATTCCCCTGCGTCCATGCCCTGGCGACTGAGAAAGTCTGCTTCCCAGTTTTCTACGCCCGGGATGTGAACTGCGGAGATGGTGGAGGCTGTGGCTTCCACCCACAGCAGAATCCGCCGAACTTCCTGGAAGGCTTGCCGACTGCGTGTGCCGCCTTGGTGGTTGATGTATGCCACCGCCGTGGCGTTGTCAGACTGAATTCGGATCTGCCTGCCTTCCAGCCACGGCTGGAACGCCTTTAGGGCTAGATACACTGCCCTTATCTCCAGAACATTGATCTGAAGGGAGGACTCTGGCTGAGTCCAGGTACCCTGATCCCTGTGGTGGAGGAAGACCGCTCCCCACCCTGACAGACTCGCGTCCGTCGTGACCACAGCCCAGGATGGGGGCAGGAAGGATTTCCCCTTCGACAAAGAAGTGGGAAGAAGCCACCACTGAAGGGAGGCCTTGGCTGCCCGAGAAAGGGAGACGTTCCTGTCGAGGGACGTCGACTTCCTGTCCCATTTGCGGAGAATGTCCCATTGAAGTGGACGCAGATGAAACTGCGCAAATGGAACTGCCTCCATTGCTGCCACCATCTTCCCTAGGAAGTGCATGAGGCGCCTCAAGGGGTGCGACTGGGCTCGAAGGAGAGATTGCACCCCTGTCTGTAGTGAACGCTGTTTGTCCAGCGGAAGTTTCACTATCGCTGAGAGAGTATGAAACTCCATCCCGAGATATGTCAGCGACTGGGTCGGTGTCAATTTTGACTTTGGGAAATTGATGATCCACCCGAATCTCTGGAGAGTCTCCAGAGCAATGTTCAGGCTGTGTTGGCATGCCACCCGAGAGGGGGCCTTGACAAGAAGATCGTCTAAGTAAGGGATCACCGAGTGTCCCTGAGAGTGTAGGACTGCTACCACTGTTGCCATGACCTTGGTGAAGACCCGTGGGGCTGTCGCCAGGCCAAAAGGCAGTGCCACGAACTGAAGGTGTTCGTCCCCGATGGCGAAACGCAGGAAGCGCTGATGCTCTGGTGCAATCGGCACGTGGAGATAAGCATCCCTGATGTCGATTGATGCTAGGAAGTCTCCTTGGGACATCGAGGCGATGACGGAGCGGAGAGATTCCAGCCGGAACCGCCTGGTTTTCACGTGTCTGTTGAGCAGTTTGAGGTCCAGAACGGGATGGAAAGATCCGTCCTTTTTTGGCACCACAAACAAGTTGGAGTAAAAACCGTGACCCCATTCTTGAAGGGGAACAGGGATCACCACTCCTTCTGCCTTCAGAGTGCTCACCGCCTGAAGAAGAGCATCGGCTCGCTCGGGGGGCGGAGATATTCTGAAGAAACGAGTCGGAGGACGAGAGCTGAACTCTATCCTGTAACCGTGAGACACAATGTCTCTCACCCATCGGTCTTGGACATGTGGCAACCAGGCGTCGCAAAAGCGGGAGAGCCTGCCACCGACCGAGGATGCGGTTTGGGGAGGCCGAAAGACATGAGGAGGCCGCTTTGGGAGCGGTTCCTCCGGCGGTCTTTTTAGGACGTGACTTAGACCGCCATGAATCAGAGTTCCTCTGACCCTTCTGTGGCCTGTTGGACGAGGAGAATTGAGACCTGGCTGAGGGCCGAAAGGACCGAAACCTCGATTGTACCTTCCGTTGTTGAGGTCTGTTTGGTTTGGACTGGGGTAAGGACGAGTCCTTTCCCTTGGATTGTTTAATAATTTCATCCAATTGCTCGCCAAACAGGCGGTCGCCAGAAAATGGCAAACCGGTTAAGAACTTTTTGGAAGCAGAGTCTGCCTTCCATTCACGTAGCCACATGGCCCTGCGGACTGCCACTGAATTGGCGGATGCTACCGCCGTACGGCTCGCAGAGTCCAGGACAGCATTCATGGTGTAGGACGCAAAAGCAGACGCCTGAGAGGTTAAAGACACAACCTGCGGAGTAGAGGCACGTGTGACTGCATTAATCTCAGACTGACAAGCTGAGATAGCTTGGAGTGCCCATACGGCTGCGAATGCCGGAGCAAAAGACGCGCCTATAGCTTCATAGATGGATTTCATCAGGAGCTCTATCTGCCTGTCAGTGGCATCCTTGAGTGATGAACCATCTGCCACTGCAACTATGGATCTAGCCGCCAGTCTAGAGACTGGAGGATCCACCTTGGGACACTGAGCCCAACCCTTGACTACGTCAGGGGGGAAGGGATAACGTGTGTCATTAAGGCGCTTAGTAAAGCGCTTATCCGGAAAAGCTCGGTGTTTCTGGACTGTATCTCTGAAGTTGGAGTGATCAAGAAACGCACTCCGTGTACGTTTGGGAAACCTAAATTGGAATTTCTCCTGCTGAGAAGCTGACTCCTCAATCGGAGGAGTTGGAGGAGAAAGTTCTAATACCTGATTGATATATAAGGTCGTTTACTATGGCGTCCCCTTCAGGTGTATCAAGGTTGAGAGCGGCGTCAGGATCAGAGCCCTGATCTGCCACCTCCGCTTCATCCTCCAGAGAGTCCTCATGCTGAGACCCTGAGCAGTGTGATGAAGTCGAGGGAAGCTCCCAGCGAGCCCGCTTAGCCGGTCTGGGACTGCGGTCCGTGTCGGAGTCCTCACCGTGGGACCTATGAGTCGCCCCAGGAGCACTTTGCTGCGCCGACCGAGGGGGGTCTGAGAGCAATGATTCAACAGTGCCCGGGGCCTGTGTTACCGGTCTGGACTGCAAAGCTTCTAGTATCTTAGCAGACCATCTATCCATAGACTCAGAAAGTTTGTCAGCGAATACTGCAAACTCTGTCCCTGTCACCTGGACAGTGGCAGCAGGTGGTTCCACCTGGGCCGAGGGTCCCACCAGTGGCTGAGGCTCCGGCTGAGTGAGTGTCACAGGGGCCAAGCATTGCACACAATGAGGGTAGGTGGAACCTGCAGGTAGCATAGCCGCACATGAGGTACAGGTTGCAAAATAAGCCTGTGCCTTGGCACCCTTGCTTTTTGCGGACGACATGCTGTTGTCTCCCCTTAGAGCAATCAGTGAGGGTATATAGCCAAAAGCAAATAGTGCGGCCGTACAGAGTAAATGTATACAATATAAGCATATAAATATACACTTCGGCACCCAGGGGGGCCAGCACCTAGTAACAGGTGCGGCTTACCGACCGCCCTCAGCGGTTGTGTGACCACCAGATTCCCTGCCTGGGCCTCCCAGAGCTGTGGAGCTCGGTGTTGTCTCCCCTCTGAAGTTCTCCAGCGTCAGAAGTGCTGATAGGAATGGCTGCCAGCGTTCTGAGAGGAGGAGGGAGCCGTGGGCGTGCCTCAGAAAGTGCGGGAATCTGGTGCCCCGCAGTGCTCAGTGAGGGGGGGAGGAGGATACCTCAGTATGCTCCAGCCCTCACCGCTGACATGCAGTCTAGCGTCCCGCCCTCACCCCTGACTGGCAGGCCCGGGGGCGGGAGTTTGCGGTACTAGGCCGCAAAAGCCGGGGACTAAATTTATTAGCGCGGCCGGCAAACAAGCGCGGTCGGCGCGGTAGTCCCGGCGACGCAAAACACCCGGCAGGTGCTGCAGCGTCCGTTACACAGGCGCTCTATGCGCCGTCCCCAAGGGGACACAGAGTACCTCAGAGGAGCAGGGCCTGTCCCTGACGATACCGGGTCTCCTGTCCAGCAGATTCCCCCAGGGGCTGCGGAGGGAGCACGGTCCCAGTGCATGGTGACCGGTTAGGATCCCACTTCACCCAGAGCCCCTAAGGGATGGGGAAGGAAAACAGCATGTGGCTCCAGCCTTTGTACCCGCAATGGGTACCTCAACCTTAACAGCACCGCCGACCAGAGTGGGGTGAGAAGGGAGCATGCCGGGGGCCCTGTTATGGGCCCTCTTTTCTTCCATCCGATATAGTCAGCAGCTGCTGCTGACTAAATTGTGGAGCTTGCGTGCATGTGTGCCTCCTTCAACACAAAGCATAAAAACTGAGGAGCCCGTGATGCACAGGGGGGTGTATAGGCAGAGGGGAGGGGTTTACACTTTTAAGTGTAATACTTTGTGTGGCCTCCGGAGGCAGAAGCTATACACCCAATTGTCTGGGTCTCCCAATGGAGCGACAAAGAAGCACAGATTTCCACTGGTCTAATGTCCATTTTACCTTGAAGGCCTGCTGCACAAAGTCTCCTCTTAACAGTTGTTCTAGAGATGTGTCTGCTTGTAGAACTCTGTGTGGCATTGACCTGGTCTCTAATCTGAGCTGCTGTTAACCTGAGATTTCTGAGGCTAGTGACTCGGATAAACTTATACTCCGCCGCAGAGGTGAGTCTTGGTCTTCCTTTCCTGGGGCTGTCCTCATGTTTGCCAGTTTCTTTGTAGCGTTTGATGGTTTTTGCCACTGCACTTAGACACTTTCAAAGTTTTCCCAGTTTTTCGGACTGACTGACCTTCATTTCTTAAAGTAAAGATGGCCACTCATTTTTCTTGCCTTAATACAAATTCTAACAGTCTATTCAGTAGGACTATCAGCTGTGTGTTCACCAAACTTCTTCACAACACAACTAATGGTCCCAACCCCATTCATAAGGCAAGAAATCCCACTTATTAAACCTGACAGAGCACACTTGTGAAATGAAAACCATTTACGGTGACTACCTCTTGAAGCTCATCAAGACAATGCCAAGAGTGTGCAAAGCAGTAATCAAAGCAAACGGTGGCTAGTTTGAAGAACCTAGAATATAAGACATACTTTCAGTTGTTTCACACTTTTTTGTTAAGCATTTCATTCCACATGTGTTAATTCATAGCTTTGATGCCTTCAATGTGAATCTTCAATTTTCAGTCATGAAAATAAAGAAAAAAAGTCTTTGAATGAGAAGGTGTGTCCAAACTTTTGTTCTGTACTAAAATATATATATATATATATATATATATATATATATATATATATATATATATATATATATATATATATATATATATATATACACACATATATATACACAGTGCCTACAAGTAGTATTCAACCCCCTGCAGATTTAGCAGGTTTGATAAGATGCAAATAAGTTAGAGCCTGCAAACTTCAAACAAGAGCAGGATTTATTAACAGATGCACAAATCTTACAAAACAACCAAAAAGTTATGTTGCTCAGTTAAATTTTAATAAATTTTCAACATAAAAGTGTGGGTCAATTATTATTCAACCCCTAGGTTTAATATTTTGTGGAATAGCCCTTGTTTGCAATTACAGCTAATAATCGTCTTTTATAAGACCTGATCAGGCCGGCACAGGTCTCTGGAGTTATCTTGGCCCACTCCTCCATGCAGATCTTCTCCAAGTTATCTAGGTTCTTTGGGTGTCTCATGTGGACTTTAATCTTGAGCTCCTTCCACAAATTTTCAATTGGGTTAAGGTCAGGAGACTGACTAGGCCACTGCAACACCTTGATTTTTTCCCTCTTGAACCAGGCCTTGGTTTTCTTGGCTGTGTGCTTTGGGTCGTTGTCTTGTTGGAAGATGAAATAACGACCCATCTTAAGATCCTTGATGGAGGAGCGGAGGTTCTTGGCCAGAATCTCCAGGTAGGCCGTGCTATCCATCTTCCCATGGATGCGGAACAGATGGCCAGGCCCCTTGGCTGAGAAACAGCCCCACATCATGATGCTGCCACCACCATGCTTGACTGTAGGGATGGTATTCTTGGGGTCGTATGCAGTGCCATCCAGTCTCCAAACGTCACGTGTGTGGTTGGCACCAAAGATCTCGATCTTGGTCTCATCAGACCAGAGAACCTTGAACCAGTCTGTCTCAGAGTCCTACAAGTGATCATGAGCAAACTGTAGACGAGCCTTGACATAATGCTTTGAAAGTAAAGGTACCTTACGGGCTCGTCTGGAACGGAGACCATTGCGGTGGAGTACGTTACTTATGGTATTGACTGAAACCAATGTCCCCACTGCCATGAGATCTTCCCGGAGCGCCTTCCTTGTTGTTCCTTCCTTGGGTTAGCCTTGACTCTTCGGACAAGCCTGGCCTTGGCACGGGAGGAAACTTTCAAAGGCTGTCCAGGCCGTGGAAGGCTAACAGTAGTTCCATAAGCCTTCCACTTCCGGATGATGCTCCCAACAGTGGAGACAGGTAGGCCCAACTCCTTGGAAAGGGTTTTGTACCCCTTGCCAGCCTTGTGACCCTCCACGATCTTGTCTCTGATGGCCTTGGAATGCTCCTTTGTCTTTCCCATGTTGACCAAGTATGAGTGCTGTTCACAAGTTTGGGGAGGGTCTTAATTAGTCAGAAAAGGCTGGAAAAAGAGATAATTAATCCAAACATGTGAAGCTCATTGTTCTTTGTGACTGAAATACTTCTTAATACTTTAGGGGAAGCAAACAGAATTCTTGTGGTTTGAAGGGTTGAATAATAAATGACCCTCTGAATAAACTTTTCACAATTTAAAAAAAACAAAAAGAAAAAAACAACATTCTTTTTTGCTGCAGTGCATTTCACACTTCCAGGCTGATCTACAGTATATATATTGCAGAACCCTATTCCCAGTGTACCCCTTTGCTTTCTCACCAAGGTGGTGGGCTGTAGATTTTGCATTATTGGATTGTCCCGCACAGACAGATGAAGCTGGTATCCGCTGAAGATCAACCTATGATTGACTGAATCTCCCACCAGGTGAATACTGGCCCCCATTACAAAGGTCATAATGCTGATGTAGATCACAGAGTTAGGGAGGGTCTTTGGAGACCTTTCTATCAACTGCAAAAGACAGAAGAAAAGTTGATAGATTAGAATTTTTAGAAACACAAAAGTTAAATAGCATATATTTAATCTTATCTACAATTGAACACCCCAGAAATTTACACGGCCTCTCAAGCTGCATAAGAAGTCATACAAGACAAGGTATAAAACTCCTGATCTACTGAATACAAGTAATCATAAAATACTCCTATGATGGTGATTTGCTATTAAAGGCTTTAAGGGATTGTCCACCTAGAAATCATGTACAGTTTGCAAGCCAGCAACCAAAAGGTTATGTGATATTCTCTTGAGTAAAAAAAAAAAAAGTAGAATCTGGACAGAACGCATTGCACAGTGTCAGGATTCAGAAATCTGCAGTCATGTACAATAACTGCAGAAAATCATCTGTAGCCTGGAAAAACTTAACTCACATGCACATCAGACGTTACATTTTACAAATATTACCATGTAATGTACAAATTATTGTGAACAGTTTTTTGTTTAGCTGCTGTAAAAAAATTAATTACACAAAGAAGTGACCCTCTATAAAAAGGGGTGGGGAACCTCCGGCCCACCAGCCATGTTCAGTGTTTCTTATGTGATTTATGTACAGCAGAGTCTAAAGCGGGCTTTACACACAGCGACATCGCTAGCGATGTCGCTGGTGAAAGCACCCGCCCCCCTCGGTTGTGAGTCACGGGCAAATTGCTGCCTGTGGCGCACAACATCGCTTACACCAGTCACACATACTTACCTACCTAGCGACATCGCTGTGGCCGGCGAACCGCCTCCTTTCTAAGGGGGCAGTTCAAAGCGGCCGTCCAAAAGAAGCGGAAGGGCGGAGATAAGCGGGCCGAACATCCTGCCCACCTCCTTCATTTCAGATTGCCGGCGGCCGCAGGTACGGTGATGTTCCTCGTTCCTGTGGTGTCAAACATACCGATGTGTGCTGCCGCAGGAACGACGAACAGCCTGTGTCCTCCAACAGCAACGATATTCGGGAAAGGAACTACGTGTCAACGATCAACGATTAGGCAAGTAATTTTGATCGTTAACGGTCGTTCCTGCGTTTCACACGCAACGATGACGCTAACGAGGTCGGATGTGTGTCACGAATTCCGTGACCCCAATGACATCTCGTTAGCAAGGTCGTTGCGTGTAAAGCGGGCTTTAGTGTTTCCTATGCTATGTATGCAGTAGTCTGTATCCTATGTTATCTGTATGCAGCAGTCTCATTTTATCCTATGTCATGTGTACAGCAGTCTCAGTGTGTCTTATTTAATGTATATACAGCAGCCTCAGTGTCTCCTATGCAATGTATATACAGCAATCTCAATGTCGCCAATGTGATTTATGTACAGCAGTATTGGCATCTCCTATGTGATGTATACAGCAGCCTGAGGGTCCCACATGTGATGTATGGACATCAGTCAGTGTGAACAGCAGTCTCAGTGTATCTAATGTGATGTATGCAGCAGATTCAGCATCATCTATGTGCTGTATTTATAGCATTCTCGGTGTCTCCTATGTGAGTATATATATTATATATATATATATATATTAGTGATCCCATGGTCTAATGGTCTACTATTTGATGTATACAACAGTTTTGCTGTCTTCTGTGTAATGCATGTAAAGCAGTCTCAGTGTCTCCTGCATGACATACATACAGCAGTCTCATTACCTCATATATGATGTATATAGCAGAGTTCGTGTAGCCTATGTGATTTATATACAGCAGTCTAATAGCCTGTGATGTATACAGCAGACCACACACTGCTTTAGTTGTTTAAATGTGAGAAGTGATACATTTCCCACTTTGATAAGCTAGACATTGAAATATGCATTTGTGTTAGAGACAACATACTGCTGCAATGAGTAATTTTGTAAACATACTGCAAAAAGACCGACATAAACCTAGAAAAGCTGCTGCAATTAGCAATATCAATACCACACGCCTCACCAAAAAGAGAATAATGTAAAAACAATTGCCCCCCCAAATATATTAGAATTCTATTTGCTTTTTAGGGTACGTGCCCACGATCAGGACCCCCTGCATCCTGGACGTGGTGGGCCTTGACCTGCAGGGCCAAGTGTCTACTCCGCAGAGGACAGCAGCTGCCCATGCCCACGATTCAGGCTTGGGCAGCTGTTGTCTGTCTTAGGATTTCCCTGCTGAAACATGCTGCGTCCAAATCGCTGTGATCCACGATAGTGGGCACATACCCTTGTGGCTCTGGGAAGAAGGGGATTAAAAATTTAAAATTCAAGAACGGAAATTGGCCCCGTCATGAAGGGGATACATTTCTATATGGCCACTAAAGAAGAAAAAAAAATATGCTCCCCATCTCTGCTTTATAAGGATTATTTTAGGGACTTTCAGAAATTGCAACTTCCCAAAAACATTTTTTTTTTAAATATCATTGCAATGCAATAACAGAATGTCAGAATTAGACACTGCAAAAATAGACGCTTATAATCTAATCTGATGATCACCAAATTGCCAGCAGCTCTTTGCTTCATTTAGTATATACATAATATACAGATTTAGATCACAATTTCTATTTCAAGTATTTCTATGGCAGTAAGGATGAAGTATCTCTCGGACGGTCCCCAGTTCCCTCGAGCCCTGAGTACTATTAATCCCATTTCACCTTCAGCAGTAACAGCGGAGTTATAATGTTATAAGCCATATGGAAGTAGTCGCCGGCACTGGGTTTATTCAATGGGAACCAATCCAAGGGAAGGATAATCTGCAGAGAGAACAGAAAACATGACTTCACTAATAAATCACTTGAGCTCTGGTTGCAAAAAAAAAAAAAGGATACATCTGGAGCATAGTGAGGCATTGTACATTCAGTCTAATATGTGGAACTGCAGACATTTCCTATCATTTGTTAACACCAAGCTGAAAATGCATAAAAAAAAAAACAACAACAAAAACACAAAAAACGAACAAGTAACATGTTACCAAGTGTTAAAAAAAGCAACAAAAAGAGGAATAAATACCATTACTTACAGCAAAGATGGGGCTGCAGTTGTACAATGCCCAGGCCAAAAATGACTACTCTGGCAGGCTACAGCTAAACGCCACACACACACTTCCAACTTTTTATATTATATATGGTGTAGGGACCTACAAGCATGAGGTTCCCGTGATGAGGGTTGTAGGCTTCAGTTTTATGGCCATAATACCAACTAAAAACCTTTTTTTTTTGTACAGGATACAGCCAGATCCCTTTCTGCTAGGCCTTGCATATTAGAGTTCTGTCCCCGTATGGTGCACAGATGGGGTACAGTTTGGCAGTCCGCCTGATCTAATAGTATGGGCGTCACCTAATAGGCTGCAGGCTTGTGACTGTGCATCTCCATGTGTGAACAGCGCTCTATGCAAGCCATCAGTGTGCAGTTTTACCATCCAGTAATCGCCTCCTCCAATTTTTTTTTTTTTGGAAGTGTGTGTACTTTGCTCCTCCTGAACCTGTGATGCCTCCACTTAGTGGGGGCTTAGCTGTATCTTGCTAGTAGTAGTTTTTGGCCTGGACTTTGTACAACTGCAGCCCCAAGTCTTAAAAAAAGAGCAAATCAAGACATAAAATGTTACACTAAATTATAAGGAATATATCAATAGTAAATAAATATTGAGAGGATAAGGCCCTGTGCGCACTTGCCGGTTTTTGCCGCGGATTTCCTGCAGTTTTGCTGCATGTTATGTTCATAACATCTCTTCAGTGATTCACCAGCAAAACCTATGGGGAAAAAAAATGCTGTGCGCACTATGCAGATTTTGACAGCTGCATGTTTTGCTGCGGGATTCCCGCAGCAAAAACAATTGCATGTCACTTCTTTTCCGCACGTCGCTGCGAGATTTCACTCCATTGACTGCAATGTAATCGTGAAATCCCGCAGGGAATAACGAAGGCAGCGAATTCTGTGTGGTTCACTGCGTTTTCCTGCGTTATTCCCTCCGGTATTTCGCGGTTTACCTGCGGTAATGTTCATCGCTGCCTGCGGTTTGCAGGGAAGTGATGTCATTATGACAGGAAGAGGAAGCGGAGCAGAGAGTAAACACACACATCACAGACATAGATTACACACACAGATCACATACACACAGACATATAGAATACACATAGAAAGCAAACAGACATATAGAGGAAAAAGAAAAAAAAAAAAAACACGTGGGCTCCGCCGTATTTTTACCTTTCAGCCGAGGTAAGCACACAGCGGCGGCCCGGTATTCTCAGGCTGGGGAGGGCGAGGGCCAGGGTTAATGCCCCCCTCGCTCCCGCAGCCGAGAATATCAGCCCACAGCTGCCCCGGGACTGTCGCATCCATTATGCGACAGTACCGGAGTGTCCCAGGCTCTTCCAGATGCCGTGATGCGGTGGCAATCCAGGTAATAACGAGTTAAATGGCAGCGGATCGCTGCCATTTAAGTCCAGGCTTGGTCATGGCAGCGTCTATGAGACAGCTGACATGATCAACTCGTAAGTAAAGTGAATAAGCACACACCGAAAAATCCTTTATTTTAAATAAAACACAAAAAGCCCCTGGTTCACCCCTGTATTAACCCCCCCGAAACACACAGCTCTGGCGTAATCCACGTCCTCCGATGCTGGCATCCAGACGCGACTGACACTGCTGAATGCAGCCTCGCAACGAGCCTGCAGAGGTAACCACAGGGCATTTCCCACGGCCGGTAATGTGAACACACTACCGCCGGGACAAATGCAGCGTGTGCTCACAGGGACTCCATCTATCCTTCTATCTATTCTTCTGTCTATTTATCTGTCTGCTATCTATCTCAGAAGGAAATTACTTTTTTTTTTTTCTTCTTCAATGTGCTTTATTGCATTGAATGCATTAAAGCACATGTACCAACCCGCATGCGGCAAAACCGCAGAGAACTGCGGCAAACCGCATGTGGGTTTTGGGTGCGGTTTGCCACGGTTTTTTACCGCGGGTGCGGTAATCTTTCAGACCCTGCAGAATTTTCTTAAGAACATTCCGTTTTCCAGTGCGCACAGGGCCTAAAAGTGATCTTTAGATAGTAAGCGTTAAATTACAGATATTGTGCAAAGTCTGTATGAGGACAATATCTAAGGATAAGTCAGACCAACAGAAAAAGTGCACCAATACATAATTCGGTTGCCAACATAGTCTCTCTTTAGCATGGTGGACAGATATTTCTTCTAGGACAACAAATGGGGGTCCTTTATCGTGAAGTGATTGTCAGTACTGACCACAATGATCCCCAAAATCAACAGTGGAGCTCAAGGTGTCTTGAATCTCTAATTTTGAACAGAAGGTGCAGCATGAGGGACACAGGTAATGCTCCTAATCAGCCCTCTCAGTATTAATAAGGTTCAAAGGCAGAAAACAGGTAGGTAGCTGGCTGCCATCCATTGGAGGACTCTTTTAAAGGGAATGTGTCATCTGAAAATTACCTCAAGTTTATTCAGGCTGTTGGGTTAAATGTACTATACTTATATTTTCCCCATCACCCATGATAGCACCACGAGAGAGAAGATCTGCCCATCAAGGACAGGGGACAGGAAACCTACAGAAAAGGTCGGAACTTCTCCCTCACATCAGTTGGTTTTCTGTCCTTGATGGGAAACCTATACACTTCGTGCCTGGTGCGGAATAAAGATAGAAGATCCTTGCCCGATCGCCTGGGGGGAGCGTTGAGTACACGTGCTGTGCCAGTGTGCAGGTCCTGGAAGCACTGTGTTGGTCTAAAAGGCCTTAACTGTTGTGCGCGGTGGAAGTGTTTGTGTGTTGCCAGCCACCACGTTGCCCAGGGCCTGCGCATGAGTAGGGATGCCGGAAGTGGTGCGCCCCGATGATGCATGGGGACATTCTAATCCCAAAAGTGATGATACACCTGCGGGACAGATCTGGAGGGGAAGGCCAATTGCAGAGAGGCACTGTCCTTGTTGGTCCCGCATTTAAATGCAGTTTAAGGGAGCAGCAGGAGCTGCATTAGTGTTTGTCCTGGTATTGGAAGAAATATCAGGATGAAGAGCAAGACTAGCCAGCAG
Organism: Anomaloglossus baeobatrachus; assembly: GCF_048569485.1. Lineage (NCBI taxonomy): Eukaryota > Metazoa > Chordata > Amphibia > Anura > Aromobatidae > Anomaloglossus > Anomaloglossus baeobatrachus. The sequence continues at coordinate 571,934,751 of NC_134356.1, forward strand.
AATAGCAAAAAGGTTTACCAGCTCACCTGCAGCCCGGACTGCTGTTCCTTGCGGGTGCCTGGGATCCACCGGTAGGTCCAACCGGTAAAGGCAGAAATGTGAGGAAAGGAGGAAAGGATCCGGCACCAATTTCTTCTTAGAATAAAACCATTCAAAATTTTATTAGATCATTAAAAATTTCTGTGGAGACCGAGGGGAAAGGGGGTAGCATACATGGGAACTTTACGCGTTTCGGACTCACATTAAAAACACAAAAAGTCCTTATTCATAAGTGGACCATGCTCACCGCAAGGCTCCTAAAATAGACTGAAATGAAGCAGTTAGGTAGCCTAGGGGAAGGGGGGGGGGGGGGGAAGAGGGAGAGAAACCTAATTGCATCAAGAAACAGGTGAGGATCACCATTCAAGTCAGAAAGCATAACATTTAAGGGCAAACCCCAGCTAAAACATACAATAGCCTCCAGGATATGGGGATGCTTGAGCGCAGTAGTCAGGGGGTACAGATGGTCCTGGTGGAGGGTGGCAGAAAATGCTCAATCTACCATAAAAAATGGTAATAAACATCATGCATATATATTATTATTAATATTATATATATATATTATATATATATATATATATATATATATATATATATATATATATATATATATATATATATATATATATAACACTATATAAAAACAGCAACAATAAAGCTGGTGACGGCTCATAGCTGGATATGCCGCTGTAAATGAACAGTAAAGTCCAATAAAGACTTACTATCAGCTGGTTAGGACAAAAATCATCAGTTATTTATATTACTAGCTGCATGTAAAAGCATTGAAAAATGTATCGAAAAACATAAAAGGCAGAGTTGTTTCACGTGGAATGCATAGGAACCAAAAAAAAAAAGTAATTTTTTTTATGATATTGTTAATGAACAAAAATTCGGCCAAAAATAAAAACGTAGGTCAGAGCGATAATTGAAACTGCTGGGATATCTGGAATTTAATCTCAAAATCCATTTAGCCTCCGCCAAAAGTAAGGCCTGAAACCAGTCTCCCCCTCGAGGTGGTTTAGGGACAGATTCAATGCCTGTTATGACCAAGGAAGAGAAAAGTCTGCTGCGTGGCGTTCCATGTAATGCCTAGTAAGGCCAGAGAGGGATCGTTTTTTAACGCATGTGACATAACTCAACGAAGTTCTGTCATGTGCCCCTGAGGGTATACGGACATGTTCGGAGATGCTAGTTCTGAGTGCTCATGAAGTACAGCCGACATAGGCCTTGCAGCACACTGTACATATAGCTACATAAACCACATGGGTGGAGGAGCAATTAATGAATGATTGGATGTTGAATTTTTCGCCATTCTTATCCAGTAAAATTTTGATGTTTTGCATGTATCTGCAAAGGCCACATCGGCTGGATCCGCACTTATAGGAGCCAAGGACGCTAAGCCAGGATTTGTATGTTTTCTTGGAGACATACATACTAGGTGCTACAGTATTACCTATAGTGTGGGCTCTTTTTTTTACATTCAGACAAATCGGAGCGGTCTCTCAGAAGGTCTGTTCTAGTTCTCCGGCCACAATAGCTGTAGCCCTATTTAAGGTATGCGTGGTGTAACCTCTTCTTGAGTCTTGTTTTAATATGGGCAGCCTCCTGCTGATAGCTGGTCTCAGAAGAACATAGGCGTTTAGCCCGCAAAAATTCGCCCACTGGGAGATTCTGAAGAGTGTGGGGCATGTGGCAGCTGTCCGCATGGAGGGATGTGTTTCCGCTAATCGGTTTTCTATAAAGAGCCGAGTGAATGGATCCAGAAGGAAGGTCTCCACACAACCAAACATCCAGAAAGGGGGCCAAGCTATCATGCAGACTCATTGTAAATTTCAAATTCAAAGGGTTATTATTGAAATACATGTTGATAGCTTCCATGGCCTCCTGGGGGGTAACAAACCGGCCTTTGTTGCATATTAATACCTTATCATTCACATATTTAATATGCAACAAAGGCCGGTTTTTCGATACATTTTGTCAATGCAGCTAGTAATATAAATAACTGATGATTTTTGTCCTAACCAGCTGATATTAAGTCTTTATTGGACTTTACTGTTCATTTACAGAGGCATATCCAGCTATGAGCCATCAGCAGCTTTATTGTTGCTGTTATACAGTTAGGTCCAGAAATATTTGGACAGTGACACAATTTTCGCGAGTTGGGCTCTGCATGCCACCACATTGGATTTGAAATGAAACCTCTACAACAGAATTCAAGTGCAGATTGTTACGTTTAATTTGAAGGTTTGAACAAAAATATCTGATAGAAATTGTAGGAATTGTACACATTTCTTTACAAACACTCCACATTTTAGGAGGTCAAAAGTAATTGGACAAATAAACCTAACCCAAACAAAATATTTTTATTTTCAATATTTTGTTGCAAATCCTTTGGAGGCAATCACTGCCTTAAGTCTGGAACCCATGGACATCACCAAACGCTGGGTTTCCTCCTTCTTAATGCTTTGCCAGGCCTTTACAGCCGCAGCCTTCAGGTCTTGCTTGTTTGTGGGTCTTTCCGTCTTAAGACTGGATTTGAGCAAGTGAAATGCATGCTCAATTGAGTTAAGATCTGGTGATTGACTTGGCCATTGCAGAATGTTCCACTTTTTTGCACTCATGAACTCCTGGGTAGCTTTGGCTGTATGCTTGGAGTCATTGTCCATCTGTACTATGAAGCGCCGTCCAATCAACTTTGCGGCATTTGGCTGAATCTGGGCTGAATGTATATCCCGGTACACTTCAGAATTCATCCGGCTACTCTTGTCTGCTGTTATGTCATCAATAAACACAAGTGACCCAGTGCCATTGAAAGCCATGCATGCCCATGCCATCACGTTGCCTCCACCATGTTTTACAGAGGATGTGGTGTGCCTTGGATCATGTGCCGTTCCCTTTCTTTTCCAAACTTTTTTCTTCCCATCATTCTGGTACAGGTTGATCTTTGTCTCATCTGTCCATAGAATACTTTTCCAGAACTGAGCTGGCTTCATGAGGTGTTTTTCAGCAAATTTAACTCTGGCCTGTCTATTTTTGGAATTGATGAATGGTTTGCATCTAGATGTGAACCCTTTGTATTTACTTTCATGGAGTCTTCTCTTTACTGTTGACTTAGAGACAGATACACCTACTTCACTGAGAGTGTTCTGGACTTCAGTTGATGTTGTGAACGGGTTCTTCTTCACCAAAGAAAGTATGCGGCGATCATCCACCACTGTTGTCATCCGTGGACGCCCAGGCCTTTTTGAGTTCCCAAGCTCACCAGTCAATTCCTTTTTTCTCAGAATGTACCCGACTGTTGATTTTGCTACTCCAAGCATGTCTGCTATCTCTCTGATGGATTTTTCTTTTTTTTTCAGCCTCAGGATGTTCTGCTTCACCTCAATTGAGAGTTCCTTAGACCGCATGTTGTCTGGTCACAGCAACAACTTCCAAATGCAAAACCACACACCTGTAATCAACCCCAGACCTTTTAACTACTTCATTGATTACAGGTTAACGAGGGAGACGCCTTCAGAGGTAATTGCAGCCCTTAGAGTCCCTTGTCCAATTACTTTTGGTCCCTTGAAAAAGAGGAGGCTATGCATTACAGAGCTATGATTCCTAAACCCTTTCTCCGATTTGGATGTGAAAACTCTCATATTGCAGCTGGGAGTGTGCACTTTCAGCCCATATTATATATATATATATATATATATAATTGTATTTCTGAACATGTTTTTGTAAACAGCTAAAACAACAAAACTTGTGTCACTGTCCAAATATTTCTGGACCTAACTGTAATATATATATATATATATATATATATATATATATATATATATATATATATATATATATATATATATATATATATATATTTATTGCGGGACAATCCAATAATGCAAAATCTACAGCCCACCACCTTGGTGAGAAAGCAAAGGGGTACACTGGGAATAGGGTTCTGATATATATATATATATATATATATATAATAGCCCCCAGGATATGGGGATGCTTGAGCGCAGTAGTCAGGGGGTACAGATGGTCCTGGTGGATGGTGGCAGGTAATGCTCAATCTACCATAAAAAAAATGGTAATAAACATCATGCATAAACTATATATATATATATATATATATATAGTTTATATATATAATGCGGGACAATCCAATAATGCAAAATCTACAGCCCACCACCTTGGTGAGAAAGCAAAGGGGTACACTGGGAATAGGGTTCTGATATATATATATATATATCAGAACCCTATTCCCAGTGTACCCCTTTGCTTTCTCACCAAGGTGGTGGGCTGTAGATTTTGCATTATTGGATTGTCCCGCATTATATATATAAACTATATATATATAAACTATATATATATATATATATATATATAGTTTATGCATGATGTTTATTACCATTTTTTTTATGGTAGATTGAGCATTACCTGCCACCATCCACCAGGACCATCTGTACCCCCTGACTACTGCGCTCAAGCATCCCCATATCCTGGGGGCTATTATATATGTTTTAGCTGGGGTTTGCCCTTAAATGTTATGCTTTCTGACTTGAATGGTGATCCTCACCTGTTTCTTGATGCAATTAGGTAGCCTAGGGGAAGAGGGTGGGGGGAGAAACCTAACTGCTTCATTTCAGTCTATTTTAGGAGCCTTGCGGTGAGCATGGGCCACTTATGAATAAGGACGTTTTGTGTTTTCAATGTGAGTCCGAAACGCGTAAAGTTCCCATGTATGCTACCCCCTTTCCCCTCGGTCTCCACAGAATTTTTTAATGATCTAATAAAATTTTGAATGGTTTTATTCTAAGAAGAAATTGGTGCCGGATCCTTTCCTCCTTTCCTCACATTACTAGCCAGCAGAGCCTTCAGAGGGCATGATACCGATTATTTAATCCCGCCTCCCAATTCCGGTACCCTTCATTGTGGCTGAATGATGAGTGAACTTAGAGAAAGTTCACCCTCATAATAGGTTGTGCTTCGGTTTGCTAGTCTGCTAGGAGAGGCCTAAGAAGTATGCAGTGAAGCTGAAGCATAAAGGCCATGTGCCCACGGGAGCTCATACCTGCGGATATATTCGCAGGTACGGCCGCATGTTTCCCGCAGCTGCCCGCCGGCATCTGCAGCTATTTTTAGTTGCGAGTTTCCAGCGGAATAGCTGCGGGAAACATGCGGACTTTCACGCAATTTACCTGCGGACGTCCCGGCCTCCATCTCGATAGTGGAGGGCCGGGATCTCCGCAAGTAAATCCGCATGAATAATTGACATGCAGTTAGGTGCGGTTGAGGGATTTCCGCAGGAGATTCCGCAGCCACACTTTCCGCAGCGTGGACACAGACACTCCCCATGTCCCATAGGGTAACATGGGGAGTGCCTGTACATGCTAGAACCTGCGGATTTATCTCGAAAATCCAGAAAAATCCCCAGGTTTTCCGCGGCAAACTCCGCAGCAAAAAGCTCCCGTGGGCACATATCCTAAGTGTGCCTTTTGTAGGGAAGAATTATCCCACTCATGGCAAAAAATTCTCTGCCGCACTTGTATTGAGAAGACACTATGCGAAGAGTCCCCTAACTTTGCTATGGAATTAAGATCAGTGATAAAGGGAGAAATCAAGAATTCCATTGAGTCTCTGATCCATGAAGATGGCGACAGGAGTAAAAAGGAGAAGAAATCAACAATTGTGTCATCTGAATCTGAAGATTCGAAGTCAGAAGGAAAGTATTTCCTTGGATTTCTCTTCATCTTCAGATGATGGGCGGGGGTGTCACCCGTGCTTCCCTCTGGAGGATACCAATCAGCTAGTCAAGGCAGTAAGGTCTACCTTGGGCATAAATTATATGAAGACCAACAGAGATAAGTGCAAGTCATCATGTCTGGGAGGGCCCAGAACAGGGGCAACCCCAAAAAACACCAAAAAGACATTGGTCCTTTCCGTTAATGAAAAAAATACAAAAGTCTCAAAAAAAAAAAAAAAAAAAAAAAAAAGATTATGCAGAAGACCGGACAAGAGGGGTTCACTACCTTCATCATTAAAGAGGAAATATCCTTTTTAGGTGCAGGAGTGTGCACTATGGGACAGGCCACAGAAAATAGATGTAGCAGTAGCAAAGTTGGCGAAAAAAAAATAAAATAAAAAAATTCCTTACCCTTTGAAGATCTGGGATGCATAAAGGTGATGTCACACATAGCGACGGAGCAGCGATCACAACTTATCAGGATCGCTGCTGCGTCGTTACATGGTCGCTGGTGAGCTGTCAAACAGGCAGATCTCACCAGCGACCAGTGACCAGCCCCCAGCCAGCAGCGACGCGTGGAAGCTTAACTAAGGTAAATATCGGGTAGCCAAGGAAAGCACTTCTCTTGGTTACCCGATATTTACCTTAGTTACTAGCGTCCGCCGCTCTCACGCTGCCAGTGCCGGCTCCCTGTTCCCTGCACTCCTAGCCAGAGTACACATCGGGTTAATTACCCGATGTGTACTCAAGCTACGTGTGCAGAGAGCAGGGACTGTCAGCGTGAGAGCGGCGGACGCTAGTAACTAAGGTAAATATCGGGTAACCAAGGAAAGGGCTTCTTGGTTACCTGATGTTTACCTTGGTTACAGCTTACCGCAGGCTGTCAGACACCGGCTCCTGCTCGCTTCAGTTCGTCGCTCTCTCGCTGTCACACACAGCGATGTGTGCTTCACAGCGGGAGAGCAACGTCCAAAAAATGAAGCAGGACATTCAGCAATGACCGGCGACCTCACAGCAGAGGCCAGGTCGCTGCTGGATGTCACACACAGCGACAGCGACGTCGCTGCTACGTCACAGATAATGGTGACTTAGTAGTGACGTCGCTGTCGTTATGTGTGACACCACCTTTAGGATCCCTTGGATAAGAAAGCAGATGGCTAAAGAATGCCTGAGAATCCTTGGAAAGAACGTAAAAAGACTAAATTACTTACGGTAATGGGATTTTCCAGAGTCCACGACAGCACCCACGAGAGAGGGATCCGCCCCCTTCAGGACAGGAAACCTACAGATAAAAAGGGGGCGGTCCCCCTCCCTCATCAGTTGGTTACAGAGAAAATGGAGAGGAACCGCCAAAAATTAGTATCAATACAAGACAAAAAGTAGAACCATCAAACCCAAAGGGTGAAGAAACAAAAAGGGTAGGGGTGTAAAGGGTGCTGTCGTGGACTCTGGAAAATCCCATTACCGTAAGTAATTTAGTCTTTTCCTTTCGCCACGACAGCACCCACGAGAGACTTAGAGAGATAACACGCTTAGGGAGGGACCATCCTCTGAAGAACCGATCTCCCAAACGAAAGGTCAGATGAGGAAGAAAGGTCCAACCGGTAGTGCTTGTAAAAGGTAGAAGGAGAGGACCAGGTCGCAGCCTTACAAATACTGTCAATGGAGATATTCGCCATGGCAGCCCAAGATGAAGCCATCGCCCTGGTAGAGTGAGCCTGTACAGGAGACGGAAGGGGCTCCTGCTTCGAGTCATATGCAACAGAAATAGCATCCCGCATCCATCGGGCCAAGGATTGTTTTGTCACCTGATGACCACGTCTGGAACCCTGAAAGGCAATAAAACAAAGCCCTATCCTGTCTCCAAGGGGCTGTCCTAGAAATATATGTGAGAATAACGTCCTTGACGTCTAGTGTATGAAACCTGCATTCCTCCGGTGTGGAAGGGTCAGGAAAGAAGGAAGGATGAATGATTTCCGCATTACGGTGAAACTGTGAGGCTACTTTCGGCAAATAGGCCGGGTCAGTTCTAAGAACAATATGATCTGGGAAGACCCTAAGGAAAGGAGGATCTACGGAAAGAGCCTGAAGATCACTAACACGCCGAGCCGAAGTGAGTGCAACTAAGAGGCAAGTTTTAAAAGAGAGCAATTTGTCAGAAGCCGATGTGAGTGGTTCAAAGGGTGGACAGGTAAGGGAATCCAGAACCAGAGTGAGATCCCAGGGTGGTGTACATGGGAGACGAATTGGCTGACCCCGGTCACAGGCCTTGATGAAACGCATGACCCATTTATCCCCCGCTATATTAGAATTATAAAGGGCGCCTAGAGCTGACACATGACCTTTAAGGGTACTGACTGACAGACCCAGATCTCGCCCAGACTGGAGAAATTCCAGAATAGAAGAAATCGGGACCACCGAAGGTGCGGCATCAGGGAAGGAGACAAGGAACCGGTGCCATACCCGACCATACTGACGGGTAGTTACCGGTTTCCGACTCTGCAGCAAGGTATCCACCAGGCGACCGGAAAACCCCCGTGAGTCTAGTAACGCCCTTTCAAATTCCATGCCGTCAAGTGGAGTCCCTTGACGCGTGGATGCCGGAAAGGACCCTGTGATAGGAGATCCGGTCGGGATGGGAGAACGCAGGGGTCTGTCACTGACATCTGTCTCAGGAGGGAGAACCAGGGACGTCTGGGCCAGAAGGGAGCTATAAGGATAATGCGAGCCTGATCTTCCCTGATTTTCCGAATGACTGTTGGTAGAAGAATTATGGGAGGAAAGGCATAAGCAAGACTGTACCGCCAGGGAACCTGAAGGGCATCTAACACTGTCGGCTGATCTGCCCTGCTCAGGGATCCAAACAGTTTCAACTGCCTGTTGGCTCTGGTAGCAAACAAATCTATAACCGGGAGGCCCCAGTACTGTATGATTTGAGCAAACACTTCCTGATGTAAGACCCATTCTCCCTGATAGAGAGTGTGCCGGCTGAGAAAATCCGCCCTGACATTGTCCACCCCTCGGATGTGCACTGCAGAGAGGGATAACAGATGAGTCTCGGCAAGTTCCAACAGTTGAACCGCCGTGGACATGAGGGAAGACGATCTCGTTCCCCCTTGGTGGTTGATGTATGCCACCACCGTCCGATTGTCCGTACAAAGTCGTACATGGGTTCCCCTGAGGAGGTGAAGAAACGACATCAGTGCCTGAGAGACCGCCATGAGTTCTTTCCAGTTGGAGGACTCGGTTGATTCTTGCTGGGACCAAAGACCTTGGGTCATGGAATCCCCCAGGTGAGCCCCCCACCCCCAGGGACTGGCGTCCGTCGTGAGGACATTGGTGGGGTGAACATGCCATTCTTTCCCCTTGGTTAAGTTCTCCTCCTGAAGCCACCAAGTCAGGGATGCACGTGTAGCGTCTGTCAATCTCAGAGGACGATCGAGTGACCCTGGATGGGATCGTGCCGCTGCCAGAACCTCCCACTGAAGCTGCCTGGAGTGAAGTTGGGCCCATTGGACAGCGGGGATACAGGAGGTCAGGGACCCCAACAGGGACATTGCAGAACGGAGAGATAGAGAACTGTGAGTCTGTGTGTGTCGTACAATCCTCTGGATTTTTGCTATTTTGTCCACAGGGAGAAAACAACGCTGTTGCCGAGAATCCAGAAGCATGCCTAGGAAAGACTGAAAAGTTGAGGGCGTGAGTCTAGATTTTTGGAGATTCAAAAGCCACCCCAGACGACCCAGAGTTGACATAGTATTATGGAGACGGAGAGAACACTGTGCCGCCGTGCTACCCACAACCAGTAGGTCATCTAGATAGGGAATCACGAAGGTCTGTTGCTCGCGAAGGTGAGCGGTGACTTCTGCCATTATTTTAGTGAAAATCCGAGGGGCGAGTGAAACACCGAAGGGCATGGCCGTGAACTGGAAATGGTGAACAGAGTTGTGCATAAAGAGTGCTACCCGGAAGTATTGCTGATAAAGTGCGTGAACCGGGACGTGGTAATATGCATCTTTTAGATCAAGGACCGCCATGTAGCAATTGGGATAGAGCAACTTTATGGTGGTCAGGAGTGATTCCATTTTAAACCGTCGGTATGTTAGAAAGAGATTCAGTTTTCTTAAATTAATGATGGTCCGAAACGACCCATCAGGCTTTGGAACTAAGAAAAGAGGGGAGTAAAACCCCCGTCCCCTCTCACTTAACGGGACAGGCGTAAGAACCCTTTTTTCCACCAGAGTGAGAACTTCCGTCACCAGTGCATTATGTTGAGTCTCCGACTTCCTAGTGGGCGTAAGACAATACCATTGTGGAGGTAGAGAAGTGAATTCTAGCCGGAGACCGTGAGAAATCAAATCTAGTATAAAGGAGCTGGAAGTGATGGTATTCCAAAGGGTTGCAAAAAACCTTAGTCTGCCTCCCACCGGAACCCCCCCATCATTGTTTAGGGAACTTCCTACGAGAGGAAGGGTTTCCAAACAGGGTCCCCTTGGACCCAGAGGCGGGGTTGTCCGATCTATCCCTGCGATCAGGTCGTGTGGGCTGGAAACGACGTTTGCGATACGGGAGCCTAGAAGGAGGAGCAAATGCATTAGGGAACCCCTTTTTACTATCACCTGCCTTGGTGAGTATGTCATCCAGTTGTGGACCAAAAAGGAACTCACCCTCACATGGAAGTGCACATAGTCTCGATTTTGAGGATGTGTCCCCTTTCCATGATTTCAACCAGAGTGCCCTCCGGGCTGCATTAGAAGACCCTGCCGCTCGGGCCGCTAGGCGGACAGAGTCAGCAGAAGCATCTGCCAGGTAATTAGCTGCGTCTTTGAGTAAGGGTAGCGAGGAAACAATCTTATCCCTGGAGGTACCTGACTTAAGCTGCTTGTCTAGGGTATCAAGCCAGACTGAAAGTGACCTGGCTGTACATGTTGCAGAAATGGCCGGTTTCAGTGCCCCCGCAGAGGCTTCCCAGGTTTTACGCAGGAAGGCATCCGCTTTACGGTCTAGAGGGTCTCGTAGAAATCCCATATCCTCGAAAGGCAAGGCTGATTTTTTAGAGGATTTTGCTACTGCCACATCTACCTTTGGTACCTTACACCATTGGGATAAGTCTGCATCATCAAAGGGATATCTCCGTTTTGAAGAAGACGGGAGAAAACCACGATGATCCTGTTTCTGCCACTCCTTGCGAACAAGGGTTTTTAGGGCCTCATTCACAGGAAAGGATTTCCTTTTCTTCTGAGTGAGACCAGCAAACAGGGAATGATCAGCAGTCTTGGTGATTTTTTCTTCTGCAATCCCCATAGTTGACCGAACGGCCTTTACTAATGTGTCCATCCCATCCAATGAGAAACATGCCTTTCCAGCCTCGTCAGAAGAGGATGAGGTAGAGGCCGAAGAAGCATCACTCTGGCTGTCAGCTGAGTCAGATGGGGGGGAATCACACTGACGGTGAGACTTCTTAGATTTCTTGGAGCCGTGCAGGGACTGAAGAGAAGCCTGTATTTCAGTACGTATCAGTTCCCTGAGATCCGGAGGGGGGTTGGTAGAAGCTGAAGCCTCCCCCCGAATAGCTTGGATACAGGACCTACAAAGCTTCTGTATATAGTCCTTGGGGAGGGGACAGGCACACAGTGGGCACTCCTAATTATTAGTTTTAGCGGTGCTTTTCTTAGGGCCCTGGAACAGAACCGGAAGGGATCATCAGTATAGGGTAACATTCACGAAGGTCACTCACCCATACCAGTAAAGGAACGGATACCGGCTTTGGAGGCGGGGACGAACGATTTGTCCGGTCCTTGGAGGATGCAGAGTCCTCGGTCCTCTTACGACCCGTGGAACTCCTGGTGTCACTTGAGTCCTTACGTCCAGCATCCCTGGACGGAGAGGTGTCCCGGGCAGGGGAGTCGCGGGGACTTCCCATCTCTGTAGAAGCGGCCTGTTTCTGCCTGTAGTTCTGTAACGTTGAGGCAACGAGTGCTGACGCAGCAAGTCCCGGACACGCCGCCCCCCCTCGCGCGTACACGTTACTGCACGCACGTGGTGCAGGGGAAGCGCCAGACTCGCCGCACACAGCAACTCACCGGCCCGTTGATTACTTCAGACACGTCATCAGGAGGAGTCCACGAGTCTCCCAGCCATCCGTTCTCCCGGAAGTGTCCTTTCACTTCCGGGTCCCTGCAGGAAGTCGCGCGTGAGCTGCGTGGCAGTACCGGACACGCCCCCCCGGCACATGCTCCACAGTCCCGAAGGAACTGGAATCATGCAGCACAGGGAGAGCACCGTTCCACAAACAGCCTACTTACCGGCGCGATCCTGCAGGCGCCATTTCCCCGGAGGATCAGGCCAAGCCGAGGGAAAGAGGACGGGATGCAGCGGAGGATGGAGTCCACGAGGGGAGCTCCACCGACCGTGCTTCTGGAATCCTGAGCTCCGCCGTTCCCTTAGACACCGCACGGACTCCTAGACCCAGGTATGGTAGGTTCCGATCCTTCCAGGACAGGAAACCAACTGATGAGGGAGGGGGACCGCCCCCTTTTTATCTGTAGGTTTCCTGTCCTGAAGGGGGCGGATCCCTCTCTCGTGGGTGCTGTCGTGGCGAAAGGAAAACTAGCTATATTTGCCGCCTCTACAGCTAGGTCCCTGATGGTCTGGCAAGATCAATCGGAAACTCAGATAAGGGATAAAGCTACAAGAGAACCTGTTGACCACTATCCCATTAATGCAAAGTGCAGCAGTGTTTCTAGCAGATGCTTTAGCAAATTCGGTAAGGTTGGCTGTTGGTTTCGCAGTTCTCTCCAAAGCAGTCTGAAGAGCCTTGCGGCTTAAGGCTATGTTCACACTAGAAAAATGATTTTTCTTAAAAAATTTCTTAAGAAATTTCTTAAGAGTGAAGGATTAGTGCACCTGCGTTAAAAAACGCACCAAAAACGCACCTGCGTTTTTGCCACGTTTTCGGTGCGTTTTTGGTGCGTTTTCGGTGCGTTTTTACCGCTGGTTGCTCCCTGCGTTATTGTGCCAATTATCTATGGCAAAAAACGCAGTTAGCTGCAGAAAAGAAGTGACATGCTCATTCTTTTTAAGAAAATCTACTGAAAGAATTTTCTTAAGAAAAAAACGCAGTGTGTGCACAGCTAATTTTTTTTGCCATAGGTTTTGCTGGGGAATGTCTGCAGAAAGGTTACAAGAATTTCTCAAGAAATTTCTGCAGCAAAAACGGACCCAAAACGCAGGTAAAAAAAGCAGTGTGTGAACATAGCCTAAAAGTTGGCCCAGGTATATACAATTGAAATTTAGACTGTGTTCCATCAGGTGTGAAGGAGCATATGTTATGTCCTGCGCTGGATGATATTCTAGATAAAGTGAGGGCTATCAAGAAACGACTTGCTAATTGGTCCTTCCCTTAGTACAAGAGAATTTTTTCGAAGGAGAAGATATGGTTGAAAGAGACAGTCAAGAGATCAAGGGGAGTGGGAAGACATACAGTGCCTTGTGAAAGTATTCGCCCCCCTTGAATTTTTCAACCTTTTCCCACATTTCAGGCTTCAAACATAAAGATAAAAATTTTAATGTTATGGTGAAGAATCAACAGCAAGTGGGACATAATTGTGAAGGTGAACGATATTTATTGCTCATTTTAAACTTTTTAAAAAATTAAATAATTGAAAATTGGGGTGTGCAATATTATTCGTCACCTTTACTTTCAGTGCAGCAAACTCACTCCAGACGTTCATTGAGGATCTCTGAATGATCCAATGTGGTCCTAAATGACTGATGATGATAAATATAAGCCACCTGTGTGTAATCAAGTCTCTGTATAAATGCACCTGCTCTGTGATAGTCTCAGTGTCCTGTTTAAAGCACAGAGAGCATCATGAAGACCAAGGAAAACAACAGGCAGGTCCGTGATACTGTTGTGGAAACGTTTAAAGCCGGATTTGGTAACAAAAAGATTTCCAAAACTTTAAACATCCCAAGAAGCACTGTGCAAGCGATCATATTGAAATGGAAGGAGTATCATACCACTGCAAATCTACCAAAACCTGGCCATCCATCCAAACTTCATCTCAAACAAGGAGAAGACTGATCAGAGATGCAGCCAAGAGGCCCATGATCATTCTGGATGAACTGCAGAGATCTACAGCTGAGGTGGGAGAGTCTGTCCATAGGACAACAATCAGTCGTACACTGCACAAATCTGGCCTTTATGGAAGAGTGGCAAGGAGAAATCCAAATTTCTCAAAGATATCCATAAAAAGTATTGTTTAAATTTTGCCACAAGCCCCCTGTGAGAAACAAACATGTGGAAGAAGGTGCTCTGGTCAGATGAAACCAAAATCAAACTATTTGGGCACAATGCCAAATGATATGTTTGTTGTAAAGCAACACAGCTCATCACCCCGAACACACCATCCCCATTGTCAAACATGGTGGTGGCAGCATCATGGTTTGGGCCTGCTTTTCTTCAACAGGGACAGGAAAGATGGTTAAAATTGATGGGAAGATGGATGGAGCCAAATACAGGACCATTCTTGAAGAAAACCTGTTGGAGTCTGCAAAAGACCTGAGACTGGGACGGAGATTTGTCTTCCAACAAGACAATGATCCCAAACAAAGCAAAATCTACAATGGAATGGTTCACAAATAAACGTATCCAGGTGTTAATATGGTCAAGTCAAAGTCCAGACCTGAATCCAATCGAGAATCTGTGGAAAGAGCTGTAAACTGCTGTTCACAAACGCTCTCCACCAACCTCACTCAACTCGAGCTGTTTGCAAAGGAAGAATGGGCAAGTCTCAGTCTCTTGATGTGCAAAACTGATAGAGACATACCCCAAGCGACTTGCAGCTGTAATCGCAGCAAAAGGTGGTGCTACAAAGTATTAACTTAAAGTGGCTGCATAATATTGCACGCCCCACTTTTCAGTAATTTATTTATTTTTATTTTTAAAAAAAAAAAAAAAAAAAAAAAAAAAAGTTTAAAATAAGCAGTAAATATCGTTCACCTTCACAATTTTGTCCCACTTGTTGTTGATTCTTCACCATAACATTAACATTTTTATCTTTATGTTTGAAGCCTGAGATGTGGGAAAAGGTTGAAAAATTCAAGGGGGCCAAATACTTTTCACAAGGCACTGTACATAGAAGGATAGAGTATTCATGTTTGGCGATTCCTCCTTGGGGGAAAAAAAAAACAAAAAACGTCCCAGTGACCACATTCTCCAAAAAAAATAAAATAAATAAATCAGTCTTTATAGAGATTCCAGTAAAAGAGGAAGGAGAGTGATTCTATTCAACTCTTTTCTTGATAAAGTAAGAACTGGAGGACAAGGAGTACAGTACAAGAATATTTTATTGTGGAGCAACTGGCACATAAGAATCAGCGGCAAATCAGGCCGGTATTGTATAAAAAATACAAATACACATATAAAAGTAGTATAAAGCACAAATATCACTGGCATCCACCCATTATTATTTGGGTTAACCTCATAACGACGGCCGTACGACTTAAAGCGGCGGCAAAACAGGGTACTTATTCTGTTCCGCCGCTTTAAAGCGGCGGCCCAAAAAAACCCTGTAGCGCCCCCCAGCGACCGAAAATCTCGGGGGTTTCAGCTACCGGGGGTAGCCGAGACCCCCCAGATTATGAATCGGGGTGTTTTTTCTGGACCCCGTTAATGCGATCGCCGGTATACACCGTATACCGGCGACATTAAAAAAAAAATAAATGGCCGGTAAAATTGATTGATCACGTCAGATGAGAAATAAAACATGTCAGATGAGAAATAAATATGAGCCCTTAGTGCCCCCAAAGCCCCCGGTACCGGAGAAATCTATCCAACACCCCCCCCTCTCCGGAAAATACAAGATGGCGCCGACGCGCGCTGAAAACTCCCGCCGCCTCTGCATTCATTTCCCTCCGATCTGAAATTATCAAACATTTCAGATCGGAGGGAAATGTCCTCCCCCTGACCCCTCCTCCGGTACACCGGAGATCTCTGGTCCCCGGAGCCCCCTCCGGTTCTCCAGAGCCCCCTCCCCCCTCCGGAGCGTGGAAGATGGCGGCCGCATTCATCTTGCTCTTTCTGCCGCATGTGACACGTCACATGCGGCAGAAAGGTGTCCCCAGGTCCCGCCGTCACCCCCCGTCACCCCCCCCAGCCCCCGGTTTTACGTTACCTGGCTGCTGGTGCTCCGGCCGCGCGATCACGCCGCCTCCTTCTTGAAAGCTGGCGGCGCATGCGCAGACAGCGGCTATCAGCTGGATCCCTGCAAGCAGGGACGCCAACGTCGCTACTGCACAGGCTGCTCCACTGTGGACCGGGGGAGGGTGAGTGCGGTAATCTGCAGTCACACTCCTCACATGGAGAGACTGCTGTTCTAGAAAATGGGGGGGTACGTTCTGTGAGCGTGCCCCTCATATTCTAGAATGAGGTTACTGCAGGTCACTCTGCCCTAGGTTGGACCGGGGCAGTGTGAGTGCAGTATTCTCAGATTACTGCACCCACACTGCTCATGGAGAGCTTGCTCTTCCAGAAAATGGGGGATACGTTCCCTGAACGTGCCCCCCATATTCTAGAAGATCCAGAGTCGGCGTGGGACCTCCAAAATGGATTACAGCGACCGAAATTTATTTATTTTCAATAAATTGGTAAAAGAGGAATGTTTCGGGGAGTTTTTTTTTTCAAATAAATTTTTTTTTTGTCTTTTTTTTCTATTACTTGACTGGGTTAGTAATGTCGGGTATCTGTTTAGATGCCGTGACATCACTAACCCCAGGGCTTGATGCCAGGTGATATTACAGCTGGTATCAACCCCGTATATTACCCCGTTTGCCACCGCACCAGGGCGCGGGATGAGCTGGAGCGAAGCGCCAGGATTAGCGCATCTAATGGATGCGCCACTTCTGGGGCGGCTGCGGCCTGCTATTTTTAGGCTGGGAAGAGTCCAATAACCATGGCTCTTCCCACCCTGAGAATACCAGACCCCAGCTGTCCGCTTCACCTTGGCTGGTGATCTAATTTGGGGGGGGTCCCCACGTTTTTTTTTTTGTTTTTTTTAAAAACGCCTGGGGAGCCCCCCAAATTGATCACCAGCCAAGGTGAAGCTGTCAGCTGTGGTTTGCAGGCTACAGCTGTCTGCTTTACCCTAGCTGGCTATCAAAAATAGGGGGGACCCCACGTCGTTTATTTTAATTATTAATTTTTTGGGGGGCTAAATACAAGGCTAGGCACCCTTTAGTGCCACATGAAAGGCACTAAAGGGCGCCAGCTTAGAATATGCAGGGGGAGGGACGTTATAATTGTTTGACATCTATCCATTCATCCATTGTAGCATTTTAGGCTGTGTGCCCACAATCGGGGTTTGCAGCGTTTTGGGCGCAGAGTGTGTCCCTAGTGTTTTCCCTGCGTCCATAGCGCTGCGTTGTGCAGTAGAAGCACAGTGGAAGGATTTTTAGAAATCCCATGCCCACTGTGCTTCTTTTCTCCGCAGCATACACTGACGCGTGGCGCAGCTTCCCGAGCCTCCGCATGTCAATTTATGATGCGGAGATGAGTGTTCTCTGCAGGTAGCATAGAGCTCCACAGCGGCCTGAACCCAAATCGTGGGCATGGGCAGCTGCGTTCTCCCGTGGACAACCCTCACATCTCTGCAGGAAGGCTGACACTGTATACTAGACGCCGTGTTGCTGGATCATGACCACATAGCCTAAAAGTGAGAAATTTGTTGCTACAGCGACATTTTTGTGAAGTACCTGTGGATTCAAAATGCTTACTATACTCCTGAATAAAATCCAGTTTCCAAAATGGAGTCACTTGTGGGGGGTTTCTAATGTATAGGTACCCAAGGGGCCCTGCAAATGTGACATGGTGCCCGCAATTTATCTCAACTTTTCCAGAATTGAAATGGTGCTCCTTCCATTCCAAGCCCTCCCATTTATCCAAACAGAGGTTTTTGGCCACATGTGGGGTATCCCTGTGCTCATAAGACATTGGATAAACTGTTGGGTCCACGGTTTGTTGTTGCCTCTTGAAAAAGTGAGAAATTTGATGCTGAAGCAACATTTTTGTGAAAAAAATGAAAATTTTCAATATGGCAACCTAAGCTTATCAAATTCTGTGAAGTATTCGTGGATTCAAACTGCTCACTATACACCTAGATAAAAGCCTTGAGGTGTCTTGTTTCCAGAATGGGGTCACTTGTGGGGGACCTCCACTGTTTAGGCACCTCAGGGGCTCTCCAAATGCAACCTGGCGTCCGCTATTGATTCCAGCCAATTTTGCAGTCAAATGG
Organism: Anomaloglossus baeobatrachus; assembly: GCF_048569485.1. Classification (NCBI taxonomy): domain Eukaryota; kingdom Metazoa; phylum Chordata; class Amphibia; order Anura; family Aromobatidae; genus Anomaloglossus; species Anomaloglossus baeobatrachus. Next base: position 571,952,814 of record NC_134356.1, read on the forward strand.
CACTCCTTCCCTTCCGAGCCCTGCCATGCGCCCAAACAGTTGATTTCCACCACATATAAAAGGTATCGCCAAACTCAGGAGAAATTGCACAATAAATGTTATGCTGAATTTTTTCCTTTTACTCTTGTAAAAAAAAAAAAAGCTACCTGGTTGAAATAACAATTGTGGTAAAATTTTATTTTTTTATTTTCATGGCTCAACGTTATAAAATTCTGTGAAGCACCTGGGGGTTCAGGGTACTCACCAAACATCTAGATAAATTCCTTGAGGGGCCTAGTTTCCAAAATGGGGTCACTTGTGCGGGGTTTCTGCTGTTTAGGTACCTTAGGGGTCCTCCAAATGTGACATGGTGCCCGCAATCTTTTTCAGCCAAATTTCCTTTCCAAAATTCAAATATTGCTCCTTTCGTTCCAAGCCCTCCCATTTGTCCAAACAAAGGTTTCAGACCACATGTGAGGTATCACCGCGCTCATAAAAAAGTGGGTAACAAACCTTGAGGTCAAATTTTTGTAATTACCTCTTGAAAAAGTGAGAAAATTGATGCTAAAGCAACATTTTTGAGAAAATTATTAAAATTTTCAATATGACAACGTAACGTTAACAAAATCTGTGAAGTACCTGTGGATCTAAAAATGCTCACTATACCCCTAGATAGAAGTCTTGAGGGGTCTAGTTTCCAAAATGGTGTCACTTGTGAGGGATTTCTTCTGTTTAGGTACCTTAGCGGACCTGTAAATGCAACATTGTGCCCGGAATCTATTTCAGCCAAATTTGCTTTCCAAAATTCAAATATTGCTCCTTCTGTTCCGAGCCCTCCCATTTGTCCAAACAGAGGTTTCTGACCATATGTGGGGTATCAGCGCACTCATAAGAAAGTGGGGAACAAGTTTTGGGGTCCATTTTGTTGTGTTATTTCTTCTAAAAGTGAATAAATTTGGGTTAGAGCAACATTTTTAGGTAAAATTTAATTTTTGCTTTTTTTCATTCCACATTGCTTTTGTTCATGTGAAGCACCTGAAGGGTTAATAAACTTCTTGAATGTGGTTTTGAGTACTTTGGGGGTGCAGTTTTTATAATGGTGTCACTTTTGGGTATTTTCTGTCATCTAGGCCTATTGAAGTCACTTCAAATGTGATGTGGTCCCTAAAAAAATGGTTTTGTAAATTTTGATGTAAAAATGAGAAATCGCTGATAAACTTTGAACCCCTCTAACTTCCTAACAAAAAAAAAAAAATTTGTTTCCAAAATTGTGCTGATGTAAAGTAGACAAGTGGGAAATGTTATTTATTAACTATTTTGTGTCACAGAAATCTCTGGTTTAACGGTATAAAAATTCAAAAGTTGAAAATTGCTAAATTTTCAAAATTTTTGCCAATATTCAATTTTTTTCATAAACGCAAAAAATATTGTCCTAAATTTGGTACTAACATGAAGTCCAATATGTGACGAAAAAACAATCTCAGAATCACCAGGATCCGTTGAAGCGTTCCAGAGTTATAACCTCATGAAGTGACACTGGTCAGAATTGCAAAATTTGGTCTGGTCATTAAGGTGAAAATTAGCTCCGTCACTAAAGGGTTAAATCTTTATGTAGCATTGATCCTGCTTGTTTCATGTGTATCTGCTACTGTAAAGTCTATTTTACCAGCACTTCTGTATAAGTAATGTTTACCAGACTCTCTGCTACTTCAGAGTATACACAATTTTTTTCACTTTACGTAGTGATTTATCCATGTGTAACAATTAGTGCTGGTTTTTTATGACTCATCCATGTGTAACAATTGTCCAAATCCTATCATGCTATATTTATATAGGGTGCCCGTGCCTATTCTTATGCTGCGATTCCTGACCCAGCCTGTCAGTTTCTTTATTTGTGCTTTATACTACTTTTATATGTGTATTTGTATTTTTTATACAATACCGGCCTGATTTGCCGCTGATTCTTATGTGCCAGTTGCTCCACAATAAAATATCCTTGCACTGTACTCCTTGTCCTCCAGTTCTTACTCTATGTTTTGAGTGTGCTTTCACAGGTGCCATGTTTTGGTCTTCCTGTGTTTTTTTCACAATTTGGTCATCTTGTATACTCTTTTCTTGATAAAGAAGCCAACCGCTTCCTTCATTACTATCATCAACCTGAAGAATCTAAACAAGTTCTTAAGGGCCCATCCTTTCAAGATTGAGTCCATAAAGTTGACAAAGCTTTTGTTTCTGGGTTGTTTTATGACTATTCAAAATTTAGACTTAAAAGGACGCATACTATCATGTCCCAATTCGCAAAGAACATCAAAAAGTTTCTGAAGTTGGCTTAGCCATGGACAGGGAGATCAGACATTTCCAGTTCAGGGCCCTTCTCTTCGGGTTATCGATGGCCCCTTTACATAGGTGATTGCGGAAATAACCGCTCATCTCCAGCAACAGAACATCGTCTAAGAAGTAACATTCTTGGATGAACATAGGCGAAACAAGAAAACACTGCCATTCTCAGTTGGAATGTGTCAGAACAGCCTTATCAAATCAAGGTTGGCTTCTGAACCTAAAGATGTCGAGGCTAGTTCTCCTGAGAGTCCAGAGGAGACTCACTGAGCAAGGAATGTTACATTCGAGGGGGGGAAAAAAAAAAAAAAAAATTACAGAAAGATGTCAGAGCAAGTTCGACGAGTGATAGAAAAGCCTTCCCTGTCTCTCAGAAACGCCATGTTTCTACTGGGATCTCTGATATCTTGTAACCCTGCAGTCCGCTGGGCTCAGTTGAACACCAGAAAGCTACAGCAAGATATTGTGATGAATGAAATAGCGCAAAAAGGGCATTTAGAAGGGAGAGTAACCCTTTCCTTGATAATGCTAGAGTCTCTGCAATGGTGGTTAAGCATAGAAGAGAGATTAAGGGACAGTCCTGCAAGACCAAGGGGATGGGGTGCTCATTTGGAGAATGCCCTAGTACAAGGCAGTTGGTCAAAAGGTGCCATAGAGGAGCTACTCTCATCAATACATGGTCGGCATGTTCGTATTCTATCAGACAACAGAGTGACGGTAGCATACATCCATCGTCAAGCAGGAACGCGATCTGATTTGCTAATGATTGTGACGGAGCAGATCTTTCAGAAAGCAGAGGACCATCTCTCCTCATTGACAGCTCTGCACATGAAAGCAAAAACAGCAAGGCAGATTTTTTTTAAGCTGCAAATCGATTTAAGAGGAGAGAAAGAAGCCTGAATCCTGCACTTTTCCAGCAAAATAGTAGAACACTGAGGTTTCCCCGACAGAGTATTTTTGCGAGCAAGCAAAAAAAAAAAAAAAAAAAAAAAAAAAAACCCCCACAAAAACAGAAAAGTAAAACAAAATTTTGCTATTTGGATCTCAGGGAGCATCCATATATGGTCGATGCCTTTCATTTCACATGGGACTTCAGTTTGGCCTACAGGTTTCCACTGTTGATGTCAATTCCGGAAATCCTGAGAAAGCTCAAGCAAGGGTTATTCTGATAGCTCTTATCTGGCCTAAAAGACCGTGGTTCTCATGAATGAGGTTCAGGTCAGTCAGACCCCTGAGTACTGCTCGACATTAAAAGTTACTGATTCAGGGTTCAGTCTGCCACACCCAAGCAACTGGTCGTCTTCTAACTGCCTGGAACTTTAAAGGTCACTTTTAGTACAGCGAGGCTTTTCACCTAAGTTAGTCTCCACTTTACTCCAGAAAAGGAAACTGGTAACTAGAAATCTATGGTAGAACCTGGAAGAAATACCTAAGCAGCTCAGGTGTTAGGCTTGAGGGCAAAGTCTCAGTAGGACTGGTCTTGATATTTCTAAAGATGTGGCTAGACAAGATTATCTACCAATACACTTAAAGTACAAATTTCAGACTTAGGTGAATTGTATAATTTTGACCTACCAAGTAAAGGATGGTGATCCAGAGTTAAAAGCGTGTGAGAGATAAACGCCATTCCCTAATCCAAAAATCCCTCCTTGGGACTTGAATTTGGTGCTAGAAGCATTATCTAGTGCACTGTTTGAACAGTTAAATTCGTAGTTGGTCAAAATACTCACACTCAAAACAGTCCTTCTCTTGGCCCTGACATCCACATGTAGGAGAAGTCACATTCAGAAATAGCAACAAAAAGAGGAGCTAAAAACTCCCCCAAAAATGTATTATAAAATGTACTCACAGCAAAAAAGGGCAACCAGTCCAGTTAGCCCAGGCCAACACATCTAATGCACAAACAGGATGCAGACAAGCCTCTCAACATGATGGACACTTCACAGGTGCAAGATAAATTGCACACCAGTGGCGCGCATAGGGCACTGTTCACACTTGTATGCGCATGGTGTCCAGCCAGCAACCTATTACCACGCCCTTACTATTAGATTAGGCGGGTTACCCGGACACTACACACTGCAGCACGCAAGGGACAGAAATTCCACTATGCACGGCCGTATTAAGAGGCCCGGCTGTACCCCGCATAGTCAAAGTGCAAAAAATACACATAAAATATATGTGAGGTATTAGTTTGTAAATTGGCCAATGTACGTAAGCCCACAATCCTCATCACGGATCCTCACGCTTGCGGGTCCCTACACTGATAAATATCAAAAATAGCAACAAAAAGAGGAGCTAAAAACTCCCCCAAAAATGTATTATAAAATGTACTCACAGCAAAAAAGGGCAACCAGTCCAGTTAGCCCAGGCCAACACATCTAATGCACAAACAGGATGCAGACAAGCCTCTCAACATGATGGACACTTCACAGGTGCAAGATAAATTGCACACCAGTGGCGCGCATAGGGCACTGTTCACACTTGTATGCGCGCCACTGCGTACACTTGTAATACCTCACATATATTTTATGTGTATTTTTTGCACTTTGACTATGCGGGGTGCAGCCGGGCCTCTTAATACGGCCGTGCATAGTGGAATTTCTGTCCCTTGCGTGCTGCAGTGTGTAGTGTCCGGGTAACCCGCCTAATCTAATAGTAAGGGCGTGGTAATAGGTTGCTGGCTGGACACCATGCGCATACAAGTGTGAACAGTGCCCTATGCGCGCCACTGGTGTGCAATTTATCTTGCACCTGTGAAGTGTCCATCATGTTGAGAGGCTTGTCTGCATCCTGTTTGTGCATTAGATGTGTTGGCCTGGGCTAACTGGACTGGTTGCCCTTTTTTGCTGAAGTCACATTCAGGCATTATTGGTCAGCTCTCCTTTATGCAAATTCTGGATGACCATGTTAAGCAGATCCTGCTAACCGATCTAAAATTGCCATTAGGTTCCAAAGAACATAAGAGATCCTGCTCCCTTCTTTTTGGGCTAAACCCAAGAATTCTAGGGAACAGACATTTCACACCTTAGATGTTAACACTAGAAGTCCCAGAAATGTCGAGCTCCCCCATTCCAAAAAAGGTAGAAATGTTAAATGACCCCTCTCTGGGACTTCTAGTGTTAAAAGATGTCTGATGAAATGTATATCAGTCACAAAGACATGGAGGAATAGTCAGTCATTTATTGTCTCCTTTGAGGGCCATAGGAGAGGAATAAAGGTTTCAATGAGTACTTTAGCTAGGTGTATTAGGGAGGCTATTAAATTAGCCTACTCCTCAGGTGATAAAACAGCTTCTGAAAAACAGAGCCCACTCGTCTCGAGCAATGGCAGCCTCCTGGGCGGAAAGAGCGGATGTGTATCAATGAGACATGTCTGGCTGCTACATAGTCCTCTCTTTCCACTTTTTACAAGCATTGCAGGCTAAGTAAGGGAATTTGGATATACAAATATAAATGCTGACTTGAAGGGCATAAAAAGGACATGACAGATGCCCTTTAATTGTCTATAGAATTCTCGTGGTGCTGTTGTGACGCCCTGGCCTATCAGGTCGTCACAGGGTATTGTGGAATCTTCCCTTCAGCACAGTATCCACCCTCCTTGGTTATGGGTCCTGGTCCTTTGGTGTTGCCAACAGCTGAGCCAATCAAAACCCTAGGAACAGTGTGCACTGTACCCACCAGACACACCATTGGGGGGCCTGAAGGGAATAGGGCCGCCCACATGGGGAATTGGTAGGGGAGAGTGAGAAAGTAAGAGGAGAAGTGAAGTGGCAGTGGAAGGAGAAGGTAGTGACTCTCGAGAGGAGAGGTCACAGGTGGAGCAGGGCTCCTGAGTACTAGGTGGCAAACGTTGGTCTGGGCCTGGTAGGAGCTGGAACCCCGGTCGCAGGGGATAGTGTCAGGGGGCACGGACTGCCGAGAAGGGCGGCCGGCGACCTTGAGCGATCCCCGGGCAGGGGCCAGGGCACGACTGGGTACGTGGGCCCTAGCCGACGGGGGTGAAGACTTCAAGTAAAATCGGGGTACTAGCGCACCAATGGGATTGGACTTTCCAAATACAGTCCAAAGAAATCGTACGTGTGAACCCTGAGAGCAAGCACACTCAGTTAGCCACATGGGTGAGCGGGACCCGAAAAGTTTCAGACTTGAGGGTCCAAAGAAGAAAACAGAGGTGCCAAGTAAGGGGTCACAGACTAACTGCAACACCAAGGACATGGACCCAAGCGTGCTCCCTCCCAGCTGCAGTGGTGCTCAGAACGCTGGTTTACAAACTGTTGGTGTGATTATTTCTGGACTGCGTGAGTACACTGAAAAACCCTTCTCCTACCCCAACGGCACACCCCTACGTCACCATCACCGGGCTCCGGGGGCAAAAAACCCCTACCCACAAAAGGGGTTAAAACACCTTTCTGCCATACCACCACCACCGGGCGTCCCCAACAGCAGCGGTGGTACCCTAACTTACGTCACGAACTTTCCTAATCCAGTGTATAGAGTCCCCCTTTCATCGAGTGGCTGCACGACCCCTGGGTCCGGAGATCCCTCAAACCACCGTGGATCCGGATCAGAGCAGCCCGGCTGCTGGCACAGGGGTGGCACACTGTCATGGGTAATAGGAAAAGACTATTACTTACTGGTCATGGGATTTTCAAGAACCCATGACAGCACCCTATTATTCTCCCCCTCCCCAGTCACGGATTATAGATATACACTAGTTAGAGTGCTGTGCAATTCATATGGTTGGAAGGTGTTATGGTGGTGATGGTGTTTACGCTGCTTATAATAAATGGTGGAGGTCCTCCCATGCTCTGTAACCCAACTGATGTAGGGGAGAGGTTCAGCCTTTTTATTCTGTAGGTTTCCTGTACTTGATGTGCAGATCCCTTTGCTCATGGTGCTGTCATGAGTTCTAGAAAATCCTATTACCGGTAAGTAATATAGTCTTTCCTGTTCTGTACGGAAAATAGGATTACAATGACACTTAAGGTCACAGCTCAGCTCCTCCTTTTCCCCCACAATGATCTTGCTCAGATTAGAGCATCATCAGATAACACTACTGTAGAGCTATGAGGGTCAGCAGGTGCGCTTGTCAACTGGCCTGGCCATCTAGAGAAAGATCACACGGACCAGGGCTCATCCCACTTAACACTCGCACTCCTTCCATGTGGGCAGAACATTAATCAGACAAGACAGAATGAGGAAAAAACATGTTGGTAAGATTTTATTGGTTCACCAACAGGCAAAAACATTGTAGGTTACCAGCAAGAACACAAGATGGTACAAGCGACAGTCTCTCCCTTCCGCTGGCCCACCAGAGATTAGAATATTTTCTATTTTGGGGCTTCCAGAGCCAACCATCCCAGCCAGTAGCACTCAGATTTTGGCGAGTACCCACTGCGAGGAGATAGCGGCAAGCTTAGGAAGCAAACTGAGCACAGCATGATATGTAGCCAGGTGACAGTTGTCCCAACTTGGGTTCTCCAAGCAAATTCATGGGCTCAGCTTTGAAAAGTGAAGCAGTACTGTGATCCTTCAGCTGGAACCGTAGATCCTAAGCTAAAGTCCTGTATAATTTGAACCTGGAGACAGGAGCAAGGCCCCTTTTATACCCCTCAGTTCTCATTTCAGAGTAGTATTAAGAACAGTTCCCCATCCACACACAAGTGCCCAGAAGTCGAGTCGTCATTTTACTCCCCCATCCTTAATTAGTCCTGGAAAACTGGCAGATCCTGGCGAGGGTCACTGTTGACAGGGCTGCAAGACGCGATAAGCCTCATATTCATCCCTGCCCTCTTGTCGGGAAGGTCCACCGGCATTTCCATAATCTTTGCCCTTTTGGTGAGGAGGTCAGCAACAGTGGCTCCCAGATATACATCCTGCCCCCCCCACCCGATTTCCTCTCAGGCTGGGCAAACAAGCTGTAAAGGTGGGGGTCTATGAGTTGGGCTTCCCTAAACTCCTTACGATCTATCTCCCGCCAGTCAATGGACACAGTCTGGTAGGTGTACTCCCCATTGTTGACTTAGAGAAGGATAATGGAGGCTGGGAATGTGGGTTCTCGAAAGAGGTGGCAGAAGGATCTGTACCAGTGTGCTGCTTTGTTTGGTTGCGAGTGATGGCTGTCACAAACTGTCTGAATAGTCCTTGTCCTAGGTCATTCCACAAAATAACAGGTGTGGAGAACCCCACTTCAACCTCTCCCTGGTCGATCCAAAGTTCAACTGTACACATGCAAGAGGGATATCTGAGCACTGAACCCCAGCCAGGAAGATCGTCACTTAGCGACCTGGTAAATGGTGTTCTGGGGTAATAATATCTGGGTTGACAATAGTGATGGAAGACCCAGTGACTCGAAGTCCCTGGACCTGTATATCACCAACATGGATGGGCTGGGCGTGGCAATGGAGGTTGACTGGGGTAGGGTGTCTGAGTATATCCCGGATTCGAGCGGCTTTGGACTAGGTTGTTGATTGCAGACTGCCCCGAGTTCCTTGATTTGGAATGCAGTTTAATTCCTCTGTGTCAACCTTGTCAGGGTCTTAATAGTCTTCCACGACATTCTGGGCATCCCAACGAACGAATTGCTGGATCAAATCCGATCTGGTGTCAGTGGTCCTTTATTTCATCTCTTGAATCTGATACAGCTACTGTAGTTGCCATTTTCTGTTGAGGCTATATGTCCACTCCAGTGCTCTTCCCAAACCCAAGTTGGTGGGGTTGGACATGGTGGGTATGCCTCACTGGTTGTTGGGCCCTTGGACAGTGTCTATAAACATCAGTCCACTGCATCTCCCCCGGATCAGCCGGGCTGAGTAGTATCCCACCATTGCCACCAGTTGAAGAGACATGAAGGTCAGTGGGTGCTCTTGTCCACTAGCCTGGCTGTCTTCAGAAAGACTGCATGGACCAGGGCTCATACCACTGAACACTCACACTCCTTCCCCATAGGCAAAACACTACTCACACAACAAAGTGTGAGGGAGCCACACTTTGGTAAGACTTTATTGGTACAAAAGGCAAACGCATATTGTAGATTACCAGCAAGAACACAAGAGGTTACAAGCGACAGAGTCTCACCGTTCTGCTGGCCCACCAGTGATTAGAATCTTTTTGACTTCCAGGGCCAACTATCGCAGCCAGTGGCACCCGAATTGGGCACCCACCAAGAGGAAATAGTGGCAGTTCTGGGAAGCTGACTGAGCACAGCAAAATATGTAGCCAGGTGACTGAATTGTCCCAACCTGGGTTCTCCAAGCAAATTTGTGGTCTCAGTGTTGAACAGTGAAGCAGTTATGTGATCCTTCAACTAGAACCATGAATCCTAGGCTGAAGTCCTGTGGAATATGGTGACAGGAGCAAGGCCTATTTTATACCCCTCAGGTCCCATTGCAGGGTAGCATGTCTAAAAGAATTTGTGGGAGATGGCTGTTCTCTCATTGGTTGCTAGTTCAACCTGACTGCATAATTTTCCTCTGAATTATATAGTCAAAAGGGCAATTCACATTTAGCAGGCATCCTGTATCCGCACTTATCAGACAATAGGGCTGCAATCAGTCTGACATGAGACAATGGCTAACTTCTCTTGATTTACCAAACAAAAGGAACTATACATCTGGCCTAATTAAGAACAGTTCACCCTCTCTCCCCAAAACATACACAAAAATGGCAAGATTTTTTTCACAATTTAATATAGATGGATAGTGATTTGGAATAAAAACAAAAAAATAAACAAAAGTAATTTTAAAATAAAAAAATTTATTTAAAAGGATAGGTTATTTTTTGATGATCCCTTCAAATGGATTCACTTGCTTTTTCTCCTTTAGGGACATGTTTGAGGAAAAAAAAAAAAAAGTTTCAAAGAGCATATGGCTGATGGCAGGTGTGCTTTAAATTAATTAGCATCATTGAGGTAACATGCACCAAGTCACCCCATACCGAGAGCCTCATGTTACCGTACAGGATAATGTGACATAACAGCAAACCTTTCACAGCTCATGCTTACTAGTTCTTCCACCTTTCTGTAAGGGTAACTTAGTTGTAACACTGGTAACGGCATACTGTAACCATTGTCACCTATTTCCTTATATCAGTTCATCATTGGCCACCGACCTATTGCACAAATAGGCACTTAATGTATGTCACTGGGGGAAGAAGACCATAAAAATAAACCTTTGTTGGACATGCATTAAAGAATAAAGCAAAGAATTCATACATATTAAGTTTCACTGTTCTGTTGGACAGAAACAAGGTGAGCAGTAAGGAGTTTTGTTCCTTGTGCTGAAAGGTTTCCCCACATGTACTAAAGAAAAGGTATTCCCCAATACTGGATCCTCACAGTGTGTCTCCCCATAAATGTGTGTCACATGGCAGAAAGCGTTGTCCTCACTGGTGACAGTGTACCCTCCCCATTTCTGCATACATTTCACCTACAATTAAAATCAGATTTTCACACAAGTCCTAAAGATAGATAAAAGAACCGAATTAAATAGAGTCATTAATATTAAAAACTTTAGAGAATTTATTGTGAGAAACAGAATCCAATATCCTAAGTCTGTAAGTGGCAAAAGTAAGTGAACCTTTACTTTCAGTATTTGGTGTGATACCTTTGGGCAAAATTAACTGCATCTAAACTGTTGAAGTAATTGTTGATTAGTCCTGCACAGCGACTTCGAGAAAATTTAGCCTATTACTCCCTCAAAAAAAAACAACTTGAACTCTCTTATGTTGGTGGGATTTCATCCACGAACTGCTCTGTTCAGGTCCTTCAACATTTCTGTAGTATTAAGGACAGGACTTTGACATTTTAAAACTACACTTTAGGCTTGGTTCACATTTCCGTTGTTTATGATGAGTCACAATCCGCCGCTCTGATAAACAACGCAATCCGTTTGGCGGATTCCGTTGTTTCCCATAGACTTGTATGAACGGCGGATTGCGACTGATGCCCTTGCGTTGCATCCGCCGCCCAACTGATCAGTCGTGGAACGCATGTGACTGATGCAAAACAACGGAAATGTGAACCTAGCCTTATTCTACAAAAGGAAGGTTAAATAAGAACAACTTGTGCGTTTTGGGCCCTTTTCTTGTTCCATGACCCACATTCATTTGAGATTAAGCTCATACATGGTCCTGACATTTTTCCTTTAGATTTCACTGGTACAGTTCACAATTTATTTTTCCATGATGTCACGCCGTCCTGGCCCAGATGCAGCAAAACAAGTTCAAACCATGATACTACGACCATCGTATGAGTGCTTAATGCTGTAATCACCGTCTTTCCTTTCTCCAAACTGTACTCTCTTCCTTTAAGCCAAAAAGCTGTATTTTGGTCTTATCTGTGCACATATTTCTCTTCTAGCCTTCCGGATTGTCCGTGTGATCTTTAGATGCGCAGCAATGTTCTTTTTGAAGCTTTATGGCTTTTTCCTTGCATCATTACCATCCACGCTATTCTTGTTCAGAGTCCTCCTGATAGTGGACTTATGAACATTAACTAATGTGAGAGGCCTTTATTTGCTTAGAAGTTCCTGTATGTTTCTTTGTGACCTCATATGCCTTGCTCTTACAGTGATCTTTGTTGATCAAGGTCACGAACAATGCTGCACGTGTTACTGTAAATGTGTAGCTTTGTACACTTACCTGTCCACTACAGCTTTTGCACAATAGACTAAAAGCATGAGGTAAAAGGGAACCTGTCACCAAATTTGTACCTTATAAGCTGTGGCCGCCATCACCACTGAGCTCTTATATACAGCATTCCAGAACACTGTACATAAGAGCCCAGGCCACACTGTATAACGTAACAAAAACCAAAACACTTCTAATATTCACCTACGAGGCGTTCCGATGAGTGTCACTGCTCTCTGGGCTGACACCTCCTCTCTGCAGCAATCTCAGTCCTCCTACTCAGTCCAGTATGGATGACGTATCTACGTCATCCACACAGGCAGACATCGCGGATCAGCCCTGCTAAGGGCTGATCAAAATACTGTAATGCGCAGGCGCACTACAATACTTTGATCTGCCCTGAGTAGAACAGATCAAAGTGCGCCTGTGCAGGACCTCAATGCCGGGTAGTGTGCATGACGAGTCATTCACACGGACATCTGAAGAAGGAGGATGGCAATCGCCACAGAGAGGAGGCGCCGAACCGGAGAGAAGCGATACCCATTGGACCGGATCGCCCCCTAGGTGAAGTCTTTTTTTTTTTTTACATTCTGCAGAGAGGCCTGGGCTCTTATATACAGCATTCCAGAATACTGTATATAAGGGCTCACTGGTGGCGGCCGCAGCTTAGTCACCAAATCTGGTGACAGGCTCCCTTTAAGTGTACCCAACAGCCACACCAAAGCTCTTGTCTCCTTTCACCGTTTAACTACACCAGCAAGAGGCTTAGCTTTGTTAACACACTAGTACATAAACAGACCAAGGTTTCTAGCTCGTAACAAGTACACTTCTGGCGCACACAGAATTACACAACTCAGCTATACTTTCCCTGTTTTATGTTGTTCGTACATTTATTATTACATTAACAAGGAACACCCTTTGAAAATCTTAGATCCACATGCAAAAAGATGAAATAACGAAAACGGACAGCCAAACAAAAAAAACAAAAAAGCTACAAAAATAAAAATGTGATAAATACAGATAGCTCTTACTAATTGGATCAGTAAGCCATTCTTGGGAAGGAGAACCGCTAAAATTTGGCCAGTGGTACATCCCTCATTGTTTTTTCCTGGGTCTGACACCAGGTAACTGTATAAAATATTTTATGGGTTCCCACCAAGACCGCTCGCCCCTCCTCCTGGTCAGGTGAGAGGAGGATGACGACAGTAGGTATAATAAAAAAAAAAAAAAAAAAACACAGACTGTTTTGTTTCACAATACCTCTTTTCTGTCATACTTTACCATAAGAACCTGCTAATGGAATAATACAACTGCCATGTTTCCAAGCAAATATTTATCATCCTAAACATCCCAAACATGACCGATATCCATAATTCAATCGAATACCATATTTGTGGTTTCCCCAAGGCGGACAATCCTTGAGATGGACTCAACATAAGCAATTACAGTCATGGCAGAAAGTGTTGGCACCCTTCAAATTGTTCAAGCCGAAGTATTCCTTTCAGAAAGTATAACTACACATTTAATTCACTTTGCATGTATTGGAACATCACAAAAAGAAAAAGAAAATTAATATTATATAAAACATTTGTTGGTACCCTCAAATTAATAATTGGTTGCACATACTTTGGAATAACTAACTACACTCAATTGTTTACTATAACCATCAAACAACTTCTTAAACCTCCCAATTGGAATTTTGGACCACCTTTTAGGAAATTGTTCCAGGTCTCATTGAAGGCGCCTTCTCCCAACAGCAATTTTGTGATCTCTCCACAGGTGTTCAATGGGATTTAGATCCGCACTCATTGCTGCCACTTCACAACTCTCCAGCACTTAGTTTCCATCCATTTCTGGGGGTTTCCTGAAGCATGTTTGGGGTCATTGTCCTGCTGGAAGACCCATGATATAGGACGCAAACTCAGCTTTCTGACATTGGGCCCTACATTGCCATCCAAAATCCTTTGGTAATCTTCAGATTTCATGATGCCTTGTACACAGTCAAGGCACCAAATGCAAGAGGCAGCAAAATAACCCCAAACCATCTTTGAACTTCCACCATATTTCACTGTAGGCCCGGTGTTCCTTTCTTTGTAGGCATTTCATGCAAAGGTCGACGGATAGTTTGCACTGAAACTGATGCACCCTGAACCTGCAGGACAGCTTGAATTTCTTTGGCATTTGATTGGGACTGCTTATCCGCCATCTAGACTATCCTTTGTTACAAGCTTCCATCAATTTTTCTCTGCTGTCCATGCCCAGAGAGATTAGCTACAATGACATGGGTTGTAAAATTTTTGATTATGTTGCGTAAAGAGACATCAAGATCTCTGGAGATAGACTTACAACCTTGATATTGCTGATATTTGTCAAAAATTTTGGTTGAAGTCTTCACACTGTTCACTTTTTTTTTTGTTGTCCATGCTTAGTTTGTCACACACAGTGCAAAGATTGAGTCAACATCTCCCCTTTTTACCTGCTTTCAGGTGTGATCTTCATATTGCCCACACCTGTTACTTGCCACAGGCGAGTTTGAATGAGCATCACATGCTTGAAAAGATGTTTACAGCAAAGATTGGCTCCAGTTGTACATCGCCCAGGCCAAAAACTAGTACTCTAGCAGGATGCAGCTAAGCACCCACTAGTGGAGGCATCACAGGTGCAGGAGGAGCAAATCACACACACTGCCAAGAAATGGAGGGCGCAATTGCTGGATGATAAAACTGCACACTGATTGCTTGCATAGAGCGCTGTTCATACATTGCTATTTTTATATTTAGTGTAGGGACCTACAAGCATGAGGTCCCGTGACGAGGGTTGTAGGCTTCTGTATTCTGGCCATAATACCAACTAAAACCTCATTTATTTTTTTTGTGTACTGGATGCACCCAGGCCCCTTCAGTTAGGCCTTGCATATTAGAATTCCTGTCCCTGTATTGTACACAGGTTGGGTACGGCTTGGCAGCCCGCCTGATCTAATAGTATGGGCATCACCTAATAGGTTGAGGGCTTGTGACTGTGCATTTGCAGGTGTGAACAGCGTTCTATACAAATCATCAGTGTGCAGTTTTATCATCCAGCAATCGCCCCCTCCATTTATTAGAAGCGTGTATGTGATTTGCTCCATCTGCACCTGTGATGCCTCCACTTTAGTGGGGTTTTAGCTGTATCCTGCTAGATTACTAGTTTTTGCCCTGGGCGATGTACAACTGCAGCCCATCTTTGCTGTAAGTAATGCTTAATTTTTGGAGTATATTTATTCCTCTTTTTGTTGCCATTTTTATATTTTGAAAAGATGTTTACTCACAATTTTGGAAAGGTGCCAACAATTTTATACGTACCACTTTTGGGGTTTTATGTGAAATTATGTCCAATTTGCATTTTTGTGTGTTACTCCAATACACACAAAAGGAAATAAACATGTGTACGAGAGGCTGCTGATAAGTCTTTGGCTTTACCCAGAAAGAAACGAGATAGGATGATGAAACTATACATTTAGTCCACATACTCTCCACTGATGTCAACATAATTCTTACATCGGTATTCCAAGTTCTGTAAGCCTAGCAAAAAGGATTTCAGTTGTGCCTCAAACCAGGCATCCGTAGCAGCCATGGCATCAGAAATGGTGTTTCTCCAGGTTTGGAAACAAATAAATAATATTATTATTAATAATATTTATTCATTTATATATCTCTTTTAATTTCATAGTGCTTTACATACATTGGCAACACTGTCCCCATTGTGGCTGACAATTCCCTATCAGTATGTTTTTGGAGTGTGGGAGGAAACTGGAGTACCCGGAGGAAACCCACGCAAGCACAGGGAGAACATACAAACTCCTTGCAGATGTTGTCCTTAGTAGGACTAGAACCCAGGACCCCAGCGCTGCAAGGCTGCAGTGCTAACCACTGAGCCACCGCGCCAATGATAGTCACAGGGAGCTAGATCTGGTAAATAAGGTGGGTGGTCAACCAGATGGAAGCCCAGCTCTGCCAGTTTTGCCGTGGTCACTTTTGCAATGTGAGCGGAGGTGTTGTCTTGCAGGAACAAGATTCCTTTGGACAGCTTGCCGCACCTTTTGGCCTTCAGAGCTGCCTTCAATTGGTCTAAAAGTTCAATGTAATACCTTGCATTCATGATAGAACCCTTTTGAAGGTAGTCCACTAGGAGCACATCCTCCTTATCCCAGAACACAGACGCCATCACCTTAGTGGCTGATTTTGCTCCCTGAACTTCCTTGGATGAGGAGAACCACTGTGCCTCCACTCTTGACTCCTTGTTTTCAGGGTCATACAAATAAATTCAGGTCTCATCCATAGTGACCAGTCGATCCAGGAAGTTCTTATCAGTCCGAAAACGCTATAAAATGGTCTGGGACGTTTTCACTCGCATGCTTCTCTGAACTGTTGTCAAACATTTGGGGACCCACTTTGCAGATAGCATCCTCATGTCCAAATGTTCATGGATAATGGCATATACACATTCACGGGAAATCCCCACAATGTCTGCTATTGCTTTAGCTGAAATTCATTGATTCTCCAGTATGAGGTTGTGCACAGCATCAACGATCTCCGGAACAACCACTCTCTACCATTCACGACGTTCCTCATCATTGGTGCTGAAGTGGCCAGTTTTAAATTTGGCAACCCAGTTCTTAACTGTGGATCATGAAGAGCATTGATCTCCCAATGTCTGTGACATATCACCATGAATATCCTTTGCAGACTTTCCTAGCAAAACAAGAATATTATCACTCCTCTGCTATCTGAATATCACATTAGACTCCACCATTTTGTTTTCCCGTGTGTGTACAACACTGTTGCCATAAGCAACAAACAAAATTTTGAAAACATATATTAGACAAGGCTTTCATGTGATGTAACATTCGTTACCATAAAAGCCAAAGACTTAGCAGCCCCTCGTATAACAAAACATGTGCAATAGTGATACTTTTCTAGGAGAATTACCGTATTTTTCGCTTTATAAGACGCACCTGATTATAAGACGCACCCCCAAATTTGGTGAAGGAATAGAGAATTTTTTAATAAATGGGGTCCGTCTTATAATGCCAGTGTCCGTCTAACAAATAATATAGGGTATATGTCCCTCATAGCCCCCTCATCCTAAAATTAGCCACCTTAATCTGGATATGGCCACCTTATATTGAACACGTCCCCCAGTAAGGCCCACAGGCCCACTGTTTGCAGGCCCACTGTTTGCAGGCCCACAGGCCCACTGTTAGATATCGCCCCTATGTTGCTGCTTTTAGTAAAATAAACTCCTTACCTTCTGCAGCAGTGTCCTGTCTGGTGTCACCCTCCTCGGGGTTTAGCTCCTCCAGTGTCTCCTGTACTTCCTACTTCTAGTGCCAGTCATGTGATCGGGACAGCAGAGAGATATCTCTGCGTGCCTAATCACAGCAGCAGGAGGGAGACCGGGCAGACACGCTGGAGGAGGCGAGTAAAGAGTTTATTATTTTACTATGGGCAGCAGCATGGGGGCCATAGCTAACACAGGGGGAGGGGGCATGTGCGATCAAAGGTAAGCACAGGCAGATAATATGCGCAGGTCCCCCAGCCCATCGCCGCGGTGCAGTTTCAGCACCATGGTGGTGGACAGCGGCTGTGCATATTATATGAGCGGGTGCAGGAGATCAAAGGCTGCCGCCCCCAGCTTCACAAGCCTCTACCAACCCCCCCAGCCCCCCAGCACCGCTCCAGAGCGGCCTCCACCTCCCCTGGACCCTGCAGTATATAATCTGTATATTCGGTTTATAAGACGCACCCCCTACTTTCCCCCAAAATTTGGGGGAACAAAAGTGAGTCTTATAAAGCGAAAAATACGGTAGCTATATTCTCTGGAACAATTTCAAAGATGCCAACACTTTTGGTCATAACCGGGTTTATTTATTTAACTTGATTATTTAGCACTACTAATTCCACAGCTCTTTCCAGTCGTCATCATCATCGTTCCCATTGGGGCTTACAATCTAAATTTCCTATCTGTATGTCTTTGGAGTCGGAGGAAACCAATGCAAACACAGGGAGAACATGCAAACTCATTACAGACGTTTTCCTTAGACCTGTTTCACACGTCAGTGAAAAACACAGACGTTTATCACTGACGAGTAAAACACGCATATGTCCCTTCGTGTGCCCTGAATCACGGCACACGTGGTTGTCCACGTGCAATCCGTGATTGAACATGGACACACTCACCTGTCCTGTTCCTGCTGTCCGTGTTGCTGAAGAGTCCTGCGGTACTGCATCCAGCCGCAGCTGTGTCGTGCATAATGAATATGCACAACAATAATGAGCCGGCCAGGAAGCTGCAGAGAGCAGAGGCCGAACACAGCGTCGCTGGAGAGTTAAAAAGGTTTTATTTATTTTCAATGTCCGCATTTTTCTGGAACGGGTTTCATGGATCACACCATAGTGGGACATCAGTGATGCCAGAAAAACAACGGATATGTCTTTGTGCGGCAATCACGGACACGCGTGTACTTTGCACGGAGACACGGTCAGTGAAAAATCACTGATGTGTGCACAGACCCATTGATTATAAATGGAATTATGGATTATAAATGGAAACGACAAAAACCCTCACCATGGCCCTGATCCACTCTCGCCTTGACTACTGTAACTCTCTATTAATTGGTCTCCCAGTAACTAGACTCTCCCCTCTACAGTCCATCCTTAATGCAGCAGCCAGGTCACCTATCTGGCTAACCGCTACTCGGATGCCTCTGCTCTGTGCCAGTCATTGCACTGGCTGCCCATATATCACAGGATCCAATTCAAACTGCTTGTTCTCACCCACAAAGCTCTCCACAGTGCGGCACCCCCCTACATCTCCACTCTCCTCTCTGTCTATCACCCCACCCGTTCTCTACGCTCTGCAAATGACGTTCGACTAACATCCACACTAATTCGAACCTCCCACTCCCTGATCCAAGACTTCTCCCGAGCTGCACCAATCCTGTGGAACTCTCTACCCCAAGAAGTTAGGACAAATCACAATTTACTCAGCTTCAGACGCTCCCTAAAAACGCATCTTTTTAGGGCGGCCTATCACACTCCCTAGCCTAACTAATTTCACCTAATCCCTCTACAACTTCTCACAACATAACCCCACATCAAACTCCATGGCACCCAAATGCATCTCAAGGCTCTGGCCAACTAGTCCAGGAAGCCATTGTCTATCCACCATGAGATGGCTGGATTGTCATTGTAAATAAGCACTTGTACCTTGCCCCTTCCCCCACCTCATTGTAGATTGTAAGGTCTCACGAGCAGGGTTGCCATTTTTCCCTTTAAATATTGTATCTTCTATAATTGTTACTTGTTTGTATATGTATATGTATATGAGCCTCCTGAATTGTAAAGCGCTGTGGAATATGTTGGTGCTATAGAAATAAAGATTATTATTATTATTATTATAATGGGTCTGCGTATGTCTGCGATTCTGGTACGTATAAAAACTAGCACATACATACCAGAATCACTGACATCTGAAACAGGCCTTAGGGGTACTTTGCACGCTGCGACATCGCAAGCCGATGCTGCGATGCCGAGAGCGGTAGTCCCCGCCCCCGTTGCAGCTGCGATATCATTGTGATAGCTGCCGTAGCGAATATTATCGCTACAGCTGTTTCACATGCACTCACCTGCCCTGCGACGTCGCTCTGGCAGGCGGCCAATAGGAGCTGAGGGGCAAAGATGAGCGGGATGTAAACATCCCACCCACCTCCTTCCTTCCGCATAGCAGACGGGAGCCGCGGTGACGCAGGTAGGAGATGTTCCTCGCTCCAACGGCTTCACACACAGCAATGTGTGCTGCCACAGAAGCGAGGAACAACATCGGACCGTCGCGTCAGCGCAATTATGGAATTCACCGACGCTACACCGATGATACGATTACGACGATTTTGCGCTTGTTAATCGTATCATCTAGGATTTACACACTACGATGTCGAGAGCGACGCAGGAAGTGCGTCACTTTCGACATGACCCCACCGACATCAAAGCTGCGATGTCGTAGTGTGCAAAGCCCGCCTTAGTGGGATTTGGATCCCAGGACTGTACAGCAACAGTGCTAACCACTGAGCCACCGTGCTGCCCCCATTATGATATCTGATCAGTTATCTGTGGATGGTTTTGAAATCAGAATATTGTAAAGATAAAACTTCATAATAGAGGACCCAATCATCCAGGGTTACTTTTACAGGAGGGAAGGAGCGTTCTGGGTTTCCACAACAAGTGTTCATTGACAACAGCTGAAAGGGTGGACTTTTCGGATATTGCCTTTCTGAATTTCGTTTCTATTATTAATTAATGCCATATAGTTTGTAAATTAGAACTTGTCTGGATTGATGGAGCCTGACTAATGAGAGCGCAGGGCAGTGAGTGAGTGTTGCAAACACTTTAGGTGGGCTCTCCTCCCGTATCTGTGATAATTCTACCATGGAGGTTTGATATTCCCGCTGTTTATTTCACCACAGATCTCTCTTTCTAACCTCAACATAGGACACGTAACAATATAATATGCACTCACCATAACAATCGGACGGCCAAAGTCCAGAAGCCAGTTCTGCAAGGTGAAATAGAACCACAGGTCCAGGTGGAAGCGGTTATTTCTTGAATCATCATTGGAATGAACGGCACCAAATCTGAAAAATCATCAAAAATACATTTTATTAATTTAAAGATCTAGCTACCAAAGCACCATTACAGTTCAGTGAGCGCTACGCAGTACACCTCCAACTATGGTCACACACCCACTAGGACATTGGGTATGTAGAGTCTAGTGCAGTCGTTAAAAAGGTAGTCAGTCCATCAATACAAAAAGACTGTTCAAACCTAGCACAGGCGATCAGTGCTGAGCAGTTCAGGGCACCTTCCCACCTACTTATTTCGCCATCTATCCCACCATATTGCAACTTGATTGACAGCTCTGGCTTTACAGAACCCAGATGAAGGCAGAGATCCATGGAAAACAAGTGGGTGGGAAGGTACGCTAAAGTGCTCAGCAACACAGAGGGTGCTCAGAGCGCCTGTGCTTGATCTGAACAGTCATTCTGTGCTGACATAGAAACAAAGCAGGAATAGAATTACAGCTGCGGAGCCCTTTGTACCATAGCATTGTAGGCAATTAGTCTGCCAGGATCTGCCGTTTGATCAACTATATACGATAAAGGCTGTCAGTGGTGGGAGAGTCGGGCATGCAGCAACACCGTATACAGCGGAGGCAGAGCCGGGCACGCGGCAGCACAGTATACAGCAGAGCCAGACATGCGGCAGCACAGTATACAGCAGAGCCAGACATGCGGCAGCACAGTATACAGCAGAGCCAGACATGCGGCAGCACAGTATACAGCAGAGCCCGGCATGCGGCAGCACAGTATACAGCAGAGCCCGGCATGCGGCAGCACAGTATACAGCAGAGCCCGGCATGCGGCAGGACAGTATACAGCAGAGCCCGGCATGCGGCAGGACAGTATACAGCAGAGCCCGGCATGCGGCAGGACAGTATACAGCAGAGCCGGGCATGCGGCAGGACAGTATACAGCAGAGCCCGGCATGCAGCAGCACAGTATACAGCAGAGCCAGACATGCAGCAGCACAGTATACAGCAGAGCCCGGCATGCAGCAGCACAGTATACAGCAGAGCCCGGCATGCAGCAGCGCAGTATACAGCAGAGCCCGGCATGCAGCAGCACAGTATACAGCAGAGCCCGGCATGCAGCAGCACAGTATACAGCAGAGCCCGGCATGCAGCAGCACAGTATACAGCAGAGCCGGGCATGCAGCAGCACAGTATACAGCAGAGCCCGGCATGCAGCAGCACAGTATACAGCAGAGCCGGGCATGCAGCAGCACAGTATACAGCAGAGCCCGGCATGCAGCAGCACAGTATACAGCAGAGCCCGGCATGCAGCACAGTATACAGCAGAGCCCGGCATGCAGCAGCGCAGTATACAGCAGAGCCCGGCATGCAGCACAGTATACAGCAGAGCCCGGCATGCAGCAGCACAGTATACAGCAGAGCCCGGCATGCAGCACAGTATACAGCAGAGCCTGGCATGCGGCAGGACAGTATACAGCAGAGCCCGGCATGCAGCAGGACAGTATACAGCAGAGCCCGGCATGCGGCAGGACAGTATACAGCAGAGCCCGGCATGCGGCAGGACAGTATACAGCAGAGCCCGGCATGCAGCAGGACAGTATACAGCAGAGCCCGGCATGCGGCAGCACAGTATACAGCAGAGCCCGGCATGCAGCAGCACAGTATACAGCAGAGCCCGGCATGCAGCAGCACAGTATACAGCAGAGCCCGGCATGCAGCAGCACAGTATACAGCAGAGCCCGGCATGCAGCACAGTATACAGCAGAGCCTGGCACGCAGCAGCACAGTATACAGCAGAGCCCGGCATGCAGCAGCACAGTATACAGCAGAGCCTGGCATGCAGCAGCACAGTATACAGCAGAGCCTGGCATGCAGCAGCACAGTATACAGCAGAGCCCAGCATGCAGCAGCACAGTATACAGCAGAGCCCGGCATGCAGCACAGTATACAGCAGAGCCCGGCATGCAGCAGCACAGTATACAGCAGAGCCCGGCATGCAGCACAGTATACAGCAGAGCCCGGCATGCAGCAGCGCAGTATACAGCAGAGCCCGGCATGCAGCACAGTATACAGCAGAGCCCGGCATGCAGCAGCACAGTATACAGCAGAGCCCGGCATGCAGCACAGTATACAGCAGAGCCTGGCACGCAGCAGCACAGTATACAGCAGAGCCCGGCATGCAGCAGCACAGTATACAGCAGAGCCCGGCATGCAGCAGCACAGTATACAGCAGAGCCCGGCATGCAGCAGCACAGTATACAGCAGAGCCCGGCATGCAGCACAGTATACAGCAGAGCCGGGCATGCGGCAGCACAGTATACAGCAGAGCCCGGCATGCAGCACAGTATACAGCAGAGCCCGGCATGCAGCAGCACAGTATACAGCAGAGCCCGGCATGCAGCAGCACAGTATACAGCAGAGCCCGGCATGCAGCACAGTATACAGCAGAGCCTGGCACGCAGCAGCACAGTATACAGCAGAGCCCGGCATGCGGCAGCACAGTATACAGCAGAGCCCGGCATGCAGCACAGTATACAGCAGAGCCCGGCATGCAGCAGCACAGTATACAGCAGAGCCCGGCATGCAGCAGCACAGTATACAGCAGAGCCCGGCATGCAGCAGCACAGTATACAGCAGAGCCCGGCATGCAGCAGCACAGTATACAGCAGAGCCCGGCATGCAGCACAGTATACAGCAGAGCCTGGCACGCAGCAGCACAGTATACAGCAGAGCCCGGCATGCAGCAGCACAGTATACAGCAGAGCCCGGCATGCAGCAGCACAGTATACAGCAGAGCCCGGCATGCAGCAGCACAGTATACAGCAGAGCCCGGCATGCAGCAGCACAGTATACAGCAGAGCCCGGCATGCAGCACAGTATACAGCAGAGCCTGGCACGCAGCAGCACAGTATACAGCAGAGCCCGGCATGCAGCAGCACAGTATACAGCAGAGCCCGGCATGCAGCAGCACAGTATACAGCAGAGCCGGGCATGCGGCAGCACAGTATACAGCAGAGCCCGGCATGCAGCACAGTATACAGCAGAGCCCGGCATGCAGCAGCACAGTATACAGCAGAGCCCGGCATGCAGCAGCACAGTATACAGCAAAGTAATAAGTGCGGGTAAAAGTTGTGGAAATGTTCTGCTCCACGGAAAATAAATTCCTATAATTTGCAGAACTCCTGAGCCGAGCAGGCAGAGCGCTGCGTGTGACTCCTCGGGGCGCCCTGCAGATGGTGAGCTGGAGAGGCCGGCAGTCTGCGCACACAGGGGCAGCCTTCATCAGGCCGGCTCGGGGCAGTGAGGACGGCGGTACCTGGCCGGGGACCCCGGGGGCTGCTGTCGCCGGCGCAGTGTGTTCTGCATCCCGATGCTGCGCGGGTCTCAGTGTGTGATCAGCTACGGACCGGGCAGAGATACAAGATTCCACAGCAGCCAATCAGCGTGCAAGGGGCGGTGCCAGGCAGGGGCGGGGCATTAGCTAGACCTAATCATGTGACAGGGGGACCGGTTACCTTGGTTACGGCGGAGTGTGCCAGTGCCACCGTCGCAGGTGATTACACTAATGCCAGAGTCTATAACATGGCGCCCGGGGCACACCGGGAGGCAGAACTCGTCGGTTGCGGTGTCCTGTCCGCTCTCCCGGGTCCTGTAATCACATCCTTCTCAGGTTTCAATGTTTGTACCCGGAACTCGAGTGACGTGCGCATCTTCTGCAGGACAGAGCGGAAGTGAGCACTCGCGGACTTCCTGTTGCTGCCCCGGGATGGCCCTGGAGGGGCTGTCAGTGTATGTGTATAAGGCGGCGGCTGAGGGTCGTGTGCTGACTCTGGCGGCTCTGCTGCTCAACCGGACAGAGGCGGAGGTCCGGAGCCTGCTCGGCTCGGTCACCCAGCATGGCGGGCAGCGCTCGACCCCACTCATTATCGCTGCCCGCAACGGGCACAGCAAGGTGGTGCGGCTCCTGCTCGAGCACTACGGGGTGGACACCCAGCAGACGGGCACCGTGCGCTTCGATGGGTGAGGACCGGCAGCGAGGGGAGGGCGCGGGCTGTGCAGGAGAGGAGCTGTCAGCGGTGCACAGGGCCAGAGCAGGGGGCACTTATGTGTGAGGCCAGATGGCAGCGTGTCTGTTTATTGTGCAGGAAAACTGCAGATTGGAGAATATGAGTGTAAAATTCCACGCACGACTGTCTCCTCACAAAACATTTGTTCTCGTAGTGCTGTCAGCTCTGCTATTCTGCCCCCACTATGTCTCACTGATAATGCCTCCTGCCCCAGCTCTGCTATTCTGCCCCCACTATGTCTCACTGATAATGCCTCCTGCCCCAGCTCTGCTATTCTGCCCCCACTATGTCTCACTGATAATGCCTCCTGCACCAGCTCTGCTATTCTGCCCCCACTATGTCTCACTGATAATGCCTCCTGCACCAGCTCTGCTATTCTGCCCCCACTATGTCTCACTGATAATGCCTCCTGCCCCAGCTCTGCTATTCTGCCCCCACTATGTCTCACTGATAATGCCTCCTGCCCCAGCTCTGCTATTCTGCCCCCACTATGTCTCACTGATAATGCCTCCTGCACCAGCTCTGCTATTCTGCCCCCACTATGTCTCACTGATAATGCCTCCTGCCCCAGCTCTGCTATTCTGCCCCCACTATGTCTCACTGATAATGCCTCCTGCCCCAGCTCTGCTATTCTGCCCCCACTATGTCTCACTGATAATGCCTCCTGCCCCAGCTCTGCTATTCTGCCCCCACTATGTCTCACTGATAATGCCTCCTGCCCCAGCTCTGCTATTCTGCCCCCACTATGTCTCACTGATAATGCCTCCTGCCCCAGCTCTGCTATTCTGCCCCCACTATGTCTCACTGATAATGCCTCCTGCCCCAGCTCTGCTATTCTGCCCCCACTATGTCTCACTGATAATGCCTCCTGCCCCAGCTCTGCTATTCTGCCCCCACTATGTCTCACTGATAATGCCTCCTGCCCCAGCTCTGCTATTCTGCCCCCACTATGTCTCACTGATAATGCCTCCTGCCCCAGCTCTGCTATTCTGCCCCCACTATGTCTCACTGATAATGCCTCCTGCCCCAGCTCTGCTATTCTGCCCCCACTATGTCTCACTGATAATGCCTCCTGCCCCAGCTCTGCTATTCTGCCCCCATTATGTCACACTGATAATGCCTCCTGCCCCAGCTCTGCTATTCTGCCCCCACTATGTCTCACTGATAATGCCTCCTGCCCCAGCTCTGCTATTCTGCCCCCACTATGTCTCACTGATAATGCCTCCTGCCCCAGCTCTGCTATTCTGCCCCCACTATGTCTCACTGATAATGCCTCCTGCCCCAGCTCTGCTATTCTGCCCCCACTATGTCTCACTGATAATGCCTCCTGCCCCAGCTCTGCTATTCTGCCTCCACTATGTCTCACTGATAATGCCTCCTGCCCCAGCTCTGCTATTCTGCCCCCACTATGTCTCACTGATAATGCCTCCTGCACCAGCTCTGCTATTCTGCCCCCACTATGTCTCACTGATAATGCCTCCTTCCCCAGCTCTGCTATTCTGCCCCCACTATGTCTCACTGATAATGCCTCCTGCCCCAGCTCTGCTATTCTGCCCCCACTATGTCTCACTGATAATGCCTCCTGCCCCAGCTCTGCTATTCTGCCCCCACTATGTCTCACTGATAATGTCTCCTGCCCCAGCTCTGCTATTCTGCCCCCACTATGTCTCACTGATAATGTCTCCTGCCCCAGCTCTGCTATTCTGCCCCCACTATGTCTCACTGATAATTCCTCCTGCCCCAGCTCTGCTATTCTGCCCCCACTATGTCTCACTGATAATGCCTCCTGCCCCAGCTCTGCTATTCCGCCCCCACTATGTCTCACTGATAATGCCTCCTGCCCCAGCTCTGCTATTCTGCCCCCACTATGTCTCACTGATAATGCCTCCTGCCCCAGCTCTGCTATTCCGCCCCCACTATGTCTCACTGATAATGCCTCCTGCCCCAGCTCTGCTATTCTGCCTCCACTATGTCTCACTGATAATGCCTCCTGCCCCAGCTCTGCTATTCTGCCTCCACTATGTCTCACTGATAATGCCTCCTGCCCCAGCTCTGCTATTCCGCCCCCACTATGTCTCACTGATAATGCCTCCTGCCCCAGCTCTGCTATTCTGCCCCCACTATGTCTCACTGATAATGCCTCCTGCCCCAGCTCTGCTATTCTGCCCCAGCTCTGCTATTCTGCCCCAGCTCTGCTATTCTGCCCCAGCTCTGCTATTCTGCCCCAGCTCTGCTATTCTGCCCCCACTATGTCACACTGATAATGCCTCCTGCCCCAGCTCTGCTATTCTGCCCCCACTATGTCACACTGATAATGCCTCCTGCCCCAGCTCTGCTATTCTGCCCCCACTATGTCACACTGGTAGTGCCCTGTACCCCAGCTCTGCTATTCTGCCTTCACTAGGTCGCACTGGTAGTGCCCTGTACCCCACCTCTGCCATTCTGCCCCCACTATGTCGCACTGGTATCGCCCTCTGCCCCAGCTCTGCTATTCTGCCCCCTCCTGTATGTCTCACTAGTAGAGCTCCTGTCAGCTTTGCTTTTCTGCCCCCAGTTTCAGTGGTAGCACAAACTGTCAGCTCTACTATACTGCTCCATTCCCCCCCCCTCCCCGCACCTATGTTTCACTGGTAACATCTCCTGTCAACTCTACTATTTTGGCCCCCCCCACATGTCCTACTGGTAACACCCTTGTTTCAGGTCTACTGTTCTGCCCCTCCCACATGTCTTGCTGGTAAGGCCCCCTGCCACAGTTCTGCTATTTTGACCCTGCCTGCTCTTTGCTCACTGAGCCATGATGGTCTTCAGTGATCGTGGGGGTTTCATGACCTAGATTCCCAACAATCAGCTTGTAATTATAAAGGGAAAAAAAATGGGGGTATATCACATGTGAAGTATTTTGTGCAGAAAATTCTGCATTTCCTGGCAGGAAAAATGCTGTGTAAAATAAGCACTTTTTTCCATTTTGTTTATTTTTGGTTTAGATTTTTCCCCACTCATTGGTATGTGTGCAATCTACTACAAAAATACTGCACATTTTATTCTGCAAGCAGCGTGTGCATGAGACTTCAGGATTCCTTTTCACTTTGCTGGAAATCCTTCAGGTTTTGTGGCAAATCTGATAAGAAAAAAAACCCTCAACAAATCTGAAACATCTGCACAGGCCCTTACAATGGTTTAGGTACTCTTTAACAAATGTCTCCTGCCTTTGAATGGCATTACACAATGTTATTGAACGGGATATCACACATTTCCAGTTGTCCTTGGCCTTATTGTTGTGATTATTTCCGTTCCCTGAACTGTATGGTAAGGGCTTCCAGGTTATTTGTAATTTACAGATATTAAAAATCATGCTCTGTTAAAAAAATAACAACCTTTCATCTCCTAGAATAGGCCCCCCCTGATTTTTATCGCTGGGGTTACACCTATGCAATTCATTTCATCTTATAAAGCAGGGGTCTCTATACATCTTTGCATCACTTTTTTGAACATATTTTGCTTATTTGAACAAACCTACACTTATTTGTTTAGTTTAAGTGTGTATATATATATATATATATATATATATATATATATATATATATATATATATATATATATATATATATATATATATATATATATATATATATATATAATTTTTTTTTTTTTAATGGCCATGTAGTAATGTCGCCCATCCTTGTGGTATTGTGCCCATCCTTGTACCCTGCAGTATTGTGCCCATTTTTGTAGTATTGTGCCCTGCAGTACTGTGCCCATCCTTGTATTATTGTGCCCATCCTTTAGTAATACGCAAAAAAAATCTTACCTTTCCTCTGTTCCCTGCATGCCTACGGTCAATGTTTGCAGCGTTTTGAAGAATGCAGCACGTTTCAGCTGCATCCAAAACGCTGCGATGTACAATACAAGCAGAGGGGATGGGATTTCTAAAAATTCCATGCCCACTGTGCTTGTGCGGCCCGCAGTGAAAACTGACCTGCGGTGCGGCTTGCAGAGGCCGCAGCATTTGAATTTATGCTGCGGAGTCGCATGCCCTCACTAGGGAGAACACAGTGAGGAAACCGCAGCACCCCGAACCCTGATCACGGGCAGCTGCGGTCTCCTAAGGAGGAGACTTGCGGCCCTGCAGGTCAGGACCTGCCACTTCCAGGACACAGCGGGTTCTGATCGTGATCACGTACCTGCTTGTTGCGGCCCGTGACGATCTCAGCTCTATACCCGGAGGCCAGCGCCGACAGGACTTTACTACTATTTGAATAATTTGTGTTGCCGCGCAGAGGAGCTGTCTGCGTTATACCACTGACTACCGCCGGCCAATCAGATGCAAAGAGGTGACGTCCTACAGCGACGTCACTTCCTTGCATCTGATTGGCGGGCAGCAGCCATTGATATAGTGCAGACAGCTCCTCTGCACGGCACCGCAAATGATTCAATTGTAGTCAAGTCCTGCCAGTGGCGGCCCCCAGGCATAGAACTGCGATCGTCACAGGGTCTGCGGGCCGCAACAAGCAGCCTCGGGGGGCCGCATGTGGACCGTGTGTTTGAGACCTCTGTTATAAAGGATCCAGAATGCTGGGGAGCATGCGCAGCGTTTGCAGACACACTCCTCGCACTCACACAGCGCTGACAGCGCACAAAGGATCGAGAAAGCTGGGGAGCGTGCGCAGCGATTGCAGACATACTCTCTGCACACACAAGTCTGTCAGTGCGCAGGGGATCCAGAATGCGCAGGGAGTGTTTCACTTGTGCTTTGTACTCCAGGGGGATGATTATTTATTTTTTTTTTATTTGGGATGAAAGGAACTGCGCAATGCACAGCTTTTGTGATGTCAGGGAGTTGAAACTCACTGACCTAACACCAAGGGACCTATTCCAGGAGATGAAGCATTTTGTTTTTTTTGTTTGAATGGAGCATATATTTTATTAGCTGTAAGTTTCAAAAATATTTGTCATTTTCTGCTTAATTGAATGTATCTCTAATGGTGGGACAGCCCCTTTAACTCTTGCTGTATATTTGGAAATAACAATGTGATAAGCCGTTGAGCGTGTTCACCTTATGGTGGCACAGTCTGGATGCATACCCTGGCGTCTATCCACCATGAAGATCCATTACAGAAAAAAAATAAGCAAACAAACCTATAGCCTGTGGACATCTTTTATAGGAAGGTACAGTCTGCACTGTCCTATAAAGGTAGAGGATAAACATCTACCTGCCTGACTGAGGCGCAATTGGGGTCTGGTTATCGGAGGCTCGTGGGAACATTATCTTATACATCAGGATCTTTTTTTGTATATGTTTGATTTAAATGCACAAACCCAGAAATAGGAGATCAGCATAGTGTCAGGCAGCTACAGGTGGATGGATACTCATCTGTATTATTTCTTCTTTGTCCTCTAGATATGTCATCGATGGAGCTACTGCCCTTTGGTGTGCAGCCGGTGCCGGACATTACGAAGTGGTGAAGTTGCTAGTCGGTCATGGAGCCAATGTTAACCATACAACTGTAACCAATTCCACTCCGCTAAGGGCTGCCTGCTTTGATGGAAGACTTGACATTGTCCAATACCTTGTAGAAAATGATGCAAACATTAGCATTGCTAACAAGTATGACAACACGTGCCTGATGATTGCTGCTTATAAGGGCCATACTGATGTAGTGCGATACCTCCTGGAGCAGCTTGCTGATCCAAACTCCAGGGCTCATTGTGGCGCTACGGCTTTGCACTTTGCGGCTGAAGCTGGACACTTGGAAATTGTGCGTGAACTGGTTAAATGGAAAGCTGCAATGGTTGTTAATGGTCACGGCATGACGCCATTAAAAGTAGCAGCTGAGAGCTGTAAAGCGGAGGTGGTGGAACTGCTGCTCGCTCACTCTGATGTTGATATTCACAGTAGGGTAGAAGCATTAGAGTTATTAGGTGCCTCCTTTGCCAATGACAGGGAAAATTACAATATTACCAAGACTTATCAATACTTGTACCTGGCAATGCTGGAACGTTTCAGAGATCCCGAAAACATCCTGCACAAGGAAGTGCTTCCCCCAATTGCAGCCTATGATATGAGAACGGAGTGTCGCACACCGCGAGAGTTGGATGGTATTCGCAATGATACGGACGCATTACACATGGAGGGCTTGATTGTGCGGGAACGGATTCTCGGGTCTGATAATATTGATGTGTCCCATCCAATTATATACCGAGGTGCTGTGTACGCAGATAATATGGAATTTGAACAGTGCATTAAGCTTTGGTTACATGCACTGCAGCTACGTCAGAAGGGAAACCGAAACACGCACAAAGACCTGTTGAGGTTTGCTCAGGTATTCTCCCAAATGATCCATCTGAATGAGCCGGTTAAGGCACCTGACGTGGAGAATGTGTTGCGATGTAGTGTCTTGGAGATAGAGCGTGGCATGACTCGAGTTCAGAATCCACAAGAACCTGACGCTCATTCTACACTGGAAAATCATGAATGCAATCTGTACACTTTTCTCTACCTCGTCTGCATCTCTACCAAGACTCAGTGCTCAGAAGAGGAGCAGTCGCGCATCAATAAACAGATCTATCGGCTGGTGCACCTAGACCCCCGCACCCGGGAAGGCTGCAGCCTCTTGCATTTAGCAGTTGACTCCAGCACCCCTGTAGATGACTTCCACACTAATGATGTTTGCAGCTTTCCCAGTGCCCCTGTAGCCAAACTGCTTATAGACTGTGGTGCAAATGTCAACGCTACAGACCATATCGGCAACACCCCTCTTCACCTTATTGTCCAATACAACCGTCCCATAAGTGACTTTTTGACATTGCACTCTATTATTATCAGCTTGGTGGAGGCCGGTGCTCATACAGATATGACTAACAAGGAAAAGAAGACACCACTGGACAGGAGTACAACAGGCGTATCTGAGATCCTTCTAAAAACGCAGATGAAGCTGAGCCTGAAGTGCCTGGCTGCCCGGGCGGTGCGTCTACACAACATAAAGTACCAGAACCAGATCCCCCGAACACTTGAGGAGTTTGTAGAATTTCACTAAATGCCTGCATAGCCCAAGGCCATTCATGTGCATGCCAATATCTCCAGGGGAGGGGGTGTACACCATTTCTTGAATATCAATTTGCCTATTCTGACAGATTGAGGGGCTGATTCAATGCCAAGCCCCTCACTTTTCATGTGTGTTGGTCTTCCAGCTTTGTACAGAACATTTTGGGCAGACATGCCATAAGGCAGGGGACTGCTATCCTTACTATTGAGTAGATATCAGTGACACCCAAGAATAAGGTGCTTTAATTTAGAGATCCTGCCGGGACAGGGCATCTCTTGGGGAACCATATCCCCACCTTTTTTTGTTTTTTTTTAATTCCATGAAAGGAGGCTTTGCACAATTTTAAGTTTAATGAATATAGTAATTTGATATTTTCATGAACCAAGCAGCAGCTTTTTAGTTTTGCTTTGAGATGTTAATGCCTTATGGGAGGAAAATATGAATGATTCCACATCTTCTTGGGTCTTCACATCTTTTGTGACAGATTATGTGAGGCTTCTGAGAAATGTGACATTATTGAATGTGTGCCATTTACTAGTACTGGATGTAATCCAGTTAGCCATATGTATGAATACGTTTCTGCTGGCTTTTTATATGGTTGATGTCTGGATTCTCACCTTCTCTGTCTTAAATAAAATCTCAGGCTGGCTCCTAAATGCTTGTGTCTGATAATAATCATGTCCTCCGCCCCCAAGCGCTATATATATATATATATATATATATATATATATATATATATATATATATATATATATATATATATATATATATATATATATATATATATATATATATATATATATATATATATATATACACGTTAGGGTGCCAAGGAAAAATGAATTTTGCAAATTAAGTCTTACCCCTCAAATTTGTTCCTTTTGGCATAAGGGTTGACCACCTAAAATATGTTGACATTAAATTTAGATTTACCACTTGCTCAAGGCATGTGAATTATTCAATGTTTCTCATTTCCTACAATATTGTACAATAACCACTCAGTTTGTCATCATATCTTTAACTGGATATACTATTTATAATTCAAAAAACCTAGAATGGCTGTAAGCATTCTATGACAGTAAAATATGCATTACACAATTATGTGTATTGTACATGTATCAGTACTTGGTAGCAGTCAGTTCAGTTTTTTGCGGAACTTGCGGCAGCTGGACTGCATAGCATTGTTGACTTGTTCGGATCTGGAAACTCATGTCTGTTTTTCCAGTGACCAATAGCTCCTGCTTTCTGTGCTTTTTCTTTTAGTTTTCTTAACTCTTGCAGTGAGTCTCGCTGTCTGCGCCGTTCCTCCTTCTTTAGCCAGCTTTGTATCGACAGGACCCATACTTCCTCTTCTTCCTTTCTCCCTTTGCGCCTCCAGAAACATTCTATCTTCCTCAATGTTTATCATGCTCATGGCGTCAGCATGACCGATGTTAAACAGATCATCTAAAATATCTAAACTCTTCTTTGTGTTTTTGTGAGTTTGTTTTTGTTTTTCTTCCAGATTTTTTCTTTAATCCTTGCCACTTACCATGTAGGTCTTTAAGTTTTACAACTATGTTGTACTGCTGACGTGTAGGCATTTGTGCTTTCGCCCAAAATTGTATCACTTCTGTTGCTGTAGCGATGTCTTGAATAGTTTGACGTTCAACAGTGTGCATTTGAAAGAATCTGGATAATACTTGTCTGTTGAGGCCCTGTGCGCACTAGAAAATTGATTATTTTTTTTTAACCCCTTCACGGCCATGGACGGAAAGATCCGTCATGGTGCCCTGGGCCTTAAAGACCAAGGACGGATCTTTCCGTCATGGCGGAATTGCGGCACCGGAGCTACCGGTGACTGCGATCGGTTAGCACAAACCGCAGATTCGGGGAGGAGGGGACCTGTACCTGACCTCAGGAGGGGTGGTGCCTCCTCCCCGGACCTACGGAGGCTGTGATTGGCTGACGAACGCCACTCAACCAATCACAGCCTCTGTAATGTTCCAGCCATTTAAAATGACTGAAACATTGAAATCCAGCCCTGACCAGTGCAGCTATAGCACTGGCCATTGGCTGGAGCTGGGTGACCTCACTGGATCACCCTCCCCCAGCTCCAGTAGCTCTGATTGGAGAGATCGGTCACAAGGCCGATCTCTCCAATCACAGTGGACCTGTTGCCGGTGACTGCCCCCATCAGCTTCACTTGTCGGTCCCTGCTGCACGCCAGCACAGTGAGTGTATACAGTGCAATGGCAGGGCGACAAGCTCCGGTCCCATGCTGTTATGTGACCGGAGCATGGGACCCGGAAGTTGCCGCGCTGCCATTGCACTGTATGAAACCGGCGAAAAGCCTCCCGATCCGATTTTTATTGAAGCATCATTAAAAACAACGTGAAGACCAAGTATCCACTCAGATGGTAAACCTCTCGGCCTCTATTTTGAACTCTACCCAAATCAATGTCCTTCAAAAGGGGCTAAACTTTGCTCCATCTAATAGAGCGGATTTATTTCAAACTATCACCGATATTAATAAATTTATGAGAAATCTCACAGTCAAAAGGCATTTCTTCGATAATGAAGTTAGGGAAGTTACGGGACGTGAACCATCGGATCCAGTTGCTACTAATCTCACTAACATTCCCTTGCATTTGAGCCTCAAGGAACAAATTGCGATCACACAGTTGCAGGAATTGGGCAATTCTCATATTAAAACATCAGAACCCCCTAGTTTCTCTACCAAAAATCCTAGTTTTTACCCAATTGCATCTAGAATTCCTCTAATGGATACCTTCCAAGACCTTATGGAAACAGAGGTCAGGAGCATATTGTCCAAAAAATCTCAAACTTGTAGCAATCTTACATTTGGGGAGAGGAAAGCCCTTAAAGATCTGAAAGACAATGACAACATCGTAATACGCAGGGCCGACAAAGGAGGGGCAGTTGTAGTGCTCGACAGTGCCTTATATGTAAAAGGGATCAATGCGATTTTGAGGGATGAATCCACATACAAAAAGCTCTCATGTGACCCCACATCAGAAATTTCATCTCAGCTACAAGCCCTTTTATTAAGAGGCTTTGAATGGGGCATTTTTACTAAGAAGATTCAGGAGTACCTTTTTGTGGAATCCCCTATATGCCCCATATTTCAAGGCCTCCCTAAGGTCCACAAAAATCTTCCCCCCACACTCAGACCTATAGTGGCCAGTACAGGATCCCTATTGAGTAACCTGAGTAACTGGTTGGATCATCAGATCCAACCATTAATGAAACGCACCGTAGGCTACATTAGGGACACTAAAAGTCTACTACAGAATTTAGAGAAAATTCCTTGGACGGAGGACTCCTATTGGGTAATCAGTGATGTTGTTTCACTATATTTTTACTAGCAGTCCTACCTTCATTAAGTATTTAAAACATCAATATTTATTAAATTAATTTAAAAGTACAAAATAATCCCACACCGTGAGTGAATACACGCAACAAAACCAAAACAAAAAATCGGACACAATGAGGCCACAAGTGGGGACCCCCTTTTATATACGGAGTTTTTGTGGAAATCTCGGTACTGTTTATCTAGATTAGGGCAACAGGTTTAAATGCACCCTAAATCTGTCTGTCCGCTACCTGTCAATGGAGATATAACTTATGTTACACGCACCCTAAAGTTAAAGAGGTGCCCCCATTCCACGACGGCTAGCCCTTGGTAGCTGCCCCTAAGCTCCCTCACTAGTACAGATACAGGTAGCTTAGATGTTCAAATAATTAGTTCAATAGAGAGGTCACTTATCTTAAATACTCTCGCGGCAGCTTAATACATGAGCACAGTCCGAAAAAGACCTAATGAGGCCACAATTGGAGACCTCCACGTTTATAGAACTATCAGTACTGTCTATTCAGACTAAGGTAACGGAGTCTAAATGCCCCCTACCTCAAACTGTCCGCTACCTGTCAATGGAGATATAACTTTCGTTACACGCACCCTAAAGTTAAATAGGTGCCCCCATTCCACGGCGGCTAGCCCTTGGAAGCTGTCCCTAAACTCCCTCACCAATTCAGGTATAGGCAGTTTATAAATATAGATAATTATCCAAGATGGTCACTTATCTTATCTTATGTTCTCATGGCAGCCTTTCCACATAAAGATACAGTCCGCAATATGTCCAAAGAGAACTCGACGCGTTTCCCCCCACTAATATATATTGGGGTTCATCAGGAGTTTCAAGGCACAATCGCCTGTGGAATAAATAGTTCAGTTTAAAGTCTTGTCCAAAAGATACCACTGCACAGATAGAGGTTCCCCATGCTTTAGTACATACCATTCTGATGTCCAGCTGCATGTATGGCAGCAAATGTCCCTCAAAAGACGGTGCTTGTGGCAGAGCAAGCTGCATCACAGACCAGAGCTCTTAAATACATTCCCTAAAGGCAAGATATGATCCACCTGGGTCCGACCCACCCACTCACCATGGAAACCTGGTTTGTTTATCTGTCAGAAAACCCTGTTCCACCAAAGTTTCAAACTGGGCGCCGATCGGGTGGTGTCACATGATCAGACATGTAGACGCTCGGCCCCGCCCCCTTACGTCATCTGCCACAATGATGTTATGTCTGGGGTTTTATTATGTTGGCACTCAGCCTAAAAACTTGTAAAGGACCCCCTTTCCTAGCGCTCCATCCACACTTATATTTTATTTTGTCCTAGTGGAGCGCTCTGTATTTAGAAGGAGGCCGGCCGGGTGATGTCACACGGCCAAACACGTGACTACTCAGTCCCGCCTCCCCGTGTCATTCACCATAACCGTACTGTGTTATAAGATGTTTTATACTGGCGTTAAGGCATATGCTGAGTATTATTCACCTCCTCCATTAGCGCTATACTTTTAGTCATATTCTATAAAGCGCTATGTATTTTCACGGAGGGGGCCGGTCGGGTGCTGACATGTGACCAAACATGTGCCTGTCCGGTCACGCCCCACTATGTAATCCACCGTAGTTATAATGTGTGATACGTTATTTCACACTGGCGTTAAGCCTAAGCTGAATGCTGTTAAGATCCTCTATTGTCGCTATATCTAAGATCGTGTTTTTTGTTACCATATCATATTAAATACATTATAGCGCTATGAACCGGCCGAGTGATGTCACCTGCCCGGACACGTGACTCCCCCAGTCCCGCCCCATTATGTCATCCATCGTGGATATATTAAATTGTGAGTTGTTTTTTTATTGGCGTTAAGCTCAAACACTGTGCCATTAACCTCCTCCAACTGCACTATATATGTAGTCATCATTATACTATCATAGTGGTGTGCTGTGAGGTTTTATGGGGGAGGCCAGCAAATAATGTACCAGTCCCACCCCATGGGAGGAAGGGGGGGGAAAGAGAGGGGGAGGGGGGAAGGAGTTAGGGGAGGGTAGATATTCCAATTTTTTGGGGGGATAAAGGCATCTGGTATTAAAGTTGTTATATAATAGCTTCCCTATCACTTTTTTTGCCCACGTTGTCCCGATTGAAACAAAGAATTATACCACACCATAGTCAATCTCATCTCAAATATTTGATCCATCGGGGCATAAAAAATCGGCATGTCCAGAATAAGGTAAGGGGGAAGGGGGGGGGGGGGGAAACCGAATAGACAAAGAATCTCCATCTCAAAATTCATTTTACAGAGCAAAGGTATTCCCTGGAACAAGACTTAATCCAAAGAAAATAAGTAGTAAGAGAGTGAATGGATATATCACCCCTATATCATTACTGAGGCCTATCCCTTCACGGGACTATCCTGGCCAGGCGGGTATTATTTTAATGCTATAAGCAGAGAAGGCTATTTCTAAAAAAGGCTTCCTGTACCTACAAAAAGCAGCCAAATGTAAGCTGCTCATTCAGTCCCCTTGGTTGTACACATTCAAATCTATAGATCCATCTGCTTTCTCTTTGTAAGAGCAGCTGGTTCCAATTTCCTTTCCTTTCTGGTTCAGGAACAACCTCAAGGACCCTGAATGCAATAGACTTGTTGTCCCCCCCATGGATTTGTCGAATGTGCCTTGATACCGAGGTGTCTCTGTTGTTTCTTACATCTCCCAGATGTTCTCCCACGCGTTTTCGCAGCTCTCTTTTAGTTTTGCCGACATAATCCAGGGGGCATGTGCAAGTTGCAACATATATGATCCCTTCTGTGCCGCAGTTAGCAAAGTCACGGCTCTCATACCTCAGTCCTGTGGCAGAGCAGACGGTCTGTTTTCCTTGTGATATCCACTTACAAAACTTACAGTGGCCACACTTAAAGGTACCATCAATTTTTCTGTCCAACCAGGTACCTCCCTGGCTGGGTGCCTTATAGAAGCTGTGAACCAGTCTATCTTGCAAGGATCTCCCTTTTCTGTATGTGATTGTGGGGCGATTACCAATGAAATCCCTCAAATTGGGGTCTGCTCTTAGAATGCCCCAGTGTCTCTCCAAGATCTTATAGATCTCACGATTATGATTGTCAAAGGTTCCGATAATCCTCGTGATTCCATTTGGATTATCCTTTACTTTGGGTACCAGCAGTTCTTCTCTTTTGCACTGGACTGCATTTTTATATGCTAGTTTTAATGTACCAGGGGGGTAACCTCTGTTAGTAAATCTCTCGCAGAGATCTTCTGCTTGCTTATGAAAGATCTGATTGTTCGAGCAATTGCGTTTTAATCTTAAGTATTGTCCCCTTGGTATCCCTCTTTTAAGGGGTTCGGGATGATGGCTTGTCCAGTGCAAGAGGCTATTTGTTGCCGTGCTCTTTCTATAGACCTGAGTCTCAATCTGTCCCTCAGCTCCTCTTGTGAGCAGTACATCCAAAAAAGCCAAACTATCCATGCCGACTTCGCATGTGAAGGATAAACCGATACTGTTGGTATTAAGATGTTTAACAAATTCATGAAAAGAACTGACAGTCCCAGTCCATAGGACCAGGACGTCATCTATATATCGGCCCCAATATGTTATATGCTCCGCCCACTTTTGGCATAAAAAAACAACTCACAATTTAATATATCCACGATGGATGACATAATGGGGCGGGACTGGGGGAGTCACGTGTCCGGGCAGGTGACATCACTCGGCCGGTTCATAGCGCTATAATGTATTTAATATGATATGGTAACAAAAAACACGATCTTAGATATAGCGACAATAGAGGATCTTAACAGCATTCAGCTTAGGCTTAACGCCAGTGTGAAATAACGTATCACACATTATAACTACGGTGGATTACATAGTGGGGCGTGACCGGACAGGCACATGTTTGGTCACATGTCAGCACCCGACCGGCCCCCTCCGTGAAAATACATAGCGCTTTATAGAATATGACTAAAAGTATAGCGCTAATGGAGGAGGTGAATAATACTCAGCATATGCCTTAACGCCAGTATAAAACATCTTATAACACAGTACGGTTATGGTGAATGACACGGGGAGGCGGGACTGAGTAGTCACGTGTTTGGCCGTGTGACATCACCCGGCCGGCCTCCTCCTTCTAAATACAGAGCGCTCCACTAGGACAAAATAAAATATAAGTGTGGATGGAGCGCTAGGAAAGGGGGTCCTTTACAAGTTTTTAGGCTGAGTGCCAACATAATAAAACCCCAGACATAACATCATTGTGGCAGATGACGTAAGGGGGCGGGGCCGAGCGTCTACATGTCTGATCATGTGACACCACCCGATCGGCGCCCAGTTTGAAACTTTGGTGGAACAGGGTTTTCTGACAGATAAACAAACCAGGTTTCCATGGTGAGTGGGTGGGTCGGACCCAGGTGGATCATATCTTGCCTTTAGGGAATGTATTTAAGAGCTCTGGTCTGTGATGCAGCTTGCTCTGCCACAAGCACCGTCTTTTGAGGGACATTTGCTGCCATACATGCAGCTGGACATCAGAATGGTATGTACTAAAGCATGGGGAACCTCTATCTGTGCAGTGGTATCTTTTGGACAAGACTTTAAACTGAACTATTTATTCCACAGGCGATTGTGCCTTGAAACTCCTGATGAACCCCAATATATATTAGTGGGGGGAAACGCGTCGAGTTCTCTTTGGACATATTGCGGACTGTATCTTTATGTGGAAAGGCTGCCATGAGAACATAAGATAAGATAAGTGACCATCTTGGATAATTATCTATATTTATAAACTGCCTATACCTGAATTGGTGAGGGAGTTTAGGGACAGCTTCCAAGGGCTAGCCGCCGTGGAATGGGGGCACCTATTTAACTTTAGGGTGCGTGTAACGAAAGTTATATCTCCATTGACAGGTAGCGGACAGTTTGAGGTAGGGGGCATTTAGACTCCGTTACCTTAGTCTGAATAGACAGTACTGATAGTTCTATAAACGTGGAGGTCTCCAATTGTGGCCTCATTAGGTCTTTTTCGGACTGTGCTCATGTATTAAGCTGCCGCGAGAGTATTTAAGATAAGTGACCTCTCTATTGAACTAATTATTTGAACATCTAAGCTACCTGTATCTGTACTAGTGAGGGAGCTTAGGGGCAGCTACCAAGGGCTAGCCGTCGTGGAATGGGGGCACCTCTTTAACTTTAGGGTGCGTGTAACATAAGTTATATCTCCATTGACAGGTAGCGGACAGACAGATTTAGGGTGCATTTAAACCTGTTGCCCTAATCTAGATAAACAGTACCGAGATTTCCACAAAAACTCCGTATATAAAAGGGGGTCCCCACTTGTGGCCTCATTGTGTCCGATTTTTTGTTTTGGTTTTGTTGCGTGTATTCACTCACGGTGTGGGATTATTTTGTACTTTTAAATTAATTTAATAAATATTGATGTTTTAAATACTTAATGAAGGTAGGACTGCTAGTAAAAATTTGATATACTGCCTCCAAACAAAAAAATTTTTTCTAGTTTAAAAAAGTTGTTTCACTATACCCTAGTATTCCACACAGGGATGCCATCCAAGCCCTTTATTTACACCTTGAGAAATATAGCCCATTAGATGATGTAGTGAAGGAATTCATTCTCATGGTGACAGGCTTCTTACTAACCCACAATTTCTTTGAATTTAATGGCGATTTCTATCTCCAGATAGCGGGTTGCCCGATGGGAGCAAGTTTCTCCTGCGCCTTGGCGAACATTTACATGGCCTACTGGGAGGAGCAGTACATCTATACAGACAGCAATCCTTTTTTGGATACTCTTGTCTGGTATGCTAGGTATATAGATGATCAGATTTTAATCTGCAGAACTGGTCAATTTGATACCCCCCAGGAGGCTATGAATAATATTAAGACATATTTTGATAATAATTCCCTCAATCTAAAATTCGAAATGAATTTATATATGGAAACAGCTCCTTTCTTGGATGTCCTACTAGGCACCCGCAAGGCTGAGCAGTCTGGGCAGCAGGTGAGCTGAAGTTTCCATCTCATTTACCTCTCCATTTGAAAAAAAAAGCTACCTGGTTGAAGTAATTTTGAAGTGAAATTTTTTTTTTTTAGCTTTTGTGAAGCCCCCAGAGGTTCAAAGTGTTCAATAAACATCTAGATAAATTCCCTGAGGGGTCTAGTTTCCAAAATGGGGTCACATGTGGGGGAGCTCCACTGTTTCGGCACCTCAGGGGGTCTGCAAACGCAGCATGGTGCGGATAACAATTCCAGCTAATCTTCTGTTCAAAAAGTCAAATGACACTCCTTCCCTTCCGAGTCCTGCCGTGCGCCCAAACAGTGGTTTTTCGCCACATATGAGATCTGCGTGCTCAGAAGAAATTTCCCAACAAATTTTTGGGGTTCATTTAATCCTGCTACCCTTGTGAATATGCAATATTTAAGGCTAAATTAACATTTTTGTTGGAAAAAGTAAAATGTTCATTTTTTTTCCTTCCACATTGCTTTAGTTACTGTGAAGCACCTGAAGGGTTAATAACCTTCTTGAATGTGGTTTTGAGTAGCCTGAGGGGTGCCATTTTTGGAATGGTGTCACTTTTGGGTGTTTTGTGTCATGTAGACCTTTCAAAATCGCTTCCAATGTGATGTGTGTGGTCCCTAAAAAAAAAAAAAAAAAAAGTGGCTTTTGTAAATTTTGTTGTAAAAATGAGAAATTGCTCATAAACGTTGAACCCCTATAACTTCCTTAAATTTTTTTTTTTCCCCAAAATTGTTCTGATGTAAAGTAGACATGTGGGAAATGTTATTTATTAATTATTTTGTGTCATAGGTCTCGTTGGTTTTAGACCATAAAAATTAAGTTACAAAATTTTCGTGAAATTCCCGTTTTTTTCACAAAGAAGCACAAAAAATATCGGCCTAAATTTACCACTAACATGAAGCCCAATATGTCACGAAAAAACTGTCTCAGAATCACCGGGATCCGTTGAAGCGTTCCAGAGTTAGTTAGTTCCAGAAATATTTGGACAGTGACACAATTTTCGCGAGTTGGGCTCTGCATGCCACCACATTGGATTTGAAATGAAACCTCTACAACAGAATTCAAGTGCAGATTGTAACATTTAATTTGAAGGTTTGAACAAAAATATCTGATAGAAATTGTAGGAATTGTACACATTTCTTTACAAACATTCCACATTTTAGGAGGTCAAAAGTAATTGGACAAATAAACCAAACCCAAACAAAATATTTTTATTTTCAACATTTTGTTGCGAATCCTTTGGAGGCAATCACTGCCTTAAGTCTGGAACCCATGGACATCATCAAACGCTGGGTTTCCTCCTTCTTAATGCTTTGCCAGGCCTTTACAGCCACAGCCTTCAGGTCTTGCTTGTTTGTGGGTCTTTCCGTCTTAAGTCTGGATTTGAGCAAGTGAAATGCATGCTCAATTGAGTTAAGATCTGGTGATTGACTTGGCCATTGCAGAATCTTCTACTTTTTTGCACTCATGAACTCCTGGGTAGCTTTGGCTGTATGCTTGGGGTCATTGTCCATCTGTACTATGAAGCGCCGTCCGATCAACTTTGTGGCATTTGGCTGAATCTGGGCTGAAAGTATATCCCGGTACACTTTAGAATTCATCCGGCTACTCTTGTCTGCTGTTATGTCATCAATAAACACAAGTGACCCAGTGCCATTGAAAGCCATGCATGCCCATGCCATCACGTTGCCTCCACCATGTTTTACAGAGGATGTGGTGTGCCTTGGATCATGTGCCGTTCCCTTTCTTCTCCAAACTTTTTTCTTCCCATCATTCTAGTACAGGTTGATCTTGGTCTCATCTGTCTATAGCAGGGCTGTGGAGTCGGTAAGCCAAACCTTCGACTCCGACTCCGACTCCTCAAATTCTCTTGCACCGACTCCGACTCCGGCTCCGACTCCGACTCCGGCTCCGACTCCGACTCCTACATATATTGCTTATAGTTAGGTGAAAAATTTATTGTAGTACATGAATATGTGTATGTGAACATCAGACATTTAATAATTTTTATGATACAATAATCAAGATATTTGGATAGAACATAAAATATATTTATTGGAATACAACTTTAGAACACAAAAAACTGTAATAAATTGTAAATATGTAATACACTATGTAATATACAGTAGATTACATATATATCTTGTGTGTGTGTATATACACTGTATATATATATATATTATATATATTACATATTTACAATTTATTAGTTTTTTTGTGTTCTAAAGTTGTATTCCAATAAATATTTTATGTTCTATCCAAATATCTTGATTATTGTATCATAAAAACAATTAAATGTCTGATGTTCACATTGTACTACAATAAATTTTTCACTTAAATATAAGCATTATACTAAATGTTGTTATTTAGTAAAATATTCAGCACATTCTGCATTGCACTCCTGTCCCCAATTTATTATATATTTTAGGAGTCGGAGTCGGTGCATTTTATACCGACTCCGACTCCGACTCCACCAAAATGAGCTCCGACTCCACGACTCCGACTCCGACTCCACAGCCCTGGTCTATAGAATACTTTTCCAGAACTGAGCTGGCTTCATGAGGTGTTTTTCAGCAAATTTAACTCTGGCCTGTCTATTTTTGGAATTGATGAATGGTTTGCATCTAGATGTGAACCCTTTGTATTTACTTTCATGGAGTCTTCTCTTTACTGTTGACTTAGAGACAGATACACCTACTTCACTGAGAGTGTTCTGGACTTCAGTTGATGTTGTGAACGAGTTCTTCTTCACCAAAGAAAGTATGCGGCGATCATCCACCACTGTTGTCATCCGTGGACGCCCAGGCCTTTTTGAGTTCCCAAGCTCACCAGTCAATTCCTTTTTTCTCAGAATGTACCCGACTGTTGATTTTGCTACTCCAAGCATGTCTGCTATCGGATGGATTTTTTTCTTTTTTTTTCAGCCTCAGGATGTTCTGCTTCACCTCAATTGAGAGTTCCTTAGACCACATGTTGTCTGGTCACAGCAACAGCTTCCAAATGCAAAACCACACACCTGTAATCAACCCCAGACCTTTTAACTACTTCATTGATTACGGGTTAACGAGGGAGACGCCTTCAGAGTTAATTGCAGCCCTTAGAGTCCCTTGTCCAATTACTTTTGGTCCCTTGAAAAATAGGAGGCTATGCAATACAGAGCTATGATTCCTAAACCCTTTCTCCGATTTGGATGTGAAAACTCTCATATTGCAGCTGGGAGTGTGCACTTTCAGCCCATATTATATAAATAATTGTATTTCTGAACATGTTTTTGTAAACAGCTAAAATAACAAAACTTGTGTCACTGTCCAAATATTTCTGGACCTAACTGTATAACCTCAAAGTGACACTGGTCAAAATTGCAAAAAAATGTCCTGGTCTTTAGGGTCAAAATAGGCCCTCTGAAAAATTACTGCACTTGCGGTAAAAAAACTGCAGCAATTTGGTTGTTCCCTCTGGTTTTTGACCATTATCTATGGCAAAAACCACAGGTACCTGCGGAAAAGAAGTGACATGCAATTCTTTTTGCTGCAGAAAACATGCAGCAAAACCTGTTGGTAAAAAAAAACGCAGTGTGCCCACAGCCCTTTTTTTTTTTTTTTTTTTTTTTTTACCATTGGTTTTGCTAGGGAAGGACTGCAGCAAGGTTATGAACATTTTCTGCGGCAAAACCGCAGCGTGC
Source organism: Anomaloglossus baeobatrachus (assembly GCF_048569485.1). Classification (NCBI taxonomy): domain Eukaryota; kingdom Metazoa; phylum Chordata; class Amphibia; order Anura; family Aromobatidae; genus Anomaloglossus; species Anomaloglossus baeobatrachus. The sequence continues at coordinate 571,997,568 of NC_134356.1, forward strand.
GCACATGCCTGAAGGCAGTTTGCATCCTGTTATCGAACTTGCTGTCCCTCCAATTAGCCATATACCACAAACTTTGCCTTTGCTTACTTGTCACGTTACAGTAACAGTGGTCATAATCTACATGAAACAAAATGTAGTAGATGTGATTACATAGTGAATATTCAAAATACCTTTAATACAGGTCTAATAATTCCTTCATTATTTTTAATAGCAATGATAAGCCAGTAGTGGGGATATAGTCTACTGACTAAATCTAAGTAGCATTGCTGCATTTATAAATATCTACTTAATCATTCCAAATAGAAACAGAAACTGCTATATGATGTGCCAATGAGCAACCAGTAAATGATAACTAATCTTAAACAAAGAAAATTTATAAAATATCTATGACCAAAAAGGAACAAAATTAGGGATTAAGACCTTCAAAAACTTGTTACTTAATTTTTAACATTTATTTCCTTGGCACCCTAATCCACGTGATTCTGTTTGTATGGAGGCATCAGAAATCCTCAAAGGAATTTAAAGCCGCTTTACACGCTGCAATATCATGACCGATATCGCTAACGTGCGTAACCGCCCCCATCGGTTTTGCGACACGGGCAAATCGCTGCCCGTGGCGCTCAACATCGCGCGGACCCGTCACACTACTGCCTAGCGATGTCGCTGTGACCGGCGAACCACCTCCTTTCTAAGGGGGCAGTTCGTTCAGTGTCACAGCGACGTCACTGAACCGCCGCCCAATAGAAGCGAAGAGGCGGAGATGAGCGGGATCTAACATCCCGCCCACCTTCTTCCTCATTGCCGGCGGGCGCAAGTAAGGTGAGGTTCCTCGTTCCTGCGGTGTTACATATAGCGATGTGTGCTGCCGCAGCAACGAGGAACTACATCGCTAGCTGCAGCAGCAGCGATAATCGAGAATAGGGGGGCATGTCACCGATAAGTGATTTTGCACGTTTTTGCGACTATTCAAAATCGCTCATAGGTGTCACACGCAACGACATCGCTAAAGCAGCCGGATGTGCGTCACAAATTCCGTGACCCCAACGAGATCGCTTGAGCGATGTCGCAGCGTGTAAAGCGGCCTTAAGAGTTTTTGGTTTGTTTTTTTTTCTTCCAGTTTTATTAAAATCATAATAAACAAAAAATAACTGTAAAAAGCCTGGTTGATGGATCACTCTCCCAGTGGTATGGGCCCTTGGCATGCAAGTGCGTCTGACCCATACAAATTGATCAAAGCCGTAGTCTGATGTGCAGCATTCCGGTCCTGGCACCCGGTGGTCACAGCCCCCCCACTCCTTCTGTACATTGAGATAAGTGCTGTCATTTCAGATTCTGTGTCCTCTTGGTCCAGATATGATTGCACTGTGGAGACCACGGGAGCAGAGGGGGCATAGTGCTGCTGGAAGTCCCAGAGTGGTGAATACAATGAAATATCTTAACGTTGAAAAGTGTTTCTAAAATAATAATTCTTTGCTTTTTCCTGCTCGTGACCTGTAATTTTTAGCTTGATCAAAGTGGTAAAGGGATAATCTACCACTATTTTAACAAAAGAACCCAGTATTATGTGAAATGTGCGTAATGTAGAAATTACATACATATGTTGCACACGCACGTGTATATTTTATACCCATGCATCACTTTTTTTTTTTTTTTCTTTTCCCAGCACTGTTTAAGTCATCTACCTAGTTATTTTCCGCTGGAGACTTACAGGTGCATCTCAATAAATTAGAATGTCATCAAAAAGTTAGTTTTTCAGTAATTCAATACAAAAAGTGAAACTCATATATTATATAGTCATTACCCACAGTGATCTATTTCAGGTGTTTTTCTGTTAATGTTTATGATTAGGGCTTACAGTCAATGAAAACCCAAAAGTCGTTATCTCAGAAAATTAGAATTACCACACAACACCTGCAAAGGCTTCCTAAGCGGTTAACATGGTCCTGTAGTCTGGTTCAGTAAGCTATACAATCATGGGGAAGACTGCTGATTTGAAAGATGTCCAGATGGCAGTCATTGACACACCCCTCAAGGAGGGTAAGCCACAACATGTAATTTCTAAAGAAGCTAACTGTTCAGAGTGCTGTATCCAAGTATATTAGTGGAAAGTTGAGTGGAAGGAAAATGTGTGGTACAAAAAGGTGCACAAGCAACTGGGATAACCGAAGCCTTGCTAGGATTGTTAAGAAAAGGCCATTAAAAAATTTGGGGGAGATTTACAACGAGTGGACTGCTATCCACCACACACAGACGAATCCAGGACATGGGCTGCAACTGTTGCATTCCTTGAGTCAAGCGACTTATGACCAATAGACATCGCCAGAAGCGTCTTACCTGGGCCAAGGAGAAAAAGAACTGGACTGTTGCTCAGTGGTCCAAGTTGTTGTTTTGAGATGAAAGTAAATTTTGCATTTCAGTTGGAGATCAAGATCCCAGAGTCTGGAGGAAGAGGGGAAAGGCCAAAATCCAAGCTGCTTGAGGTCTAGTGGGAAGTCTCCACAATTAGTGATGGTTTGGGGAGCCATGTCATCTGCTGGTGTAGGTCCACTGTGTTTTATCAAGACTAGAGATGAGCGAACCGGTCGTAGTTCGGCTCGCCGAACGGAGGTCTTGTTCGAGTTCGGTTCGGCGAACCACTCGAGCCACATAGGAAATAATGGGAGGCAATCACAAACACACAAAAACACCTAGAAAACACCCTCAAAGGTGTCCAAAAGGTGACAAACAACTCAAAACACAAACACATGGGAAAGTGACAAGAACAAATTCTCATGCGAAAACAAAACAGCGTTACGAGGAAAAAGAGGACGAGACAGATATAGGCATGGCATGCCCTTCTAAAATCATGTATAACACCGCAAGGGGACTCCAAGCAGAGTCTCCCTTTTTTCCAAAAATTGGGCCCCACAGACTCCACTTCAATAGCAGCACTTGTGCCCCAGTTGTACACTTCACAGGTAGATTTGCATCAAGCACATTCAAAAATACGCCATCCTTAACCGTCCCCAGGATTGCACCGGGGTAGGTAGCAAAGTCTTTGCTGAACCATGACTTGTTCATCTTGGCTTTTTAAAAACACTGCAAGCAAGGGTTACTCCAAGCGGAGTCTCCCTTTTTTTCCAAAAATTGGGCCACACAGACACCCACCCCTTCAGTGGCAGCACTTGTGCCCCAGTTGTACACTTCACAGGTAGATTTGCATCAAGCGCATTCAAAATACACAAGCATTTACTCTCCCCAGGATGACACAGGGGTAGTAAATTCCTTGTGGATCCATGACTTGTTCATTTTGATGAACGTTAGTCTGTCCACATTGTCACTGAACAGACGCGTGCGCTTATCTGTCAGCACACACCCAGCAGCACTGAAGACACGTTCAGAGACAACGCTGGCAGCTAGACACGACAAGATCTCCAAGGCGTAAGTGGAGAGCTCTGGCCATTTTGCAAGATTTGAAGCCCAAAATAAGAAAGGCTCCAGTTGCAAAATCATGACATTGATGTTCATTTTGAGATACTCCTGTATCATCCTCTCCAGCCGTTGACTATGTGTCAGACTTGTTGTCTCTGGTGGCCTTGCAAAGGATGGTCTAAAAAAAATTATGAAAGGATTCAATAAAATTGCTGTTACCAGCACCAGATACGGTGCTGCTGGTACGGTTAGACTGTTGAAGATGACGAGACCGTCCCATGTTTGTTGAGTTACAACTGGGAGATTCACTCCCTGCTACCCGGGTGTTTTGTGGAAAAGCCGAGTTAAGATCGAGTAACAGCTTTTGCTGATACTCCTGCATATGTGCGTCCCTTTCTATGGCTGGAATTATGTCACAAAATTTGGACTTGTACCGGGGATCTAATCGTGTGGCAAGCCAGTACTCATCATCACTTCTAATTTTGACAATACGAGGGTCATGTTGGAGGTAGTGCAGCAAGAAGGCGCTCATGTGTCTGGCGCAGCCATGCGGACCAAGTCCACGCTGTGTTTGTGGTATAGAGGTGCTAACCGTTCTTTCTTCCTCTGACCTCTCCCCCAACCTCTTTCAACTGAAATTTGACCAAGGTCTCCCTCATCCGCTGAGTCTTCCATGTCCATGGACAGGTCGTCCTCCATTTCTTCATGTTCTCCTGCACCTTCCTCAACATTTCGCCTGCTATCATGCGCCCTTGTTGATCCCTGTCCCCCATGGTCCCATGCCTGCTGCCTTGGTGATGATGAACGTCTGGACCTTGGTGATGATGTTGTCTCTTGCGCATATGAATCCTCCTGTAGTTCCTCCCCTTCCTGTTGTCCCACCCCCTGACTCCGAATAGTGTTTAGCGTGTGCTCCAGCATGTAAATGACTGGAATTGTCATGCTGATAGCATTGTCAACGCTAAACATATTTGTCGCCATGTCGAAACTGTGCAGAAGGGTGCATAGGTCCTTGATCTGAGACCACTCCATCAGGGTGATCTTCCCCACCTCTGCATTTCGTTGGCCCAGGCTATACGTCATGACGTATTGCACCAGGGCTCGGCGGTACTGCCACAGTCGCTGTAACATGTGGAGAGTCGAATTCCAGCGTGTCGGCACATCGCATTTCAGGCGATGAACTGTCAGGCCGAAAGACTTCTGGAGCGATGCAAGTCGCTCAGCTGCGGCGGTTGAACGGCGGAAGTAAGCAGACTGTTTTCGTGCCCTGTTCAGAAGGCCATCTAGGCCGGGATAGTGTGTTAAAAATTGCTGGACAACAAGGTTCAACACGTGAGCCATACAAGGCACGTGTGTCACCTTGCCCAGGCGAAGGGCCGCACCCAGGTTTGCAGCATTGTCGCACACGGCCTTACCAGGCTGCAGGTTGAGTGGAGACAACCATTTACCAAACTCAGTCTCCAGAGCTGCCCACAACTCCTCAGCTGTGTGACTCTTAGTTCCAAGACATTTCAAGACAAAGACCGCCTGATGCCGTTGCGCTCTGCTGCCAGCATAGTAATGAGGGGTGCGTGATTCCTTCTGCGCAGTTAGAACGCTGGTGGCCTGACCAGGCAGGCTTGGGGCGGAGGTGGAGGACCCAGACGAGGTTGAGGAGGCAGAAGCAGTGGAGGAACTTGGACAGACAGAGGATTGACACACAAGTTGTGGGGACGGCAAGACTTGTGCAGCAGACCCTTCACCATCTATCACCATAGTTACCCAGTGCCCAGTCAGCGACATGTAACGTCCCTGTCCATGCTTACTGGTCCAAGTATCTGTGGTGAAATGCACCCGTTCACACACAGTTTGTCAAGGAAGTGGTGATGTTGTGTGCGATATGCTGGTGTAGCGCAGGCACACCTTTCTTAAAGAAGTAGTGGCGACTGGGCATCTGGTACTGGGGCACAGCAACAGACATAAGGTCTCTAAAATCTTGTGTCCACCAGGTGGAAAGGCAGCATTTCGGTAGCCAAGAGCTTACAGAGGGATAAAGTCAACCTCTTAGCTTTGTCATGGGTCGCAGGAAATGGCCTTTTATTTGTCCACATCTGAGGGACAGAGATCTGGCTGCTGTGTGTAGACGGTGTTGAGTAGGGTGTCCCTGGAAAAATGCAGGTTTGTGAGGAAAGTGCAGGCGTAGACATGATGTTGCCTTCATCCAACGTTGGTGCTATTGATGTCTGAGAGAGCTGTACACACGCACTTGTTTCCCCTTCCAAACCAACTGACGACCTACCAAGCAAACTGCCTGTTGCAGTTACAGTGGTGGAAGTTGTGCGTGGAAAACCAGGTGTGACAGCTGTCCCCACAGTCCTAGAAGATGAAGAGCGCGCGGATGCACTGGAAGGGGCAGGCGGTGGATGGTCCACTCCGCTAAGCCGCATTGCAGCACGGTGAGCTTCCCACTGGGACATATGATATTTATTCATGTGACGATTCATGGAAGAAGTTGTCAAAACTGCTGAGGTTTTGCCCTCTACTAACAGAATCACGACAAATTTTACATATCACATGATTTGGGCGATGATGATTTGCTATGTCAAAAAAGGACCAGGCTAGGCAAGGCTTAGAGGGCATGTGACCTGCTGAGCCACCCCGACTAGTGCTCAGAGGCAGAGTGGTGGCAGAGGATGCAGTTGTAGACGCGCTACCAGAACTCCTCCTCTGTCCAGGAAGGTGCAAGGTAACTTCGTTGTCAGTAGCATCCTCCTCCACCGCCTCTGTTGACCTCGAGTGCCTGACTGTGGGTTGACAGTAGGTGGGATCTAGAAGTTCCTCATCAAGCGTTGTGTTTGCACTCTCCTCACCCTCAGACCGAGCCTCTTCCTGCCCTGAACGAATATTTAAGTTGTCATCCCAATCTGGTATCTGCGTCTCATCGTCATCAGTATGTTCCTCATTGTCTATTACATTAGGTGTTTCAGTTTGTGAATAAGGGTCAACATTATGCTCAGAAACTTGGTCATCACGGCTTGAATCTGAGTCACAAAGGTTCTGGGCATCACTGCAGACCATTTCCTGGTCTGTACTCACTGTAGCTTGGGAGCAGACCTCTGATTCCCAGGCTATAGTGTGACTGAACAGCTCTGCAGACTCAGCCATCTCTGTTCCACCATACTGTGCAGGGCGGATGGAGACTTCAGAGCTGGGAGAAAGCAAGTATGATTGGGATGACAACTCAGAGGACTGGTGTTTTTTTTGATGCGGTAGTTGAGGTGGAGGAGAGGGCACTTGTTGGACCACTTGAGATCCACTCAAGCATTTTCTTTTTTGGGCAACATCTACCTTTTGATCCAGTTGTTCGTGTTCGTCAAAAAGGGAGCACATCCGATTTGTCCACGGAAAGCAGTAGACATCTTACTTTTGCTGGAAGATGGCCTATCTTCAGCAGATGTTAGGCTACATGCGCACGCTACTTTTTTTCCTGCTTTTTTGCTGCTTTTTTGGCTGCAGTTTTGTCAGCAGAACTTTCTGACATCTGACTTCCCAGCAAAGTCTATGAGAAGTCAGATTTGTCATGCGCACACTGCAGTTTATTTGTCAGCGTTTTTTTTGTCAAAAGTTTGTGACAAAAAAAATGCAGCATGTTCATTCTTCCTGCGTTTTTGACAACATTTGTCACCCATTGAAAACAATGAGGGCATCAAAAACGCAGGAAAAATGCATGCTAATCAAAAGTGGTGCATTTTACCTGCCTTTTACCTGCGTTTTTGCTAGCAAAAACGCAGGTGATTTGTCAGGAAGTGAGGTCAGGCAAGTGGTCCCGTCCCGTCCTCCATGTGTTCCCCGAAGTACCGCTGTCCCCAGGGGAGATGATGTGGAGGACGGGGACTATCAGCAGCGGCAGCGAGAGGGGGATGGACATTGGCAGCTGAAAACATTGATTTTTCCCTCTCGCCGCCGCCGCCGCTGAAAGTCCCGTCCTCCACGTGTTCCCCGAAGTACCACTGTCCCCAGCGTGCACGCACAGGGGAGATGATGTGGAGGACGGGACTATCAGCAGCGGCGGCAGCGAGAGGGAAAAATCAATGTTTTCAGCTGCCAATGTCCATCCCCCTCTCGCTGCCGCTGCTGATTAGTCCCGTCCTCCACGTGATCCCCGAAGTACCGCTGTCCCCAGCGTGCACGCACAGGGGAGATGATGGACCCCTCTCACTGCCACCGCCGCCGCCGCTAAAAGTCCCGGGCTCCACGCTCCTGCCGGCTCCACGCTCCTGCCGGCTCCACGCTCCTGCCGGCTCCACGCTCCTGCCGGCTCCACGCTCCTGCCGGCTCCACGCTGTAGCGCGATCAGCTGAGCTGTCACTGAGGTTACTCGCGGCCACCGCTGGATTCAGCGGTGGCCGCGGGTAACCTCGGTGACAGCTCAGCTGATCGCGCGGCTGTCTTCATTAGCTGCATGGAGGTGACCGGAGCGGCGGTGTCTGCTGCTTCTCCGGTCACCTCCATGCAGCAGAACTGGATGCGACGCTGGAGCATGCTGGATTACGCCGGACATGGAGGGTTTGTCGGGGTTAATAAATTGGTAATGAAGGAATGTGTTTGTGTTATTTATTTCTAATAAAGGATTTTTTCGGGTGTGTGTGTTTATTTACTGTCACTTACAGATTAATCATGGAAGGTATCTCGGGGAGACGCCTGACATGATTAATCTAGGACTTATTGGCAGCTATGGGCTGCCAATAACTCCTTATTACCCCGATTTGCCAACGCACCAGGGCAAATCGGGAAGAGCCGGGTACAGTCCCAGAACTGTCGCATCTAATGGATGCGGCCATTCTGGGCGGCTGCTGACTGATATTGTTAGGCTGGGGGGCTCCCCATAACGTGGAGCTCCCCATCCTGAGAATACCAGCCTTCAGCCGTATGGCTTTATCTGGCTGGCATTAAAATTGGGGGGGGGACCGCACGCCAGTTTTTTTTAATTATTTATTTCTAATTTTTTTTTTCTTCAATTCAACAAGCTTTATGGGCTTGTTGAACTGAAAAATACATGAAACAATTGTTGACAAAACTGCAGCCAAAAACGCACCAAAAAAGCAGCAAAAACGCACCAAAAAAGCACCTACATTTTTTGTGACATTTCCAGGCTCTCTCTGACAAGGTGCAGTTTTGGCTGCAGTTTTGGCTGCAGTTTGTGAACACGAAAAAGAAGCAGCGTGCGCATGTAGCCTTAATGGAGCTTTGCGACCTTCCCCACGGACACAAACTTTTTTTCCTTTTCCAACACGCCTGTTCCCCTTTCCACAGCATCTGTCATTTTGCCACTCATTTTGCTAGCGACAAGAATGTCCACTTAAAATAAGGTAGTAAAAATTGAGAGGTGGTTTAGATTGCAGCGGTGGTCTACCTTTATTGACAGCAGAATAAACAACAATAACTATCCTGGACAATTAAACTATGGCCCTTAAAATGGCAGCACAGTTTGCTAGTATTATAGCTTAGTAAAAATGAGTTTGAGTGTGCAATGCAGAGGTGCTGCAAATATCTTTGCACTAGTGGGACACTAATGAAGTCCAACAGTCACTTTTAGGATGCCACTAAGTTTCCTCAGTGTTTTCTATTATAATGGCTTAGTAACAATGAGCTTGAGTGTGCAAAGGGCAGGAGGGTACAGTGGCTGGGTTGTGGGTCAGTGTAGAGGAAAGGAAGCCTCACTTTCTATCCCTCCTAATGGTGAAATGCAGCAAGGAACTCCCTGACCTTAGCTACACAGACGCTCTTATCTGTAGCTGTTAAAACCTCTTTCCACGGACCTGACTGTCACATATGGCTCTGAGCCTGCTGTAATTAGCCCTTAGAAGGGCTGAAAGAAACTTATATCCCTATTCTGTATAGCGCTGTGTATAGAGTGTACACAGCAGTATCGGAGACAGGAGCTGCACCTGCGGTGACTGACACCCAGACGCAGAAGGCAGATAATGGCATCCAGACGGGCAGATGCCCGTATTTATAATGCAGGGACATGTGACATGGACATCCTATCACACATGCCGATGCTTCTCTGGCTAAAAGTCCACTTAGCTGTGTGTGTGTGTCTGGGATTGGCTGACATGCTGGCCCGCCCCACTACACGCGCGCTTAGGGAGGGAAGGAAGAACAGAAAAAAAAAAATGGCGATCGCCATTATCCCAGCATCAGTGATCTGAACGCGCTGTTCCCGCAGACTATACGCTGAAATTTCATAATAGTGTGAGTCACAGAGTGACTCACAGTATTACAGCGGAAAGCCAGCTAGTAATTAGCTTGGCTTTTTGCTGCTAGAACCGTTCTCGAACGTAACTAGAACTATCGAGCTTTAGCAAAAAGCTCGAGTTTTAGTTCGATCTAGAACAGCCCCCAAAATCACTCGAACCGCGAACTGGAGAACCACGAACCGCGCTCAACTCTAATCAAGACCAAAGTCAGCACAGCAGTGTACCAGGAAATTTTAGAGCACTTCATGCTTCCCTCTGCCGACAAGCTTTTTGGAGATGGAAATTTAATTTTTCCAGCAAGACTTGGCACCTGTCCACACCTGCCAATAGTACCAATACCTGGTTTAATAGAAAACAGTATTGCTTTGCTTGATTGGCCAGCAAACTCGCCTGACCTAAACCCCATAGAGATTCTATGCAGTATTGTCAAGAGGAAGATGAGTGACACCAGACCCAATAATGCAGAGGATCTGAAGACTGCTATCAAAGCAACCTGGGCTTCCATAACACCTCAGCAGTGCCACAGGCTGATTGCCTCCATGCCACGCCACAGACTTTTCAGTAGGCGCCAACATTTCTGAGTGTAAAATCATTTTTTCACATGGTCTCCTATAATATTCTAATTTTCTGAGATGACTTTTGGGTTTTCATTGTCTGTAAGCCATAATCATCAACATTAACAGAAATAAACGTGAAATAGATCACTCGGTAATTACTATATAATATGGTTCCCTTTTTTGTCTTGAATTTCTGAAATAAAATAACTTTTTGAACTAATTTATTGAGATGCACTTGTACATGTGACCTTTTGCAGACAATCACTAGCAGTTTCAGTCTCTGTATGACCAGGGCATATGTCTGCAGGAGTTGTGTACATACACCCAGAGCAGGATATACAGAGACCATAACAGCTGCAGCCAGTAATGGCCTGCAGAAGTCACATGCCTTTCCATGTCAAAAAGAAGAATGAAGACCACAACATTGTCGGCTATAAATGATTTAGTGACAAAATATATAATTGATGGAGGAAGGTTGAACTAGATGGACCTAGGTTTTTTGTTTGTTTTTTTTCCAGATTTCCAGACCACTGGGATACCTAGGTAGTGTGGGTGAGGAAAGGCAGTCATTGCTGCTGAAATGCATGCATGAGAATGTATATTTTTATCAATTACTGTATTTTCCGGTGTATAAGACAACCCCCAACTTTTACAGTTAAAATATAGTTTGGGATTTACCGTATCTACTCACATATAAGCCAACCCGAGTATAAGCCAAGGCCACTATTTTACCACAACGAACTGAGAAACCTTATTGATTCGAATTGTCCTCCCTTGTAGTAATGTGCCCATCCTTGTGCCCCTTTCTTGGGCCCTTTAGTAATGTGCCCATTGTTTAGTAGTGTCCGCCTACTTTCAGGGCTGTGGAGTCGGTAAGCCAAACCTGCGACTCCGATTCCTCAAGTTCCCTTGCACCGACTCAGGCTCCCACATATATTGCTTATATTTAAGTGAAAAATGTATTGTAGTACAATGTAAACATCAGACATTTAATCATTTTTATGATACAATAATCAAGATATTTAGATAGAACTTAAAATATATTTATTGGAATACAACTTTAGAACACAAACTGTAATAAATTGTAAATAAATAATACACTATGTAATATAGATTACATTAACAGTACCTTGCGAAAGTATTCGGCCTCCTTGAATTTTTCACCCTTATCCCACATTTCAGGCTTCAAACATAAAGATAAAAATTTTAGTGTTATGGTGAAGAATCAACAACAAGTGGGACACAATTGTGAAGTTGAACGATATTCATTTCTTTGTTTTTTAAATTTTTGTAAAAAATAAACTGATAATTGGGGCGTGCAATATTATTCGTCCCCTTTAAGATAATACTTTGTAGCGCCACCTTTTGCTGCGATTACAGCTGCAAGTCGCTTGGGATATGTGTCGCTTGGGGTATGTCTATCAGTTTTGCACATCGAGAGACTGAAATTCTTGCCCATTCTTCCTTTGCAAATAGCTGGAGCTCACTGAGGTTGGATGGAGAGCGTTTGTGAACAGCAGTTTTCAGCTCTTTCCACAGATTCTCGATTGGATTCAGGTCTGGACTGTGACTTGGCCATTCTAACACCTGGATACGTTTGTGAACCATTTCATTGTAGATTTTGCTTTGTTTGGGATCATGGTCTTGTTGAAAGACAAATTTTCGTCCCAGTCTCAGATCTTTTGCAGACTCCAACAGGTTTTCTTCAAGAATGGTCCTGTATTTGGCTCCATCCATCTTCCCATCAATTTTAACCATCTTCCTGAAGAAAAGCAGGCCCAAACCATGATGCTGCCACCACCATGTTTAACAGTGGGGACAGTGTGTTCAGGGTGATGAGCTGTGTTGCTTTTATGCCAAACATATCGTTTGGCATTGTGCCCAAAAAGTTTGATTTTGGTTTCATCTGACCAGAGCTACTTCTTCCACATGTTTGGTGTGTCTCCCATGTGGCTTGTGGTAAACTTTAAATTACACTTTTTATGGATATCTTTTGAGAAATGGCTTTCTCCTTGCCACTCTTCCATAAAGGCCAGATTTGTGCAGTGTACAAATGATTGTTGTCCTATGGACAGACTCTCCCACCTCAGCTGTAGATCTCTGCAGTTCATCCAGGGTGATCAAAGGCCTGTTGGCTGCATCTGATAAGTTTTCTTGTTTGAGATGAAATTTTTGAGGGACGGCCGGGTCTTGGTAGATTTGCAGTGGTATGATACTCCTTCCATTTCAATATGATCACTTGCACAGTGCTTCATGGTATGTTTTTAAAGTTTTGGAAATCTTTTTGCAACCAAATCCGGCTTTAAACTTCACAACAGTATCACAGACCTGCCTGTTGTGTTCCTTGGTCATCATGATGCTATCTGCTCTTTAAACAGAACACTGAGACTATCACAGAGCAGGTGCATTTATTCGGAGACTTGATTACACACAGGTGGATTATATTTATCATCATCAGTCATTTAGGATAACATTGGATCATTCAGAGATCCTCAATGAACTTCTGGAGTAAGTTTGCTGCACTGCAAGTAAAGGGGCTGAATAATATTGCACGCCACAATTCTCAGTTATTTATTACAAAAATTTAAAATAAGCAATATATATTGTTCACCTTCACAACTGTGTCCCACTTGTTGTTGATTCTTCACCATAACATTAAAATTTTAATCTTTGTTTGAAATACTTTTGCAAGGCACTTTGTGTGTGTGTGTGTGTGTGTGTGTGTGTGTGTGTATGTAATATATAATTATACACACTTGTTTTATTACATAGTGTTATATATTGGATATAAAACACACACACACACACACACACACACACACACTATAAATATAGTGTGGGTGTTTTTATATCTAATATATAACCCTATGTAATAAAAACTATGTAAGTGGCAAAAAAAAACAGTTTTCAACAAAAACATACTGAATAACATTTGTGCAGTCTATGAATTTGTTCTAAGAAATAGAATTGCCTCCATCAGATCCTCCTTCATAGATGACCTCAAATCTGACCTAATAATTTTAAGGCTGGAGAACAACCTCTCTACACTAACTTGGGTTGGAGGCAAAGCCGTAACCACATGGGCAACATCTCTATCAATTTCCGGGTATAAAGGAATTGCCTCATGCACAGTCAGTTTTGATGAACGGTTGTATTTTTCTATTTCTTTTGAGAGCAAGTGAAAAATTTTGCTGAAATATGGTCAATCTGCTGCTATAGGAGATGGAGTGAAATCTTTTTCCTTGCAGCAACGCTTTGCCTGCTCCGTGTCATCCAAAAACTTGTCAAAGTTAAACTCCTCATCTGGTGAGGATGAAGATTTGGCAGCAGTAGCACTGTCAGGCTCCAAGTCCTCTTGCGCCTGGCAGTCCTGTAGGCCAGTCATCCTAACTGCTACCTTAGTCAGAGCTTCTTTTCCTTTAGTAAGCTGTTGATCATTTGGGTCCACATAAACAGCTGCCAGAAGAATTCTATTTTCCAATGGCTGTGTCTCTCTCCGTGTCATTGAAGCAGAAATGCCATCTGTGATTAAACCTCCTCTTTGGGACAGGCAAAATAGCAAGTTCTTCCACTCTCTTATGAAAATGCCAGGAGTTAAATCCTCAGCTAGTAATTTTTTAGTCACGGTAAATGGGTGATTAAGCAATTCCATCAATTCAGCCACCTGTGTCAATTGACCTTCATTTTAGGTTACCTAAGGGTTCTCCATATCTATAGGAAACAGTTTTAGTTCAAGCAATTGCTCAATCATTAAATAAGTGCTTCCCCACCAAGTGGCTTGATCGACAATTGCCCCTTTCCCAGCATGTCTCTTCAAGATGGAATCAATTTTAGGGGTTCTGGCGGCAATAACAAATTTCATCACTTTTCCAATCAGATTTCTAGCATGTCCCTCTTGCAGACTATCTCTTATTGCCAGCTGCAGCGTGTGAACAACACAGCGCATGTGATGAATCTGAAAGTGTTTTGAAGCAGCTTCAACAAGATCATCTAATTCTAAAGTATCATTTTTCTGTTGTTCTGTTGTAATATCTGTTTGTTCCTCAGTTACATAAGCAGCACTGTGGCTCCATCTCACACATATACTAAATTCTACATTTTCTTCTAGCTGTTGTTCATTACTCTCATTCATCAGTTTAATTGTACTTCTGTTTGAAGCATTGTCCGTTACAATAGCAAGAACCTGTTCTTTTTTGAGTTCGTAATCTTGGAGACGTTTTTCCACTAAGGCCTGGAGAAACTGGCTGCTGTAATGAGCTTTAGTATCTTTTTACTGCCAGTGTCTTGGTAACAATTTCTTTGTCACAAACATATCAAACATTGATATCAAAATAGTTCACTCTGTGACATGTGCAGGCATCCATTTTAAGAAACATGAAGCGTCTTTTGAGTCTTTTGTTTAAAGGCTTCTTCAATCACTAATTTTCTAATACTTTCTATTTCCAGAGAAACACCAAATTTGCAGGCCATTTCTCCATTAAGAGCTGTAAAAGCTGGTCGTGCAAATAATAATGGTTCACCGTACTTCACAACAAGCTGTATGAGCTGTATTATAAACATATCTGCTGTCATTGTTACAGTAACTTTGTCACTTACAAAATATCTTGTTAATGATGTTTGAGATGCTCTTCCCTCCACCTTTGTCTGGCAGGAAGTGCTGGGCACTGGTTTCTTGGTGCTGCTGTTATCTTTCTCAGTCACAGCTTTGAAAACTTCTGGGTGGAAGCATTGTAAATGTCTTTTTAGATTGGAAGCTCTTGTAGGAGCATTTTTATCACTGCCTGAATATGCACTGATTTTGGCATCACAGCATTTGATTTCATCTGGGTCATTTAGCATACATTGACACAAAATATTTTTCATCTTGAGTCAATATGAAATGCTCAAATACAGCTGACTTCATAAGGAGCTTTTTAGACATTTTGTAATCATATAAATTCACTCTCAAAATAATTTTGTCCTATAAAAAAATAATGTATATTATAATTCCAGCAAGAACAGGGAACCATGTACACTGGGGAAAATAAGTATTTGATACACTGACAAGTTTTCCTACCTACAAAGAATGGAGAGGTTTGTAATTGTACACTTTACCTGTGAGCGACAGAATGTAAAAAAAAATCCAGAAAATCACATTGTATGATTTAAATAATTTGCATTTTATTGCATGAAAAAATACATATTTGATACAATAGAAAAACAGAACTTAATATTTGGTACAGAAACCTTTGCAATTACAGAGGTCAGACGTTTCCTGTAGATTCTGTTTCTCTCAGTTGAAGTGTACCTATGATAAAAATTTCAGACCTCTCGATTCTTTGTAGGTGGGAATCAACAGTGTATCCAATACTTATTTTCACCACTGTACAATTTTAGATAGAAATAATACAAACTTTGCATAAATTAATATAAGTCCTCATCAATCCTGTTGCTGTATTTTCCCTGTATGTATATTGTATAGAAGCTATCCGACCAAAAGTACATGAGCTCGAAGAAAAAACAAACAAGCATAAAGCATACAGAGAGCACATACAGTATACTGGACTATTGATTTATGCACAGTTTATTGAAAGCTTAAATATGCTTTAAGAAGTAATTACCTTAATCTTGTTATCCTGTTCACTCTAGCACTTCTGAGATGAGTGCAGGCTTTCCTTCTTTTTGAGTGTGGTTACTTTTTACCCTTGCCTGTAGAGGAGGAGCTTCACTGGTGCTCAAGTGCAGCACAGACTAATCTCAGCTCAGACAAAGCCTAGATCCTCAGGCTACATACATTCACACACAGTGTTTTTGCGGATCCGTTTTTTGCAGTGAAATGCAGTGACTCTGGGAATCCCAGCAAAGTCAATGGGTTTCAAGATATGACATTCAGACACATCGTTTTGTGAGAATCCATTTTTGGGCTCAAAAACAGATCCTCACAAAGAATGAGCAGTCAGTTTGTGTGGTATTTTTCTAATCTGCTTTTGCTATTGAAAACATTATCTATGAGCTCAAAAACCTTTCAGGTGATGCGTTTTTTTAAAAAGCTGATCTGCTTTTGCAGCTGAAAAACGTATCCTCAAAAAACGCTGTGTAGCCTTAGAACAGCCATTTATAGGACATTTCATAACTTTCCCAAATTCCTATGAAAAATTATTCAGCACATTCTGCATTGCACTACTGTCCCCAATTTATTATATACTAGCTGTAGTACCCGGCGTTGCCCGGGATAGTATCTGTCTCTCTGTCTCTCTCCCAGTCTGTCTGTGTGTTGCTGTCTGTCTGTCTGTTTCTTTCCTTGTCTGTCTGTGTCTGTCTCTCTTTGTATCAGTCTGTCTCTATCTCTGTGTCTGTCTCTATCTATTTCTGTCTGTGATTATGTCTGTGTCTCTCTTGCCCCATCTGTCTCTTTCCAGGTCAATCTCTTTCCCCGTTTGTCTCTCTGTCTCGGTGTCTCCCCACTAACATCATATTACCTCACACATAAGCTTCTTATACTAACTGTCCTTTGTTCCTATAGCAACCAATCACAGCTGCTATTAATAAACTGTATTTCCAGGCTCCATTCACTTTAATGGAGGCATGTTTTTAGGAGAGTAACTGTAAAACGCAGGGTTAAATTTTCCTGTCAAAACATAGTCTACAACGTTCCCTGGGTCACATGAGGCGTCTGTAAAATTTTGTGATTTTTTTTTTTTTTATTTTTTTTTTTTAAATGCGACAGTGCGGATTTCTTTAGCAAATACACATACATACATGGGCGGCACGGTGGCTCAGTGGTTAGCACTGCAGTCTTGCAGCGCTGGGGTCCTGGGTTCAAATCCCACAAAGGACAACATCTGCAAGGAGTTTGTGTGTTCTTCCCGTGTTTGCGTGGGTTTCCTCCGGGTTCTCCGATTTCCTCCCACACTCAAAAGACATACAGATAGGGACTCTAGATTGTGAGCCCCAATGGGGACAGTGTTGCCAATGTATGTAAAGCGCTGTGGAATTAATACCGCTATATAAATGAATAATATTGTTATTATTATACATACATACAGTACAGACCAAACGTTTGGACACACCTTCTCATCTCTAGAACAACGGTTAAGAGGATACTGTGCAGCAGGCCTTCATGGTAAAATAGCTGCTAGGAAACCACTGCTAAGGACAGGCAACATGCAGAAGAGACTTGTTTGGGCTAAAAAGCACAAAGAATAGACATTGGACCAGTGGAAATTTGTGCTTTGGTCTGATGAGTCCAAATTTTAGATCTTTGGATCCAAGCATCGTGTCTTTGTAGAGAAGGTGAACGGATGGACTCTACATGGCTGGTTTCCACCGTGAAGCATGGAGGAGGAGGTGTGATGGTGTGGGGGTGCTTTGCTGGTGACACTGTTGGGGATTTATTCAAAATTGAATGCATACAGAACCAGCATGGCTACCACAGCATCTTGCAGCGGTGTGCTATTCCATCTGATTTGCGTTTAGTTGGACCATCATTTATTTTTCAACAGGACAATGACCCCAAACACACCTCCAGGCTGTGTAAGGGCTATTTGACTAAGAAGGAGAGTGATGGGGTGCTACGCCAGATGACCTGGTCTCCACAGTCACCAGACCTGAACCCAATGGAAATGGTTTGGGGTGAGCTGGACCGCAGAGTGAAGGCAAAAGGGCCAACAAGTGCTAAGCATCTCTGGGAACTCCTTCAAGACTGTTGGAAGACCATTTCCGGTGACTACCTCTTGAAGCTCATCAAGAGAATGCCAAGAGTGTGCAAAGCAGTAATGAAAGCAATAGGTGGCTACTTTGAAGAACCTAGAATATAAGACATATTTTCAGTTGTTTCACACTTTTTTTTAAGTATTTCATTCCACATGTTTTAATTCATAGTTTTGATGCCTTCAATGTGAATCTACAATTTTCAGAGTCCTGAAAATAAAGAAAAATCTTTGAATGGGAAGGTGTGTCAAAACTTTTGGTCTGTACTGTACATATATACACTCAGCTTTATATATTAGATTTTAGGAGTCGGTCCATTTTATACCGACTCCGACTCCTCCAAAATGAACTCCGACTCCACAACTCCCGACTCCACAGCGCTGCCTACTGGTCCCCTTCTTGTCCCTTATTATGTCGTTCTCACCTCTCCTCCAATCCCGCAGTGTTCTCAGCTGCTTTTTGCAGACCGCGGGCACTTAGACCTCTCGGTGATCTTGTTCTGTGCACGGAGACGCTGCTGCAGGCTGCCATTATAACTTTAGTGCAGTTGAATGCTTTACGGCAGCAGTGCTGCAAAGCATTCAACTGCTGTAAAGCGCTGACAGCAGGGGCAGCTCCATGCATCGGACGTGATCATCAAGGGATGCTTCTTGTGGACCGCAGGCGCATAAAACCCTCCGTGATCATGTCCAATACACAGGGCCGCAGCTGCTGTCAGCGCTTTACTGCAGTAAAGCCATGATGGCAGCCTGTAGTGGTGGCTCCATACACTGGACGAGATCACCAAGAGGTCTAAGTGCCTGCGGTCTGCAAAAAGCAGCTGCGGACACCGCGGGAACGGAGGACCGATGAGAATGTTTGTTTGTTTTTTGTGGGAATCCCACCCGAGTATAAGCCGAGGGGAGGTGTTTTCAGCATAAAAATATGGACTGCAAAACTCTGCTTATACTTTAGTATATATGGTACTCTGCCTCTCAGATCTCGCACATGCTCGCCTGCGCCGCTTCACTGCACTTCTCAGGAGCGAGATCTGAGAGGCAGAGTCTTGAAGACAGGGAGGGCACCTAATTATGCGCCCCATAAGACAATACCCGGTGTATAACACGACCCTCCACTTTTGAAGATGTTTTCAGGGGTTAAAAAGTCATTTTATATGCTGGAAAACATGGTACTTCTAGGTTTACTAATACATCACACCTACCAGTGGCATTTTTTGTCACATTGTAGTCTGTGATTTCTTCTTAGCTCCTTCTTTTGGTCCACTATGAAATCTCATGAGATTAATCATTCACGAAACATGTGCTTCTTTACTGTATTTTGTGATTAATCTCCAGAGATTAAACCATGTAACCTAGTCCCCTCCTAAAAGAGATGGCATCTTCTGCTTAAACCAGGATTTACCGCTCAGAATGACCTGATTTGGTGATTTCAAGTAATTGTGGGAGAGCTTAATTGCCAGACGTTCTTAGAAGTGACAAATGCATTGGGATTTTGTTGTTACTTGTAAATTTCAACTTTTTAGCATTGCAGATTTATTTTGTGCAGTAAAAAAAATTGTGGATTTAAATGCCTTGTACTGTACTTTAACTTTTCATACGCAAGGCAGGTGTATGAGGGTGACCTTACAAAATGAGGTGCTGGTAAAGAGCAGTTTGTGCATCACCCTTTTTGGCATGGAGAATTGAACTTTGCTTTCTAGACGCCAAGTGGTGCAATTAAAGGGAACCTGCCAACTTTATTAGCACATGCCCATGTAAGCACTTTGGCTGTATAAGCCCTCTGCATATGCCCATGTACGCACCCTGGCTTCATTTGTGCACTGCACATGCCTATGTACACACCCTGTCTTCAATGGCACATGCCTATGTACACACCCTGGTTTCAATGGCACACTGCACGTGCCCATGTACGCACCCTGCCTTCATTTGTGCACTGCACATGCTCATGTACGCACCGTGTCTTCATTTGTGCTCTGCACATGCCTTTGTACACACCCTGTCTTCAATGGCACATGCCTATGTACACACCCTGTCTTTAATGGCACACTGCACATGCCTATGTACACACCCTGGCTTCAATGGCACACTGCACATGCCCCTGTATGCACCCTGGCTTCATCAGTGCACTGCTGCATATGTCCATGTGTGCACCCTGGCTTCATCAGTGCACTGCTGCATATGTCCATGTGTGCACCCTGGCTTCATCAGTGCACTGCATATGTCCATGTGTGTACCCTGGATTTTTCGGCACATGCCCATGTGCGCACCCTGCATTGTTTGGCCAGCTGCACATGCCATATGCACCCTCCCTTTCTCTTTGCACTGTGCACACCCAGGGACATAGGACACAGCCATGAGCGAGATTTGCAGAGCCGGTAGTAATGGTCGGCTGTGTTCTGAGTCACTGCTGCCCCTCTGGCCATGCATAGCGCACCAAAGAAGCTGGGGTGTGTACTCAAGGGTTATTTCACAAAGAGCCAGCGGTGTTTTCACTTCTGCAAATCTTGTTTTCGTATGCACAGGGGTGTGATAATATGATTGGTGGGATGACTAGTGTGGGGAAAATTAATGCCTCCTCAACTGGTCACCCAGAAATTGAGTATTTTGGAATATGCAGGAATCAATAAACCAAAAAGGCCCTGTTAGAAGGGTCTTCTAACAACAGATATAGTTTTGGGAGGCCTGGGGAAGCGGTCAGGTTCCCTTTAAACAGATATTCTTACTATTATCCTCTTTCTTTCCCTATGTTATGCCTACAAAAAAATGTATATCAGAACAGAGTAAACCTGATTAGCCCCCCTCTCCTGGCCAAAACACAATTCCAAACTTCACTTCAACGTTCAGAGAATAAACGATCTCCAGTCTTGAAAAAGTTAAGGCCTCAATTTGTCATTGCCATTTCTTCAGTTTCCCAGAGTCATTTGCCCCCTTTTTAGTCGCTGTAGTATTTGTGCTTCTTTTGGAAGGGGTGTGTGTGTGTGTGTGGTTTGTGGGTTTTTTTTGTTTTTTTTTCTTCTCTTCATAGTTTTCCTTTACAAATTTATCCAGATGTTTTAGACAGGTTCAAGAAATGTTTATCAATTGTTGTACTTTTTTGGAGCATTTCACTCCAGTCCCGATTTGGAGTTTATACTTTGATACATTTTTGCGCCTTTTTAAAGGATTTGTCACTTTTGGTCCAGAAAAGTTGGTCAACTTCATGGACTGTGCACCATTGTGACGAGTAAGGCTATGTGCGCACGTAGCGTTTGTCCCTGCAGAAATTTCTGCAGCGATTTGAACAGCACTCGTGCGCTTCAAATCGCTGCAGAAAGAGTCCCTAATGAAAAAAAAAAAAGCCGATTCCTTGCACTCTGACTGCAGCCCCTCCCATAGACAGAGCGGGCGCTGCATGCAGAGCGCAGGAAAGAAGTGACATGTCACTACTTAGAACTCGCGCTTCGGGCAGCAGCCGAAGTGCTGCGCTCTAATACGCCACGTGCGCACGTCTCCTGCATAATCTTCATAGATTATACTGAGGACGCATGCGGTGCAGATTGCAGCGTAACTGCATGCAAATACGCAACGTGCGCACATAGCCTAAGCACAAAAAATTAATACCACAAAATAAGAAAATGGATATCAATAAATCATGAATCTAGCCCGAAGTATTGTGCAGTGATAGGTTTCAGCTCAGTATTTAGCATTCTCGTATATTCTTCACTATGCAGGAAATCTTCCCCCTTTGTACAGAATGCTTCACTTGCTAGAGAATATCAGCAGCATCCTCACTATCTACTAAAATCCCCGGATTTACTAGTATTGCAGGGCGAGTGCAAGTGCTAAATATGTGATTAAAGGGAAGCTATCAGCAGAAAAAGACCTATTGTTTTAATCAGGTTGTTGTGTTATATACAGTGGGATTCAAAGGTTTGGTCACCCCTGGTCAGAATTACTGTTATTGTGAACAGTTAAGCAAGTTGAAGATGAAATGATCTCTAAAATGCATAAAGTGAAAGATGACACATTTCCTTTATAATTTAAGCAAAAAAAATGTCATCTTTTTTAGATTTTAAAAATTACAAAAACGAAAATGGGCCGATGCAAGTTTGGACACCCTTGAAGATTTGTGTGCTCAAATATTTTTGACCAAGCCTGCTATAGTTATGGCTATGCACTATCACCGTTGGGAAAGGACAGGTTATGCAAATTTCAAAGCTTTATGAAAACCCAGCCTCATCTAACCAAAAACCAGCAGCCATGGGTTCTTCTAACCAGTTGCCTAGCATTATGAGAATGGTGGAGGCCCATAAAGCAGGAGAAGGCTATAAGAAGATAGCAAAGTGTTTTGAAGTTGCCCTTTCCTCAGTTCAAAATGTAATTAATGAATGACAGTTAACAGGAACAGGGGAGGTCAAGATAATGTCTGGAAGACCAAACTAAATTTCTGGGAACTTCTCATAGGATTGCTACAAAAGCAAATCAGAACCCCCAGCTTGACTGTAAAAGACCATGAGGAAGTTTTAGCAGATTCTGGAGTTGTGGTACATTGTTCTACTGTTCAGAGACACCTGGCCATCATGGAAGAGTCATCAGAAGAAAACCTCTCCTGTGTCGTCACCGTAAAATTCTGCTTCAGAAGTATGCAAAATGATTATCTAAACAAGCCTGATGCAATTTGCAAACAAGTCCTGTGGACCGATGAGGTTAAAATAAAACACTTTGATCACAATGATCAAAGGTATGTGAGAAAAAAGGCACCTAATTTCAGGAAAAGAATATCTCGCCAACCATTAAGCATGGGGGTGGATCAATCATGCTTTGAGGTTGTGTTGCTGCCAATGGCACAGGAAACATTTAATTGGTAGAGGAAAGAATGGATTCAATGAAACCAACAAATTCTTGAGGCCATCATACCCCCATCTGTAGACAAACTGAAGTTGAAAAGAGGATGGCTTCTACAAAAGGGTTATGATCCTAAACACATGTCAAAATCCACAATAGACAACCACAAAAGGCACAAGCTAAAGATTTTACAATGGTCCTCACAGTCGCCTGATCTGAAAATCATTGAAAATCTGCGGCGACACCTCAAAAGTGCAGTGCATGTAAGACGAGCCAGGAATCTAACAAAAGTAGAAGATTTCTCCAAGGAAGCTGTGATGCTTGCCAAAGGGGGTACTAATAGGTACTAACTGTGAATGGTGCCCAAGCATTTGCATGTGCCCATTTTCTTTTTTTTTTTCTATTTTTAAAAATGTAAAAGATGGAAATTTTTTTGTTGCCTAAAATACAAAGGAAATGTGTTCTCTTTAACGTTATGCCTTTTATCGATAATTTCATCTCCAACTTGTTTAACTGTTCACAATAACATTAATTTTGACCAGAGGTGCCCATTTGTTTTCCCCATGTCACAATCTTTAATCATTTTGTTTTTATTTTTATCTTACAATTTTCACACTGTCCACTTGAGGGTTTTGTAGACTCATATACGGTATATTTTTATTTTATTTTTTTTAAATTTACATGTACATTAGCCACAATGAACAGACTCTGTTTTGTATTGAAGCATCTAATGAGCGTGTGCAAAGGTTATTGTGAAGGGAGGGGGCAGGGTCAGCTGTAACATCCCCTATTGGGAATGATGGATCCTCTGTTATCAATCACAGTATTCCTGTCTGTGAGAAGTAAACTACTTAAACTCTTGCTGAAATAATAAATAAAATCGGCCATACTCATTAAATAGTTGTTAGCTGAACAATACTTCAACCAATTGTTCAGATCACAGCCATGTTAGCTGACTGTCCCCTACATAGAGCACTTGTTCTGGTGAGTGCTTCTGTGTTCTCTATTCTTTTGGAGAACAATGCGATCCACAGTTCAAAATCAGACATGCTAAATTGACAATTCCTCTGTCGATCAGTCAGCCGGCACCCCCATATACAGACTGTCAGAAATCACAATAAACCTTTCCCGTTTTATATCAATTAGGAACCAAAATTATTTATATTTGCCAAATGCCAGAATAATGAGAGAAAATGTTGAAAGACATTTTTATTACTTTCTGCAAAATCAAAAGTTTACATACACTAAGTACTATGCCTTTAAACAATATGGGACAGCCTATATGATGAGGTCATGTCTTTGGAAGCTTCTGATAGGTTTATTGGCAACATTTGAGTTAGAGACAGACATGTGGATGTATTTTAATGCAAACCTGAAATACATTCTTCTTCTCTGTGTAACATCATGGGAAAGTTAAAAGAAATCAGCCAAGATCTCAGGAAGAGAATTGTAAACTTGCACAAGCCTGGTTCATCCTTGGGTGTAATTTCCAGATACCTGAAGGTGCCTTGTTCATCTGTACAAACAATTGTATGCAAGTACAAAAAGATGGGAATGTCCAGCATTCATACCACTCAGGAATAAGACAGGTTCTATGTACCAGAGATGAATGCGCTTTGGTCAGGCATATCAACATAAGAACAAAAGCAAAAGACAAGCTTCTCACAATAGTTGGTGGGAATTTGGGCCCATTCCTCATGATATAACTGGTGTAACTGAGCCATGTTTGTAGGTCGCCTTGCTCACATCGGCCTTTTTAGCTTCGGCTATACATTTTCAATAGGATTGAGATCAGGGTTTTGTGATGGCCACTCCAAAACATTGACTTTGTTTTCCTTAAGTCACTTTCTAACCAGTGTGGCAGTATGCTTCGGGTCATTGTCCATTTGGAAGAGCCATTTCTTCCCAAGCTTGAAGTACCTGGCTGATATCTTGAGATGTTGCTTCAGTATTGCCACATAATCAATAATTCTTTCCTCATGATGCCATCTATTTTGTGAAGTGCACCAGTCCCTCCTGCAGCAAAACATCCCCACAACATGATGCTGCCACCTCCATGTTTCACAGTTGGGATGGTGTTCTTGCACTTAAAAACATCTCCCTTTTTCCTCCAAACATAACGATGGCCAAATAGTTCAATTTTAGTTTTGTCAGACCACAGGACGTGTCTCCAAAATTAAGGTCTTTGTTCCCATGTGCACTTGCCAACAATAATCTGGCTTTATTATGTTTCTTTTGGTGTAATGGCTTCTTCCTGGCAACTTGGCATTTCAGCCAATCTTTATACAGTACACGTTTCACTGTGGATAATGACACAATCTTACCAGCTTACACCAGCATCTTCACAAAGTCTTTTGCTTTCTTTCTTGGGTTGATATGCACATGTACAGTAGGACTAAAGCACGTTCATCTTTGGTACACAGAACCCGTCTACTTCCTGACTGGTATGAAGGTTGGACATTCCCATCTTGTTTGTGCTTACATTTAATTTTACTGATGAATGAGGCACCGTCAGGTATCTGGAAATTGCACCCAAGGATGAACCAGACTTGTGCAAGTCCACAATTCTTTTCCTGAGATCTTGGCTGAGTTATTTTGACTTTCTGATGATGCTACACAAAGACGCAGTGTGTTTCAGGTGTGCATTAAAATACATCCACAGGTGTGTCTCTAATTAACTCAGATGTTGCCAATAAACCAGAATCAGAAGCTTCCAAAGACATGACATCATCATATGGGCTGTCCCATATTGTTTAAAGGCATAGTACTCTTAGGGGTACTTTACACATTGCGACATCGCTACCACTATATCGTTGGGGTCACGTCGTTAGTGACGCACATCCGGCGCCGGTAGCGACATCGCAACGTGTAAATCCTAGATGGAACAATGAACGAGCACAGAAGCGTACAATCTCGCTGATCTGTGTAACGTCGTTCATTTCCATCATGTCGGATCGACCGCAGGTACGATGTTGTTTGTCGCTCCTGCAGCTCCACACATCGCTGTGCATAAATCCGCAGGAGCGACAAACATCTCATTACCTGCGTTCCGACGGCAATGCGGAAGGGAGAAGGTGGGCGGGATGTTATGTCCCGCTCATCTCCGCCCCTCCGCTTCTATTGGCCGGACGATTAGTGACGTCGCGGTGACGTCGCTGTGACGCCGAACGCACCTCCCCCTTGAAGGAGGGATAGTTCGGCAGTCACAGGGACGTCGCCGACCAGGTATGTGCGTGTGATGCTGCCGTAGCGATGATGTTCGCTACGGCAGCAATCAACACATATCGCATGTGTGACAGGGACGGGTACTATCGCGCTGAACATCGCTAGCCAATGCTAGCGATGTCGCAGCGTGTAAAGTACCCCTTAGTGTATGTAATCTTTTGACTTTGCAGAAAGTAATAAAAATGTCTTACAACATTGCTTTTCTCTCTCTCATTATTCTGGCATTTGGCAAATCTAAATAATTTTGGTTCCTAATTGATCAAAAACGGGAAAGGTTTATTGTGATTTCATGTCAGATAGTGAGATGTGTCTTTTTAGATAGTGTATGTATGACGGCTGCATTCTTCCAGACTCACTGAGCTGTGGGCGGTGTTTCACCGCTGTCACAGCCCATCTGCTCCCTGCTCCCTCCTCCCTCACAGCAGAACGCTGCAAGCAAGAGACGCGACGCGCTGTGCTGTGAGGGAGGGGGAGCAGGGAGCAGATGGGCTCAGAATGCAGCCGACTGCACGGATGTGACGTGTGCGGCACTTGACGGGGACGTCACTGGAACGGGAACAGCTGTCTGCAATAGCGCCTCTCACAAGCATATTGCCAACACAAGGTATTTGAGAGAAACATTGTTTCTCAATATAATATCGACCTAGACAATAAAAAAATATGGGTGAACCACTCTTTTAACATAAGGCAGTAGCGTAGCTAGTAGGAGGGCAGTCGCCCCGGGCCCATGATCTAGAGGGGCACACCTGGAGCTACTGCCACCCAGGGCCATATTGAGACATTATTTCTTTTTTTAAACCCAATTCCCCCTTGCTGGGCCAAGTAGCAAATCCGGCAATTTGTTTTGAGGGGGAGGGGAGATTTAATACATGAGAGTGCTGCAGAGGCAGGGAAGCTCTAATCTGCTCCTGGCCCAGACAGAAGAAAAAACATATGTGCAAGTTGTGCAGGACCTGCAATGACGTCAAGCTCTTGTGACCCCATGTGGGAGGAACCAGGAAAATCTGTAAAATATAAGGGGACTTTTGACAGAAACCGTGAGTGAAACTACATTTTATGTTTAATATAAATATTAATTTCCAGACTTGCTGCCCCTTGAAGACAGCTCAGCCGGCCTGGGAAGGTCAGTAGAATTTGAAATGCAGCTTTGAATGTGACCGGAGTAGAGAATGATTTCAATACAAGATTTCTCCCGTGCCTCCCCCATACTCTGGAACGCTCTACCTCAGCACATCAGACTCTCCACTACCGTGGAAAGCTTCAAGAGGAACATCAAGACCCACCTCTTCCAACAAGCCTACAACCTACAATAGCCCTCAGTCCAGTAGACCACTGCGCAACCAGCTCTGTCCTCACCTATTGTACCATCACCCATTCCCTGTAGACTGTGAGCCCTCGCGGGCAGGGTCCTCTCTCCTCCTATACCAGTCTGTTTTGTACTGTTAATGATTGTTGTACGTATACCCTCTCTCACTTGTAAAGCGCCATGGAATAAATGGCGCTATATTAATAAATAATAATAATAATAATAATAAAAATACAAACTACTTACAAAGTTCCATATCCATCCACACACCTTAGTATAGTTTTTCTTTGAGAATACCAAATGACAACAAGTTTTTAAATAGTATTTATTCTTATTTTTTAAATAGCACAAAATACAAAAGAACATGTATCATACCACATTCTGCATCACCAGAACAGGTAACTAGCAGTCATAGAAAGAGAGGCCTGATTGTCCTTGTAGTGGTACCACTGTACTACAACACTGAAATAAGAGATGCCCTCCATCTGTCCCACTCTTCATCATGCGTCTGTTCCGAGGACTGGTGACTGTATCCAGTATACGCTGCCTGGTATACAATCATGCACTATGAAAGGGTGTTTGTTGGCAACTGACAGTGAACCAATGTTTGATAGAA
Organism: Anomaloglossus baeobatrachus; assembly: GCF_048569485.1. NCBI lineage: Eukaryota > Metazoa > Chordata > Amphibia > Anura > Aromobatidae > Anomaloglossus > Anomaloglossus baeobatrachus. The sequence continues at coordinate 572,025,434 of NC_134356.1, forward strand.
GATTCTGTAACATTGTACAGAAATGATTGACATTCAAATTAGCCTTTCTTAAAGGGAAACTGTCAAGTAGGTCCTCTTACTCTGCAACAAGCTGCAATAATCTGTATTGTATGCAGGATGTCAATCCTGTCTAGGAAGAGACGTCCCGCCGGACTAGTCCAGACTCATTAGCATATGCAAAGCTGCAGAATAAAACAACATTCTTCAAATATCACCTGCCTAATAAGGGACATTAAAGAAATACACGCCCAGACCTATAGTAGTGGTTGGATAGTGGAGTTGACAGGTTCCCTTTAATCAAGCTGTAGACATAATGATTTGGGCACTGTACAGTATGACGATAGGAATAAAAGACCATTTCCGCAATGTGAATGATTTTTCTCAAGAACCACTGTTACATTATAAAGATTGTGCATTTTCATAGCATAAAATATATTTTATGTGGACATTTTCCAGCTGATTGGTATCTATAGTTCTAGTTAATGTGACAAATCTCTGTTAGAACAAATCATTCTTGTGATGGTATTAAAAATGATTGCGGATAAAAATCATTCAGTGCCTTAGGCCCCTTCACACGTATGTTGCAGTTTTTATACTACCAGAATCACGGACATACGCAGACCCATTATAATCAATGGGTCTGCGCACATATTAGTGATTTCTCACTGACCGTGTCTCTGTGCGGTGTACACGCGTGTCCATGTGTTCCGCATGGAGACTAGTCCGTTTTTTGCTGGCATCACTGATGTCCCATGGACAACACTATGGTGTGATCCGTGAGACAGGTACCAGAAAAACACGTACATTTAAAAAAAAAAGCTTTTTAAATTCACCCATCTCCAGTGATGCTGTCTTCAGCCGCTGCTGTCTCCTACTTCCCAGGCTGGCTAATTATGCTCATACATATTCACTGCACAGCAGACCCGGAGGTAGCTGCAGAGGGGAGACAGCAGCGGCCGGACACAGCATTGTGGGAGACTTCAGCACCACGGACAGCAGAAGCGTGGACAGGTGAGTATAAGTGCCCGATCTCTGTGTATTATCACAGTTAGAACACGGAGATCCCACCTGTGCCAAAATCACGGCACACGGAGGGACATACATACCTTGAACGTATCAATGAAAAACATGTGTGAAAGAGGCCTTAGCATTATCATTCCTTCTGTGTACAGCTGAAATCACACCTGGCCGGTGGCACTAAACCACTGCTGCTAAATGTTTACCAATAGGCCGTCATGTAATAGCCGGTTACACAGGCACACCATGGTAAACAATCCGCACTGAATGAACTGTAGTGGTTTCTTAGTTCACATAGTCTGCCATTGCTCTTGACGGCACCGGTCCGGTTTACACAGGTCGATGTGCTTCCGAGAACGATAATCTTTTGTTCCGCAGAAAAGATCATTTTTCCTGATGAACAAGGGTTTTGCTCGTTAATTGGTTGATCAGCAGCCTATTTACAAGAAATGATTATCGTGATGGAACAGTCTGGTTCACAATTTTTCAGTGTAAATAAACCTTTAAATATTGGTTGGGTCCGCACCAGCCTGCATTTGAGAAGAGATAATAAGAAACCTGCCACTATACTAGTCGCTGCATGGGCTTGATTTAATTTCTGTCTTTATGTTGTAAATGATTTTATTTCCATATTTATCACATATTTAATGATTATTAAAATGGTGATGGATCACATCAATAGGAAGAAGAACCTGCGCTTTGGATGTTCAGTACGGCCCTGTAACTGCTAGTAATGCTGTACTAATGGGTGCCATTGTATTTTCTAAAAGTGCTGCCCTATTGTGCAGTATTTTGTTGTGTTGAATTTGATATCTAGTCCATTTAAACCATTAAAAAAAAACGGAAGGCAGGAGATCACTAACGTCCTGAAATCTGAAAACTCCCCCCACCCCCCCCACAAAAAAACCCTTTCATTCTAGAGGTTGTTTTCATACATCCATAAATGTTGGACGGGTGAGGCCTCATCCGCACCTGACCATTTCACGTTTCTGTACACTTTTTTTCTTGGACAAAGCCGTAATACAACACCTACCAAAGTGCTATGTCATAAATATAACTCCACTTTATTACACCTCCTTCACATGTCCATCTTTCCAGTACGTCCGGCATCCTTTTTTTCATGGATACCACTTGTACCCATTATAACTTATGGTATTCTTCACAGGTCCGTTATTTTCTGGCATAATGGATGATAAGGGCCAATACAAGTCTATAGGTCCATGGAAAATCACATACAGCACACGAATGGCATCCATGGTGTGCCAACCGTAGTGTGCCATCTGTGTGCTGTATGTGTTTAACATTGAAAGTATAGGAGAAGTTTTATAATATCTTAGAGGGTGTAGAGGGTCTTAATGAACAAAGTTTCTAGTGGAACATCAATAATATGGCTCATGAAACACCTTTACCTTCAAAGTATGTATAAGGCTGCTTTCACCCATCCGTTTTTTGCAGTGCGGCTCAATCCGGCTCAAAAACCTATGCAACGGATGCTGTGAAAAAAACGGATTTGTTGCATAAGTTTTTCCATGTGGCCCGTCCGGTTTTTGACGGATGCGGCTTGATACTAAGCATGCGCAGTGCAAAAAACCACATCTGGCGGCCGGATGTGGTTTTTGCCGCAGGACGCTGCATCCGGCGTCCATAGGCTTGCATTGTAAATCGCACCGAATTCGGCGCAATGTGTTTTTTTTCGCTGCACAAAAGAAACGTGTCAGGCAACGTTCCATCTGGCCGCCGCATGAGCTAAATATGCCGCATCCGGCAAAAAACGGACACAACGCAAGGCCATGTGGCACAATACGGCGCTAATGCAAGTCTATGCAGAAAAAAACACAACCGGCAGCAAAAAAAAAACGGTTGCTTTTTTTCTGCAAAGTGCCGTATTGTGCCGCTCAGCAAAAACCGGATGTGTGAAAGCAGCCTTAAAGAACCATTAGTGGATGCTATCGTGCCCATGCATCAGCCTAGACATGTCCTAATGGAAATGAAGCCTGATTACAGGTTTAACCTAAAACATACTGTGCTGTATTGAGTTATATAGGGCAGAGCTTCAATATTACACATGTCCTATCTGCAGGTAAGGTGCTGTGTTTGTTAGAAAGCTGTTTTTTTTTTCTTTAAATTCAAAGATCATTTTAACAAAATCATAAATGATACACAGTCTAAAACATTTGATAGATTAAAAGTTCTTAGGTTTTGTTCACATGGAACTTTTGAGCGAATCACTATCGACTTCTCTGCTGTTCCTGTTAGGAGTTTTTGAGTGTTTTTATTTTTCTTCTAAAGGAATTTTGAAAAATGCCTTGTAGGGAAACAAAAGGGCATGTCATTTCTTGGAAGCAAATCCTGATGGGATCCGCACCATTCTTGGTGATGTTAAATCAAAAGGCTATTGTTCAGTTCAAGAAGAAATTCTTTTGAAGTTCTTTAAAAACACTGAAGTAAAAGAATGATTCTTTCAAAAATCCCGCAAAAAAAGAGGTTTTGGTTTTAAAAACATGTAGTTTTTTAACGCCTTGGAAAACTCCAACTGCACAAAGCCTAACAGAGTTTTCTGAGGCAGTCAAAAAAATGAAAATGAAAAAAACTTCTGGAAACTCCTTGTGAAGAGTTTTGTGACGGAATTTTATAGGGTATGTACATATAGCCTTTTAAAAGGTAACCTGTCACCAGGTTTTTCCCCTATAAACTGCAGCCATCACAAGTAAGCTGTTATATACAGCATTCTAAAATACTATACGGTATATAAGAGCCCAGGCCACCCTGTATAATATAAGGAAGAGCTTTTATTATACTCACCTGTGGGCGGTCGGGTTCAATGGATGTCGCTGGTCTCAGCCCGGAGCCTCCTCTCTTCCTACCATTGCCATCCTTCTTCCCAGCTCTGAGAGAATTACAGGTCCTACATCATTCACACGGAGACCTCCATTGCGCTCATGCGCATGTGCACTTTGATCTACTGTAATGCTCAGGCGCGAGGAAAGGTCAGACCGGCCGCGCATGTGCACTACAATACTTTGATCTGCCCACAGCAGGGCAGATCTAAGTACTCTTGCACGGGAGCAAAATGGAGGCTTCTGTTTGGGTGACGTAGGATGCGTCATCCACATGGAGCTGGGAAAGAGGATGGCGACTGCACAGGATAGAGGATGCGCCGGACCCGAGACCAGCTACACCTATTGAATACAGCCACCCTGCAGGTGAGTATAATAAAGGTGTTTTTTACGTTATACAGAGCGGCCTGGGCTCTTATATACAATATTCTGAAATGCTGCATATAAGGGCCAACTGGTGGTGGAGGGAAAACCTGGTGATAGGTTTAAGACAGCGGTGCACACCCTAGGTTTTTTTAAGGTGAGGCTGCTTAAGGGAAACACCAGCAGTAGCTTTCTTGAAGTGGCTTCATGAGCGTCTCTTCAGGCTTTTTTTGCAGCGGCTCAGCTGCCGGCATCTTTTACTCTGTACGTTCAAGTATAGAGAATGGGTGACTTCCTTGCAGATGCCATCCAAAGAATGAGGCGTCATTTATTTTAATCACTTCAAGGTTTCCGAACCCAGAAGCGTTTAAAAGAAGTGACATAAGAAGGAGGATGTCCACAGCAATGTCATTTTGTACACATAGCCTTAGAAGAACAGTTTTTGCTAAAGCAGCCTTTGGATTGGATAGGGCCAGTTTGGAGAGGCTTCCTTCAGGATACGCTTTAAGGCTATGTGCGCACGTTGCGTTTTCGCAGCATTTTGAACTGCAGCGTTTTAATTAAAAGATGCATGCATTTTGATTTTCAAGCCAAGTCTATGGGAAATTGTAATTTCTTGTGCGCTCAATGCTGTTAAAAATGCAGCGTTTCAGTTGCAGAAAATGTGGGAAAAACTCAGCGTTTAAAGAAGCAACATGTCAATTGTTTTTGCCATTTTGGCAGCGTTTTGCTAACATTAGAGTCAATGAGAACTTTCAAAACGCATCCTAAATCAAAATCCCAGCGTTTTACATGCTTTTTTGATACAAAAACATGCTTTTTTTGACAATATAAATGCATGCGTTTTTGACTTTATAATAAGGGCATGATATGTCCTTTTACACACACACGTAGTCCGACAATTAAAGTAATGAAAATCCATAATTTAACGTTATTTTATGCATAAATATTAGAAAACAGTTATAATTTTAATAAAATTAGCTATTTTGTGCATGACTTTAATCATGATATTTGTTATCATTTTTTTCCGGTTTTTTTCATAATTTTTGAATGTTTAAACTTTATTTAGTAGTGTATTTGTATTCAAAATGCATCTGACTTTAAGCAATGAATAAGCATGTAAATCGCGGTAAAAACGCAGCTAAAACGCGATAAAAACGCAAGCGTATTTTTAGCATTTTTGTGGTCAAAACCAAATTTGACAAAGACAATTTCTGCCAGAGGATGTGTTTAGAACTGCAAGAAACTCAACGCAAAGTGCGCACAGAGCCTAAAGAAGTGACATGCCATGTGGGGATAAGAAGTATCTCATGAAGGTGGGGTATTATTTTTGTTCACCTGTGTGTATTTTTTTTAAACTTTAATAAAAACTATTTAATGCGTCGGACACTTTTTAATTCCTTTTTAGGGACAAAAAGAGACCAAGAAACTCTTCATATAAACAGCAAAGTAGATTTCCCATATAAATGAATTGGAAAGGTTTCCAAGAGTTTTTTTTTACGTGGTTGTTGAAGACTTTGGGTCAGATTTGCTCCCAAAAAAATCCTCAAAAACACTGTGTGAACATAGCCTTAAATTGTGCTCACAAGCTGCTACTGGCCAAAATGCCTCCTCCCCACAGTGGCCAGTGTCCTCTCGATTGGGGAAGAAAATTGCATGGCTGTGGTTGAGCAGAGCTACGGCCAGCAGTGCAGGAGGCTGCACCTCAAAGAATAGGAAGTATTGATGCAAATTATTAATCTGTTTTTTATTTCATCCATATGGATATCATTTTTCATTTTCTAACCTTCATTGGAAAAATGTTATCTGGAATCTGATACATTTCTATGGACAACTGATCCAATATCTGATTGCTCTAGTTTTAAATATAATTTTTTTGTACCAATCGCACCAATTTGTAAAATATATAAGGAGTCCAGTTTGTCAATTGTGAACACTGTCTTCTAATATAGTTGGAAACAGTAATTTTCTTTGAGTTACTAAGGAAGATGATCAGTGCATGATTGTAAACTATGGCTCTATTGTCATCGTATCATATTTTCATCCCACTTTCTGTCATTCTATCAAGAAAATTACTATGGTTTCTCATCCCCTGCTCCCTGGCCATCTTACAGTGGTCTTCAAAAAGAATAAAAAAAAAATTAGAAAATGAGAGAGTAATAATAATAGTAATTCCAGGTATAGACAGTGACTTCCAGGGAAACAGGCAGTGGTCTCCGCCGTATGGTAGTGACTGGTAGGTTGATCCCTGAGCAGAACCTGTCAGAATACGCAAGTTCAGTCTTTGGCTGTAAATTCCTTGAATTTCAGGTCAAAAAGAAATAAATAGGGGCCAAAGAAGAAGCAGGAGCCGTTCACCCTACTCCCTGAGGCACCGTGTGGTGGTAATGTTCAAGTTACCATCTCGTCTTCAGCCCTGTGCAAGTCGGCCTTTCTGAGATAATTGCATCCATCCATTTGTTTTCCGTTCTCATACAGGCAGCCAGCTCCTCCCTCTGGGCCCTTGGGTTGGTCCATATAAGTATTGGCACAGGTAGTGGGCCAAGAGTTTTATTTTGCCATTGCGATTTCACTCCAAAACTTTATCTTCTTCCTCTCTCTCATGGTGGCTACGTTTAAAGAATCCCAGCTGAAAGAGAAAAAAAAAAGGTATACGTGATCAAAAGGTGAATGCTAATGGTGTATAGCCTAGGACTATCGGATTCTGTTCTGTTAATTAACCAAAGCTTATTAACACCCATCTGCTCAATGGTGATGGATAGAGATGAGCAGACCCATTGAGGTTCGGCGTGTTCAGCCGGACTTTAGATAAAGTTTGGTTTAAGACCTGGACTTAACTTGAACCCCAATAGAAGTCACTACTTGGGCAATTCGGGTCCCGTCAACATGCAGCCAGCAATAAACAGAGCCCTTCCAGGGGCAGGTGTGCAGGGTTTTTCCATTTTTTGTTTTTGTTTGGTGCACACTACATCCGATCACGTTGTTGTTACCCCCAGTGCAAGTTGAGCAAACACTGCACGCGACTTGCCTGGGCTGAACACTGAGCGTAACTGAGCACAGCGATGCTCGCTCGAGTGGTTTGCATACGTAAAGCACCCAAACACTGAACCCAAACTCTGTTTTTTTCGGGGTGTTTTGTGTGTAAAGACTGCGTTTGGTATGAACACCGGACCTCGGGTTCACTCATTTCTAGTGATGGACAATCCAAGGTAAGTTAACGTCCAAGATATTTGGCCTTTGCAGTAGGACTATGTACACTTAATGCTGCCAGTGAATCTGCAGGTCCCATATCCATTTATCCATTAACCCCTACTTCTTTTATATATATACTGTGTTCTCATGTAAATAACATTATCCAGAAGATATTAACTTACTGTTAACTACTCATTTATTAATCTTTTCTTCTTAGACTGACAATGTTTTGTCCAACTACCATCATTACAATTGCAAAATGCAATTCCCATTCTCATCTACCCTGCTAATGATAAACTTTTCTTCAATATATTTGCAGCCACAGTTTGTAAGCTAATGTCAATCTCGTGCACTATATTCTACAGACTTGCCTCTTCATCCCCCGGCCTGAAATGAAGAACAGAATCTAGTTATACTTTAAGTAAAGAAAAATGTCTGGGGAAAATTGGAAAAATAGGGTGCATGGCCTATGGGGTGGCCACATGCCCCAATACACGATCAGCAGGGGCGGACAATGACTGTGAAGGGCTCCAGTCTGTGGATTACAGCTAAAGCTGTGAGTTTTAGTGCCAGACAGATACCACTTAGCAAAATAATTAAAACATCTACGGACCAGACAGCGACACACAGGGGAGTCCTCGCAACGTTTTAAGATGAATCTACATAGGGAGACTCACCTGTACAACAAATGAGCCACCCTATGCCCTAGAGCCTGCCTACACTACTCGGTCCATGTACAGTTGACCTGCTGCGCATGTGATATATCCACCCCTGCCCAAAACACTAAATATGTGTTTGACCGTCCCTCCCTGCAGTCAGCAAGCTATTCCACGACTGCTATTGTGTGGTGGGAGCTGCTGAAAGCAGTGATATCCCAATGTGTGCAAGATGGAGGAGACGAGGAATGACAGTTTTTAAACATATACTAAGCACAAAAAGTTGGTGAAATTTATGGAAAACTTAAAATATCACTCTAGTGTGAACTTTTTATCATGAAGGTAGGGCATTGAAGTAGAAACACGCAATGTTGATTTCCTCATCTCAAACAATTTGTTGAAACAAAAGCCAACAACACTAGTGGGTACACCCGCAAACATGTAAATGTCTCAATAACTGGTCATATGGCCTTGAGCATCAATTACAACTTGACAACGACGTCTCCTGCTGTTCAAAAGGGGAGTTATCTGCCGAGGCATGGTATCCCACTCTTCTTGAAGGGCAGCCCTCAGGTCATTGAGGTTCTGGTGTACAGAATTACGGCCTCTATACAGTGATTCGGCTGATACCATAAGTTTTTATTTTTATAGGATTTAGGTCTGGAAAAAAGTGCAGGCCGCACCATTTGAGGTCTCCCAGTCTCCAGCAGCCGTTCTCTAATGATGCGACCTCGATGAGCTGGAGCATTGTCGTCCATGAAGATGAAATTAGGCCGGTGTTCATGCCGAGGCACAATGACTGGATTTATGATGTTATGCTAGTAGTAGGGGCTGCCACTGTACCAGTCACAAAGTGTAGAGCAGTTCTGTATTGACTAGACACACTTGCCCACATTGTAACATCTCCACCACTAAAGATTTCTCTGGTGACAACAGTAGCTGATGCATAACAGTCTTTTAGATGTCTCCAAAATCGTTAGTGGCCATAGTTACTGCTCAGCGTGCATCGACTTTCATCAGTGAGCAGCAGTGTGGCCCACTGGTCCCTCGTCTAGAAAGACAATGATGCTTGTGCCTGGTGGCATAGTCAGGTACCCTTGAAAGTCATCTAGCACACAGACCACGCTGATGTAAATGGTTTCTAATGGTCTGACGTGACACTTGGGCATCTCTCATTTCCCTTAAATGTGTTTGAAGTTATGTCGCATTCATCATCCAGTTCCAAAGAGCATTGTTACATAATTACATAGGTTGAAAAAGACCTAGTTCCATCTAGTTCAACCTTCCTTCACCAATTATACATTTTATTCACAATGAAGAGGTCATCAGTGAGGGATGTGGACAAATGATGTCCACTTCTCTGCCTTTTAGTGACACTTTCAGTCTCTTTGTATCTCTGTTGCAACCTGCTGATGACACTGACACCAAAGCTCAGTGGCCACTTCTGTCTGAGAGCATCCTGTTTAAATCATTACAATGGCAAGGTACTGTTAATCAATTGTTAGGTGTCATCTTGGTCTCATTATGGCGAAATGTGAACAGTATGGTGAGAAAAACTGATTATCTAATTGAACCCCGAAATTTATTGGGCTGATAAATCCTTTTAGTATATCTTTGGACCTAGTGCTCACTGACAAAACATCAGATAGCACTAGCATGATTTATATGTGCATGTGAGTTCAGCCTTACCAAATATATTTATTTTTTTACTTCTTTATGTTTAATGAAGGAAAAGACGGTTCTTTAAATTTTTATATGTTTTTATATAACTTTATTTTTTACTTTCATTTTTAATGGCTTAAGGGAGTTAAATTTGTGATTGCCTGATCGCCTGTTCTTTACACTGTAATACTATAGTATTGCAATATATAGATATAAATGACGTTCTCCTTGATAGCTCACACATAGCATGCAGTAGTCTGGTCTGTTTTATAGACCAGGTTAGAGCATATCATTAACAGACAGCCGCTCCTTTGCTATGCACACAGAGCCTGGCAGATCTGCAATTTGTGGACATGACTGGCTCTTATGATCAGACTTGTCCATGGTCTTCTACAGTTTCCTGTTTCAAGGTGTGACTCCACAGTGAAGATAACTTGTTCTTCATCCACTGTCAGCCTATCATAGATGTGATTATAAGGTGGAGTCTGTAATTGACTGACAGGGGAAGAGACCACAGTGTGTGCAGTGTCTGATACTATATAAAGGGCTTCTCCTGACTCCTTACGTGATTCCCTCTCTGCTCGTTTTGCAGGGGGCACAATATTCTGTGTGCCCTGGATAGAGATCTTCACACTCCTCTCATCTCGATCTATGTGAGGGGAGTAGAAGATTCCCCCTCAGACTCCCCTCACGCGGTTCGACATGAAAGCAGAGCGCAAGTTGTGAAGGCTTCTTTCTATTCACGGCACACAGAACAGTCCGTCCACTGCAGGACACGCAGAAGGAGCAGAGAGGGAATCACGACTGTCAGGCTAGGCATGAGCGACTCCCTCCCTGCGATGCTGTGTTACTTGCATTACAGATCCAGTGGCAGCGTCTGGAGAAGAAGGCGGAGGCCCCTTCCGCGAACTATTGCAGAGTGCAGCAAAATAGCCGCCTCCCTACAGTATGTCTGCAAATGACATCCGTCTGTACACATGTGTGGCCTCGGCGCCTGGGTCCCGTGCGGCTTGCCGTATCTTTATGGTTCGGGACTGGGTCTCGTGATTCCCACGTGACTCATTCCCTGTTTCCATGACGCGGCGTCCGTCCGGGTCCTATGTTGGTTGAGGCTGCGCATGCGTCATTAATGACGCGCAGCTAGTTGATATGTTGACGTGGCACGATGTCATTTGCCACTCAGCCTTTTTAATCCCTTCTATTCCTTCACTCTTTGTCACCGCCCCCTGACGAAGGTTTCCACCGAAACGCCGGCGTCAGGTAAACGCTTACCCCTGGGTCCTGTATTGCAAGGTACAGTCAGATATCCCCTCCCTCACCACAGATTGCTGTATATGATCTAATTATACTCCCTGACTATATTCTAGCCCTCCTTTTGGGCATTTTCAGTCTCTGTTCTTCTCCCCTTTCTTTACATTCATGGTCTGTGGTAAAGTGGTCAGGCATTTACCTTTGTTGGCTAATATCGTATGTTAATCATGTAAGTTCTTTATCATTGCTAAATGTAAATGCCTTTCTGTACCAATCATACCCAGGTGGTTATTACTATATATGCCACATTTTGTCAGCTTTTTCCTCCTCCTTTGGCACAATAAATACCTCATTCTTATATTTTGGACGTTTGGTCATTTTTTCTTTTTCTTTCTGCAAATGACTCAGGAACGGCCCCATCCCTCCCCTCTTAGCGTAAATTCTGCCACTGACTCTATATTAGGCCCTGGTGCATTTGCAACGGCTGCACCAGTGGCATGTCCGCCGCTGAGGATAAGGTCAAGACTCCTACAATATTAAACAAATATGCAGATGCAAGTACACCATGGCCACTATGCAGATATATACAAAGACACTATGAAACACAATTCTGCAGTTAATAAATATATGAATTACAGTTTTTCTACACACAGACAAAATCGGAGGTTCTTAGTTTACAGTTTTGATCAAAATATACTTTATCCACAGGAAACAAGGTGACCTCATTTCTGCTTAGACCCTAAATTTTAAATAGATCAAAGCATATCTGGATCCTGTGGTTAAATTGATGACCGGGTGAGGTGAATCTGTAGAATTTACAGTCGCATCTGGAATGAGGTCACCCTGTTGCTGATGTGTGGGCTTATACTATACTATTTTGATCAAAACTGTAATCTAACTAGCTCACGTTTTTTACCATTGTAGTGTAGAGTGGCACACAGCAGCAGTCGTGGGTGAGAGAATGACTCCAGACGCCCCACCATGCTATATGAAATACACAGCCCTGGCTGAGTGTGTTCACTTATGTCATGTGGGCCGTTCGCCAATGCAGGTCGCATGCTGCCACTGATTTCTGCTGCCAGGACCAGATGACGACTTAGGAGACCCCCAACTGATTTTAAACAACAACTCTTTACTTAACAGTTCATTTGTAACAACTTCACACATGATAGCGGGCACATAATTTCCTGATCGTTTCTTCAGCACAAAGCATTCTTGCACACTGTCCTAATTCCTACTGAGTCCTATGACTCCCTGTGCAACCCAGTCATTGACAGCGGTAGAGTTCGTGACAATCACTTCCGTTTTTACAACTTCACATCTCTTCTCATAGAAGAGTAGGTACAGGGGGTTTTGCCACTACAGCAAAGTAGACACTTATGGTCTCAGATGCTTTGGTAGTATCTGCCAGGGCAAAAAGACTATGTTAGCTTGTCAGTCAGTATTAACCCATTCCCTTGATGGTTATGCACCTGGCCACTAGAGTCCTGTCCTCTGACTCCTATTGTCTTGGGTTGCTCCGTCCAAGGGACGGTCTCTAACTTCACAGTTGTTTACGCTCAATGTTCCATTAAACACTCGAGGTTCATGCTATCTCTGTTCAGGTCTCCATTTTTCTCCTACCACAAGTCACCCACTGCATGCAGCCTTGACAACCTGCAGACTACATGTCCGTCTCTGTTACACACTGGATCTTCACTAACTTTCTAGAAGGAACTGTCTCTCTCCCTATCAACCAGCCCCTCCCATTGTGTGCCCACTTAACTTTTACTGACCCTATGGTCTGACAACCACTCAAAAACTTGCTGTACATTACAAATTATCAGCCCTACATAGCACTGATTATCAAAAATAGAGCGGATCCCAAGCTGTATATATATATGTATATATATAAAAAAATAAATAGATAAGCAAAACCTAGTGAGATCCACCCTATTTTTGATAACCAGGCAACATACAGTAGAAAGCTGGGGACTGGTATTATCAGGCTGGGAAGGCACATGGTTATTTTTCTCCTCCAAGCCTAAAAATAGCAGCCCACAGCTGTCCCAGAAGTGGCGCATTCATTAAATGTAATATTTGTCACGCTTTGCCCGACCCTTCCCGATTGCCCTAGTGCAGTGGCAATCATGGTAATACATTTGGGGTTGATGTCAGCTGTGCATTGACAACTGGCAATAAACAAATAAACCCCCCCCCCCTCAAATTTCCAACATAATTCAATTGGTGAAAAAAGACTCTCCACCAGCACTCCCTTGTTCACCACTTTATTAATTAAAAAGAAATCCTGGAAGTTCCCATGTAATCCAATGGAGTAATCTCCCACAAAGCCCATCAATTCAGAAAAAAGCTTTATAGGAATCGATAGGAGTTGTTGGACATTATTCCATTGGATTATGTTGAAACTTCCAGAATTTCTATTTAGTTAATAAATTGGTTAACGAGGGAGTAGGGGGGAGTCATTATTCACCAATTAGATTATGTCAAAACTTCGAGGATTTTTAAATTTAATAAATTGGTGAAGAAAGGAGTGTAGGAGAGTGGTATTCACAGAAACACATTTTTTTTTAACACTATACTTGCTGGGTTAGTAATGGGGTTGTCTGATAGACGCCTTTTCATTACTAACCCCCTGGGTTTGATGCCAGCTGTCAAGACACAGCTGACATCAACCCCAAAAGTATTACCCTGATTACCACTGCAGCAATCAGGAAGAGGCGGACAAAGCGCCAGAATTGATACATCAAATGAATGGGGCGGCTTCTGGGGAGGCTGCGGGCTGTTGTTTTTAGGCTGGGAGGGCCAAATAACCATGGACCTTTCCAGCCTGTTAATACCAGCCCCCAGATGTCTGCTTTACCTTGGCTGGTTATCAAAAATAGGGGGGACCCCACGCCATTTTTTAAAATTATTTGTTTAAATCATTTTTAAAAAATGGAGTGGGATCCCCTCTATTTTTGAGAACTAGCCAAGGTTAAACTTACAGCTGGGGCTTGCATTCCACAGTTGTCTGCTTTACCTAATATCAAAAATATGCCGGAGCCCACGTCATTTTTTACTTTTTCTTTATTTTTCACAGCAACATACAGGCAACTTCCGCATGCAAAAAAGCTTGTTGATTGGCTGGCTGCGCTCTAGACTTTCAACAAACTTTATATGTATATGGACAGTACCTGAAGTCTGATTTTTTTTTTTTAAAAGTCTGTGTTCGTGTCTGAGACCCGGCCACCCAGTGTCCAGTGCGAACCCCAGACTTTACCGTTCGGCTTTACTCACCCCTAGAGTTCATGTATTCTTTAATCCTTAGTGCTGCGGCATATGGTTTCTATATATTTATCTTCATTTTGGCCTAATGTACGTGCATTAGCATATGAATTTATTCCTTTAGGTGTGCAGTCCGTAACACATTTTTGCAATGATATTTAACATACCATATTTTTCGGACTAAAAATTTGGGAGGAAAATGAGGGGTGCGTCTTATAATCTGAATGTAGCTTACCTGGAGGCGGTGGAGAGGGGTAGCAGGAGGAAGGGGCGATGCTGCAGCTGCTGGTGCTTGTGCTGTGGGCGCTGTGGGCTGCGAGGCTGGGGCTGTCGGCAGTGTGGGCTTCAAATAATGGCGCCTGGAGCCAGCATGTGCGCAGATAGTGCTCTCGGCTCATCTCATCTGTGCACGCGCAGCCTCCAACCCATTGAGCTCAAAGCAGTGGACTTAAGGAGAATGGCGTCTGGAGGTGGTGCATGCGCAGATGAGATCTTGGCTTGTCATTGAGCCGATAGGTCAATCTGTGCACGCACCAACTCCGGGTGCCATTTCCTTGAATCCTGCATCGCCAGCAGTTTCTTGGTGTTTGCCTACCTCACAATGCCACCGCCGCATCTTGTCCCCCCTCCGCACCGCCCACAGCATCGCCCTGTTCCACCACCGCCCCTGCCTCCTGTGACCACGCTCCATCGTCGCTGCTGCCCTCCCACCGGTAAGACACCAGCGGATTATAAGACAGACACCATTTTTTTTTTAATCCTTTTTTTTTCTCTAAACTTGAGATGCATTTTATAATCTGGTGCGTTTTATAAACCAAAAAATACAGTAATTTTCAATAATCCATGGGTCCATTAAGTCTGCTAAAAATGAAAACTTAATGGAATTTTAAAAAGGTCATCCATACTTAGGAAACAGACAGGCTTCATTCCAGAAACAACGCTATACTTGTCTATGGGTTGTGTCTACTATAGTTTAGCTGCATTGGAGTCAATGGGTTTGAGATGCTATACAAAAACAAAAAACTGTAGATGGTTATGGTGCTGCTTGGGAAGGCATACTCACAGCAGAATAAAGCAGTGATGAACTGCTCAGGCCAAGAAAAACTAATGCATTAACAGGGTGCAACGAGACCCCCAATAGATGGAAGTATCACAGGTGCAAGAGGAGCAAATCACTCACACAACTCCAGAATATGGAGGGGGTGATTGCTGGATGGTAAAATTGCACACTAGTGGCTTGCATAGGGCTCTGTTCACACTTACAGGTGCACAGTAACCTAATCAGCAGCCTATTACACGCCCATACTATTCGATCAGGCGGGCAGCCCGCTTGATCGAATAGTATGGGCGTGTAATAGGCTACTGACTGGATTACTATCCAGCAATCACCCCCTCCATATTCTGGAGTTGTGTGAGTGATTTGCTCCTCTTGCACCTGTGATATTTCCATCTATTGGGGGCCTGGTTGCACCCTGTTAGTGCATTAGTTTTTCTTGGCCTGAGCAGTTCATCACTGCTTTATCCTGCTGTGAGTATTCTAAATCGTGGAGGATATTTAGTCCTCTTTTTTATATTTTGCTATTTTTTTGCTTGGGAAGGCAGCAGCAACATTTTTCTAACCTCTAACTTTATTCCTAGCTGGTATGGTACATAATATTAATAATAATAATAATAATAATAATAATAGTTTATATTTAAGTTATGATGATGAGCTTGTCTGAAGAGATGTGTTTTTAATGCACGCTTTAAAACTTGGAGGTTGGATATTAGTCACATTCTTTGGGGTAGTGCATTCAAAAAAACTGGCACAGCATGAAAAAAGTCTTGGAGACAGAGGTGTGAAGTTCGTATTATGCAGGATGTTAGTCTAAGATCATTTATGGAATGGAGGTGGCGGGTAGAATGATAGACAAGGATGAGGGATGAGATATAAGGTGGTGCAAAACTGTGGAGAGTTTGTATTGTATTCTGTAGCCAGTGTAGTGACTGGCACAAGGTGGAGGAATCAGTGAAGTGGCTGGACAGGAATATGACCTTGGATGCTGCAGTGAAGATGGATTGGAGAGGGGAGAGTTTGGTCAGAGGGAGACCATTCAGTAAAGAGTTGCAATAGTCCAGATGAGAATGAATAAGGGTACTTTCACACTTGCGTTGTTTTCCTTCCGTTACAATCCGCCCTTTTGGAAAACAGCGGAATCCGTTAACGCACCCCAAATCTATTCTCCCCAAAATAGGGCATAACTAAGATATGGGGCAGGCATACTGCACAAGTAGATTACAGTATAAGCAATGTGTTGTACTGGTGCAGAAAGAAAGTACAATACTGTATCCACAAATGCAAATTGATAGACATGCTATATAGTATATATTGTTCAATGGCATATTGTATACAGTACATATGTATAGAACGTTACCTCCAGAGTGGGTCAGAGCATGGTGAAAAGACAGAAAAAGAAGTGTGCACGGTGAGGATTTGCTCTTATTGCAAATCATTGCTCTTAAACCAAGTTACAAATGTTCACGTTACTCTTAATCCAAGGTTCCACTGTAGTTGAAATTTCTACATTAAATTTTTTATGTTCTTATAGAGTTTGTCATACACATATGTGACCATTATTTAGGATAAGAGCATGGCTTCAGCACAACACTGGCTTACCTTCCACAGGGCCAGGACTAGGAGCGCCAGTAGCAGGAGCCCACCTATTGTACTGATGACGATAATCCATATCGGAACCTCCCACTCCTCCTGCTTGGAAATTTCAAAGGTGATCTAAAAAATAAATTATGTATTTTCAGGTCAGTGCAGGCAATGTTATACAAGAAGCACATTTCCAAACACATCAAGAAAGCACTAATGAACACTAGGTATATTGATGTACTCTCCAGTAGGGGGCAGTGGGGTCCTGTATTTTTCTTAGTAATTTCGTGTACTATGGCGTGTCTCCTACTACAGTTAGGTCCAGAAATATGTGGACAGTGACTGAATCTTCGTGATGTGGCTTCTGCATGACAATATTTTTTTATTTAAAATGAAACAAATGAGATGCAATTGAAGTGGAGACTTTCAGATTTAATTAAAGGGATTGAACAATGATATCCTGTGAAACCCCCACCATAAATGACTTGGTCCAGTCATAACAGAAATTTGGGAAAACCCCATAAATCCGATTTTAAAACCAGCATTATATGATGTAAATTATCACCTGGCGGCTGGGTTCCTCCTCTCGAAAGATAAAAGGACTGTGGAACTTTTGTTGTAGAACAGCAAAACTAACCAGACTGACCGAGCGGAAGGTCATCTGTAACAGAGATAATATTACCATTCAGAAAAGTCAATGTTCATTTTTTTTTCTTTCACTCATGTAATCTTGATCCAACTCAATCCTAAATCCCATCCCTCTCCCACCATCAGCCGGTTCTTACCTTTCTGAAGGATCTTCTCCACAGATATCCATGAAGAGTGAGTATTCCCTCCTGATTGGAAGCGAGAGCCATAGTGCACTCAATGGACACCACATCCGAGTTAGTGTGATTCTGAAAAAGACACAGACTGGTCACTACATTTATACTAAATGGATACATATTTTTAAGTTTTATTACTCATGTTCAATCAACACAGTTTTTTTAAAAAATAATTTGTATTTGTCGCTATATTCTGAGAACCAGAAGTTTTAAATTTTCCTGGCATTTGAGCTTATTTTTTTTCCCTGACAAACTGCAAAAACTGCAGCTGCAAAAGCAAACAAGATTTTAGGGTGTATAAAAAGGGAGATTAGATCCCGGGATCCCAACGTATTGTTACCCCTCCATAAATCACTTGTAAGGCCACATCTGGAAGATGGGCTACACATTTTAAAAAGGACATTCAGAAGTTAGAGTCAATTCAAAGGCGGGCAACACATGCGATATCTTGTGATAGCTGCCATAGCGAACATTATCGCTACGGCAGCTTCACATGCACTTACCTGCCCTGCGACGTCGCTCTGGCCAGCGACCCGCCTCCTTCCTAAGGGGGCGGGTCGTGCGGCGTCACAGCGACGTCACTCGGCAGGCGGCCAATAGAAGCGGAGGGGCGGAGATGAGCGGGACGTAAACATCCCGCCCACCTTCTTCCTTCCGCATTGCAGGCGGGACGCAGGTAAGGAGATGTTCCTTGCTCCTGCGGCTTCATACACAGCGATGTGTGCTGCCGCAGGAACGAGGAACAACATCGTACCTGTCGCTGCAGCGAAATTATGGAAATGACCGACACTACACAGATCACCGATTTTCTACGCTTTTGCGATCGTTTATCGGTGCTTCTAGGCTTTACACGTTGCGACGTCGTTACCGGCGCCGGATGTGCGTCACTTTTGATTTGACCCCGACGAGATCGCAGTAGCGATGTCACAACATGCAAAGTACCCCTTAGGGGACTCTGTTCAACGGGTCTCGCCGGAAGTTCATAGCGCCAGACCAGAGCCCTGCCAACTTCCTCCTACCTATTGGCAACCCTGGCACCTCTGCTGATTAGTAGGCCCGGCACAACATTTTTGATATTGCCTACTAAATCGGAAGAAGCTTTGGGGAGACCAACAGGTAAGATGAGAGCCGCAGGGTTTTGGTCTGATGTCACTGTCTACCAATGTGGCAGCTGGACCAGAGTCCCAGGAACCTTTTTGCTCAGTGCCAAGTGACATTTTAAATATATTCTGCGGGTTTGTATGATTACGCTGATACCTAATTTATGTAGCTTTATTCTGTTTTACTACTTTTGCTCAAGATAATCACATAAAAAAAACTTTTTGTGGTCATTCTGAGAGCCATCATTTTTTTCAATTTTTCTGTCAGCAGAGCTACGTAGGGGTTTACTTTTTGTGTATTAAGCTGTAATTATTTTGAGTACAATTTTGAGATACATTCTACTTTATCACTTTTTTTAT
Organism: Anomaloglossus baeobatrachus; assembly: GCF_048569485.1. Classification (NCBI taxonomy): domain Eukaryota; kingdom Metazoa; phylum Chordata; class Amphibia; order Anura; family Aromobatidae; genus Anomaloglossus; species Anomaloglossus baeobatrachus. The sequence continues at coordinate 572,044,598 of NC_134356.1, forward strand.
TTTTTTTGTGACATGGACTGGAGAAAACAGCAATTCAGACATTGTTTTTGATGCTGTTCACCATGTGGGATAAATAATGACAGTTTTATGGCACAAGCAATTACAATCAAGGTCATATAAATACGGTATGTCATTTTGTTTTAGAGCATTTTTTTAAATTAATTTTACCTTGGGAAAACTGGGATTATTTTGGATACATTTTTTAAACACTTACGGTAAATACTGTAAGAAAAAAAGTAAAGAAAATATGTGTATTTGTCCCAGAAGGGGACTAGGATTAAAAGATAATACTAATTAGCCCAGTTTGAAAGTGATAGACTGACAGGCAGATTATTAAAACTCGCCTCTAAGGGTGGCTTTACTCGCTACGATATCGCTAAATCGATCTTGTTGGGGTCATGGATTTGTGACGCACATCCGACCGCTTTAGCGATGTCGTTGTGTGTGACACCTTTTAGAGCGATTTTGAATCGTCGCAAAAATGTTCAAAATCACTCATCGGTGACATCACCCCCTATTCCCAATTATCGTTGCTGCTGCAGTAACGATGTTGTTTGTCGTTCCTGCGGCAGCACACATCGCGACGTGTGACACGGCTGGAACGACAAACATCTCCTTACCTGCGTCCACCGGATAAGGAGGAAGGAAGGAGGTGGGCGGCATGTTTCGGCCACTCATCTCCTCCCTTCATTTTCTATTGGGCGGCGGTTCAGTGACACTGTGACGTCGCTGTGACGCTGAACAAACCGCCCCCTTAGAAAGGAGGCGGTTCGCCGGTCACATTGACGTCGCAGAGCAGGTATGTGAGTTTGACGCTGCCGTAGCGATAATCTTCGCTACAGCAGTGATCACCACATATCGGCCGTACGATGGGTGCTATCGCGCACGACATTGCTTGCAATTGCTAGCGATGTCGCAGCGTGTAAAGCCCGCTTTAGGCCCATGTGCACACGTTGAGTATTTGGTGAGGTTTTTTTTGCCTCAGTATTTGTAGCCAAAACGAGGAGTGGGTAAAAAATGCAGAAGTGGTGACGTGTTTCTATTATACGCCATCCTGGTGATGGGAGATCAGAGGAGCATCACTAGGGGATTTCTGATGGATAAGGCCACGTTCACACATTGAGTATTTGGTGAGTTTTTTTGCCTCAGTACTTATAAGCCAAAATCAGGAGAGACAATCAGAAGATAATTATAATAGACACACGTCACCACTTCTGTATTTTTCTTACACTCCTGGTTTTGGCTACAAATACAAATGAGGTAAAAAACTCACCAAATTCTCAGTGAGCATGTGGTGTAACTGTCAAGGGTGTGTTACGTGTTACAGACAGTCATATGGTTTCTGGTAATAGAAGATCACAGCATTTGGCTGTGCAAAATGCTCCCTGACTTTCCACTGTTCCTGCTGTCAGTATTCATTGGTATAGGTAGCTTTCCTGCTAGATTTTCATTTCTCCCCCTTTTGGACCCAGCAGGAGCTCGCCTTCCACCTAACTGCTGATCATCAGTATTTTCTTGGTGCTTAAATACTCCCTTCTTCCCTGGACTGGTGCTGGTGATATTTTCAGTTCATTCTAGCTCTTGTTGCAAGCAGGTGGCTTGGACTCATCTGTGGTATCGTTGCAGAAGCTTTGCTGAACATCTTCCTGAGTCATCTCTGGGTAAGTAGTGAGTCATCTGTGGGTAAGTAGTTCATGCACTTTCCCATTGTGTGTCCCCCTTGTGTCTTTCTTTAGCGTTTACTGGGGTTGACGGAAAGCTCATCCCATTCATTCCCACTTTAGAGTCCAGCACTAAGGATATCTAGGGTCAGGTATCCAGCTCGCTGCATAGGTGCGAAACCTATCTAGGGTGGTGAGGGACCCCAGGAACCAGTAGTAGGTTTGTTAAGGGGACACCATCTTCCCCTTCCCTAGTTGCAGGGGTCCCCTTCCTTTACCTTTCGCAGCTTGCTTGGTACTTCCCCGTACCTAGCGTGACACTAACATTATCTAATGGAGTTTTGAACATGGAAGTCAGAGGCTTTTTTTTAGGTCTCTTGTTGCTACCAATCAGGACATCATGATATCGTGGTAGTGGGCCTGGTGGGGACACTCTGCAAGTTCCACAGTCACTATTGAATGCAGCATCTGAGAGGTTAAACTGATGAGATCAGTGATCGATCCAATGTATTCCTATTCCATACGTGGCAAAATGACACTCCCTCTGATATCTGTCAAGTGACTATGTGGCTATAGATATGATCAGTATTAGGCTGGGACCACACGGGGCACTACTGCGATGCTCGCCTGACACTCGGCTCGCGCTGGCAGCACAGCAGGAGCCGAGTGTCATGCTAGTATCCCTGCGACTGCGGTCCGACTGTGCGAGCGGAGCTCAGCTGCAGGGGACGGGCCGGCTCGCAGGAGGGGCGGGAGGGATTTCTCTCCCTCTCTCCTCCGTAGCCGGCTATTGGGATTCTCGCTCTGCACGCACGGTACACCGGTGTACCGCGAGTGCAGTGCAATTTTTCTCTCTCCCCATTCACTTGAATGGGTGCAAGAGAAATGAGTCTCGCATTACAATTGCAGCATGCTGCAATTGTTTTCTCGGTCCAATTAGGGCTGAGAAAATAATCGCTCATGTGTGCTGACACACAGGCTAGAATTGGTCCGAGGGGAATGCGATGTTTTATTGCACTCCACTCGCACCGATTTTCTCTCCGTGTGGCTTAGGCCTTAGGAGCATTTCTATTGTAGAAGCTGTAAATGAATACAAATGATGAACATAGTGTAACTGGTGGAGACATTACCAGCTGTGGTACATGAGTAAGGTCCTCTTCAGATGGCTTCCTTCTGTAATCTGTGCTATTACCCCAGACAGTGCAGCTGTCATTCCCCTATAGCAGAAAACACAGGATTAATAATTAATTTGCAGAGATTTAGCTGTGATGTCTCAGGAATCTTCTCATGTTTAGAAGCTTCGCTGTACCTGGTCATTAACTAGATCTTGTAAGAGAAGCAAACGATTTCCTACACGAGTAGCAACTGGAATGGTGATCCTAATGGTGACATCCTCCGGAAAAAAGCCCAAGTTTTGTATCTGTAATACAATGAACTTATATTTAGAATATTAATAGGAATGATCGAATACCGCAAATATTCGGCAATGCCCATATTCGCCGAATAGGTCGCCACTATTCGACGATTTGCGAATATTCGATGCGCAATGTAAGTCTATGGGAAACCCGAATAATTGCCAAATAGCAACTATTCGGGCTTCCCATAGACTTACATTGCGCATCGAATATTCGCATAGCGGCGACCTATTCGTCAGATATTCGCGAAGCCGAATATTGCTGAATATTTGTGATATTCGATCATCTCTAAATATTAACCATTTAGAAAATAGCTTCTGGTTATAGTATAGAAGCTGTAATTTACTCCAAATATTCCATGCGCTCCCCACAAAGGCTGGAGCTTAAAGGGAATTTGTCAGTAGGATAAACCCTCCTAAACCATGATTATGTAGGTCATAGTCATAGAAAGATTAATAAAATGATACCTTGATATCTGTGATACGATGTCTTATTCCAGAGAAATCCACACTTTTCCTAATATGTAAATGAGCTGTTAAGATCTATGGACTGAACACAGATCCCCCTGAGAATCTAACTGCAGAGATTATATTAAATGAAGGGATGAGACATGTAAGGACTGACAGTCTGCTCCTTGCAAGCTGTAGAGACAGATTCTCAGGGAGATCTGTGCCCCCACCATAGATTTTAACCACTAATTTACATAAAAGAAAAACGTGAATTTCCCTGGAATAAGACATCAGATTTCAGACATCAAGATATAATTTATTGAGCTTCCTATGACCCACATGACCATATTGACGGCTTATGAGGGTTGATCCTACTGACAGATGCCATTTAGGCTGGGTTTCATGAGCGTATATTCTCTCTGTCAAAGAATTGGCTCATTTATATTAATAACACTCTGATCAAACGCTGCTTAGTGTGAGCTGATTCTCTCACATAAAAGAATTGTAGCACGGGTGAGAGAAGATGCAGAACAAAATTTCTCCATCTTCTCCATTCTGTGAGTTTGCGGAAATCAGATGACATCTGAGCGCCATCCGATGATTTCCATGTACCCAAAGACTTGAATAAGTGTGCGCCTTTTAATTAGTGCTGATGCCCGCAGCATGATGAGGTTTTTTTTAGCAGAATCAACATGAGAAAAAAAGCACTGATGTTCACTTCCCCATTGTATAACATTAGACCAAGTGCTATCTGATAAAACATCAGATAGCACATGTTTTAATATGGAGGTGAGTGAAAGACCTAATTCTGATTTTTCTGTGGATACATATTAAACCTTCTCCTTAGCACAAGTTTTACTTCTTTAATTACTCCAAAGGGAGGAGTTCTTCGCCTCTCCTAAATATAATACTACCACTCGTGCTCAAATAATAGTGGTAAAATTGGGTCATTATCCAAAGTGAAACAAGTACTGTATCAATGCCAGCTTTTCCCCAGAGATTAGGTGCCACCTCACCCTAAAAATTACATTTACACCATGAAGAGGTCCACAAATATGTTTGCATACACAAAAAACTGTTTTCTCCTCAGGTTTTCAGGTAACACAAAGCAATGGTTGTTTGGAACATCAATATGAGGTTGTGGATGGTGAAGAAGCCACCTTTATGAAGGCCTCCATGGATCTCAAAATGGGCAAAAATTGGGTTATTATAAATTCAGAAGTGGGTGGGACACTGTCCCTCTGAAAAAATAGAGCATTCAGCTTTTCTTCTGATCTCTGTGTAAGAGTCCAGTGGACTGGCCTACTAGAGATTGACAGTTTTCTGAATGCACAGTCATACAGGAAAGACTGTCAATCACTGGCTTAGACCGCCCACTGGACTTCTATGCATATAATCAACTGGGACTTCAGTGAGTAAAATACAAGTTTTACTGAATCTTTTGCCACAAATATGTATATCAATCTGATCAACTCAAGCTATATATTGTACATCCTTCCTGGAAATAAAATACTATTTTCAACATGACAGGTTCCCTTTAAGGTTCTAAGAAATGCACAGAATGGTTCTGGCAATTGATCACAAAACTTTTCAAGATAGTTTTATTATTTCACCATTAGTTTTTTGTCATGAATGTTGTTTGACCAAACTAGCAGAGTTTATGTATATTAGTTACTTGCCTTAAAGGTCCAGTTGAATGGAGGTCCGATTGCATTGTATCTGTCCGATGACCCTTGAGAGGAGATCTCATACTGGTCCAGGCTGGAATATCTGCAATAAAAAAAAAAGATGGCAGGTCTTCAGATCTTTGTCATGACCATCACACAACAAGCTTCAATGGAAGCACCTGAGCGAGGAAAGTGAGACAATGAGGGAAAGATTGAGGATACTTTCCATCATTCTGCTTCCTGAATAGATTTTAATCAGAACCATATGTCACAATAAAAGGGTCATTCTGTAACATCAGGTTTTAACAAATGGAGTTTTATAGCAACTGACTAGACAAGAAGCTCTTCAGCGCCTACAGATGTCCTGGTCTGATATACGTGCGGGCAATAAAAGTGACTTAATATGACAAGTGCACGGCCAGACACCTCACAGACATGGCTCCTTCTGGCTCCCGATAATAGCGCTTACCATTTTCTGCTTAGTGCACATTCCAAGTATATTTGGGGGTCACCCAAACGTTCCTGGATTTCTGCGTCTCTACTTAAGAACTTGAAATGAGTTGAAATAAGCTCCAAGATCCAGTGACACGTAATCTGGAGCTCTGATCTGTGTCTTGGTGGCTACTGTGATAGAGAAAGAACGTGGAAAAGGCAAGTGCCACCAAAATGATGCCTAGACTAGTCTAATGAGAAAATTATTAATGTAATATCACAGTCTCATGTATCAAGACTGTCTCTCATAAAATGTTCTTATTCACCGCAGCAACTGATCATTTGCTTTTCAGCTTTTCAGGGCACATCTTATGATCCAGTGCTCATTGTAGTATACTGGAATCAGAGATTTCCCTCCCATCTTATTCCGGGGATAGGCATGCAGTGGCGTAGCCAGCGAGGGTTGCTAGCTTCCATGTTAAGGTAAATATTTTGTGGTCCCTGGATAGAGATGAGCGAACCCGAAGTTCGGAGTTTGTACTGAACACAGACTTTATAAAAAAAATACAGTTTGGATGCTATATGTATGCAAGCCATTCACACGAGCATGACTGCGCTCGGGTATGCTCGGTGCTCAGCCCAGTGCGAGCCGCTTGCAGTGTCTGATCAGCTCTCACTGGGGGTAACAAAAGCGCAATCAGATATACTGTACAAAAAAAAACAAAATGGAAAAATCCTGGCCTCTCTCCCCGGAAATGATCTGTTTATGGCTGGCTGCATGTAAGTGGAGATCCAAACTGCCCAATCAGTGACTTCCATTGGGGTTCAGGTCAAGTCCGGCTCCAGAACAAAACTTTATCTAAAGTCCGGATGAGCCCGCCAAACGAGAACTTCAACGGGTCTGCTCATCTCTACTCCTGGATTGTTAGCACAACCTAATTCCCTTAAGGTACCATCACATTAAGGCGGGCTTTGCACACTACGACATCGCAGGTGCGATGTCGGTGGGGTCAAATTGAAAATGACGCACTTCCGGCATCGCATGCGACATCGTAGTGTGTAAAGGGTCGATGATACGATTAACGAGCGCAAAAGTGTCGTAATCGTATCATCGGTGCAGCGTCGGCGTAATCCATGATTACGCTGACGCGACAGTCCGATGTCGTTCCTCGCTCCTGCGGCAGCACACATCGCTGTGTGTGAAGCCGCAGGAGCGAGGAACATCGCCTACCGGCGTCACTGCGGCTTCCGTAGGATATGCGGAAGGAAAGAGATGGGCGGGATGTTTACATCCCACTCATCTCCGCCCCTCCGCTCCGATTGGCCGCCTGGCGTGTGACATCGCTATGACGCCGCACGACCCGCCCCCTTAACAAGGAGGCGGGTCGCCGGCCAGAGCGACGGTCGCAGGACAGGTGAGTCCATGTGAAGCTGCCGTAGCGATAATGTTCGCTACGGCAGCTATCACAAGGATATCGTTGCTGCGACGGGGGCGGGTACTATCGCGCTCGGCATCGCAGCATCTGCCTGCGATGTCGCAGCGTGCAAAGTACCCCTGAGCGACGCTCCAGCAATCCCACCAGCAACCTGACCTGGCAGGGATCGTTGGAGCGTCGCTACACGGGTTGCTGGTGAGCTGTCACACAGGCAGATCTCACCAGCAACCAGTGACCAGCCCCCAGCCAGCAGCGATGCGTGGAAGCGATGCTGCGCTTGGTAACTAAGGTAAATATCGGGTAACCAACCCGATATTTACCTTGGTTACCAGTGCACACCGCTTAGCGCTGGCTCCCTGCACTCCTAGCCAGAGTACACATCGGGTTAATTACCCGATGTGTAGTCTGGCTATGTGTGCAGGGAGCAAGGAGCCGGCACTGGCAGCGTGAGAGCGGCGGACGCTGGTAACGAAGGTAAATATCGGGTAACCAAGGACAGGGCTTCTTGGTTACCCGATATTTACATTGGTTATCAGCGTCCGCAGAAGCCGGCTCCATGCTCACTGCACATTCAGTTGTTGCTCTGTCGCGGTCACACACAGCGATGTGCGCTTCACAGCGGGAGAGCAACAACTAAAAAATGGTCCAGGACATTCAGCAACAACCAGCGACCTCACAGCAGGGGCCAGGTTGTTGCTGCATGTCACACACAGCAACATCGCTGTTACGTCACAAAAGTCGTGCCTCAGCAGCGATGTTGCTAGCGATGTTCCTTAGTGAGACGTGGCCTTTACTCTAGTCCAATATTTAATATCCTATCTCTAGCACATGTATTATATTTTAGGAAAATACTGGTACAATTATAGTTTGTCCTTTGCTCTTCAAGTTCTCATTTTTGCTGAAATCCAGCATATAAGTCTTAAAAAAATAAATAAAAAGTTATAAATCGATACATGTGTGTGTGTGTGTGTGTGTGTGATATATTATATATATAAAACTTTTTATTGTTTATTACAATTTTTGTATTTATGTAGGTATTTTATTACCCTAGTCCTAAACCTAATCCTAGTCTTAACCCCAACACTAGTGTTAAGGCCCCTTTATATGCAACGACATCGCTAATGAGTAGAGTTGAGCGCGGTTCGCGGTTCGAGGTTCTCCAGTTCTAAGTTCGAGTGATTTTGGGGGCTGTTCGAGATCGAACTAGAACTCGAACTTTTTGCAAAAGCTCGATAGTTCTAGATATGTTCGAGAACGGTTCTAGCAGCAAAAAGCAGGGCTTTTTACAGCTACAGTGTGCAGGAGCCATCGCTGGCAGCCTGCCAGAAGCTGGTAACCAAGATAAACATCGGGTATCCAACCAAAGCGCTTTGGTTAGTAACCCGATGTTTATCCTAGTTACGTGCAGGAAGCCCACACTTCCCCGCTCAGCTCGCTCCGCCCCCTCCTGCCCGCGGCATGTACACACACACACACACACACATGGTCCCGCTCGGCTTACCTGCGGTGATGAAGTCCCGCCATCCCGACCTCAGCGCTGTCACTGTCCTCCATGGCCGCCGCTTGTCACATCACCTTCTCTCGCTTCTGACCCGAGACTGACTAGCGGTGACGTCACGGGCCTCTTGCGATACTTGGTGTGAAGGCGCCGGTCATTGAACTCAGTGACAGGGGCTGTCAGTGTGCTGGAGATCAGCGCAGGTAATGTACCTCGCTGACAGCAGCACTTGTCATGCCCTCCAGTGACCTGGGCTGACCCATTGATGTTAGCTCAGGTCACTGCACTGCTCTCCCAGCCAATGGGGAACATCCTGCTCTTCATTGACTGGGACAGTGTGGATCGTCATGGCAACCCCTTGGATTACACCAGACCTGGATTTGTTTTTCATTCTAATAAATTGGTTAAAGAGGGAATGTTTTGGGGAGTGTTTTTTCAAATAAAAATGTGTTTGTCGTCTATTTTTTTTTTTATTACTGACTGGGTTGGTGATGTCGGGTATCTGATAGACGCCTGACCTCACCAACCCCAGGGCTTGATGCCAGGTGACATTACACATCTGGTATTAACCCCATATATTACCCCGTTTGCCACCGCACCAGGGCGCGGGGTGAGCTGGGGCGAAGCACCAGGATTGGCACATCTAATGGATGCGCCACTTCTGGGGCGGCTGCGGCCTGCTATTTTTAGGCTGGGGAGAGTCCAATAACCATGGACCTCCCTAGTCTGAGAATATCAGGCCCCAGCTGTCTGCTTTACCTTGGCTGGTGATCCAATTTTGGGGGACCCCTACGTGTTTTTTTTTTTAATTATTTATTTAATTTAAAATAACAGCGTGGGGTGCCCTCAGTTTTGGATTACCAGCCAAGGTGAGGTTGCCAGCTGTGGTCTGCAGGCGGCAGCCGTCTGCTTTACCCTAGCTGGCTACAAAACTAGGGGGAACCCTACGTCATTTTTTTTTTCATTTTTTTCGCTAAATACAAAGCTAAGCACCCCTTAGTGCCACACGAAAGGCACCAAAGGGTGCTCCACTTTTTCTCCATTTTTTCTCCACTTTTTCTACATTTTTTCTCCACTTTTTCTCCATTTTTTCTCCACTTTTTCTCCACTTTTTCTCCACTTTTTCTCCATTTTTTTCTCCACTTTTTCTCCACTTTTTCTCCATTTTTTTCTCCACTTATTCTCCACTTTTTCTCCACTTTTTCTCCACTTTTTCTCCATTTTTTCTCCATTTTTTTCTCCATTTTTTCTCCACTTATTCTCCATTTTTTCTCCACTTATTCTCCACTTATTCTCCACTTATTCTCCACTTATTCTCCACTTTTTCTCCACTTTTTCTCCACTTTTTCTCCACTTTTTCTCCATTTTTTTCTCCACTTTTTCTCCACTTTTTCTCCACTTTTTTTCTCCACTTTTTCTCCACTTTTTCTCCACTTTTTCTCCGTTCTTTTTCTATGGTCGGTCTACCCATTAGCTCTGCCATGCATAGTGTAGCTCTACACCTACTGCACATGTTACTTTATGATTGACATCTCTTTCGTACCAGAGCTGTCTAAGCCTACTCTGACCCCATATTTGTCATTACTATATTGTCCTTGTACTGTATTATGACATTTGTATCATGTGTTTCATTTCTTGCTGTGTTGCAATTTTTTTTGCTGCATCCCAATTGTACCTCTACATTGTTCGAGTTTATGTTATTGTTCTCTCACTCTTATGTGATACTGATTATTGTCATTTTTCATGATTACATGCAGATAAGTCCAATCTGACGAAGGCTCAGGCCGAAACGTCATTTGTAACTTGTTTTGGACAAAAACATATATGCTTATGAAAAATTTTTTTTTCTTAATACGGACCAATAAAGAGTGATTTTGCTTTACTATCCGTTGTGACTTACTGACTTAGTCTGGGAGATTTAGAGTGCCGAGGTTACTCACTAATTTTATCTATTATTACCTCTGAGCACCTATATACCAGTGAGCAGAGCTTCCTCTACAGTAGTTCTCCTGATTAGGCATGCCCTTACCTCATGAGCAGGGCATTGCAGCTTTGGTAGCAACCATTACGACATGGACTCTGCTGCTGTGGACCCGAGAAGAGTGAGTGCAGATTCATTGCACCCACACTCCTCACATGAAGGGTCCGCACTCCTAGAAAATGGGGGATACGTTCCCTGAGTGTCTCCCCCCATATTCTAGACGGTCCAGAGTCGTCGTGGGACCCCTTTATTTTTTTTCTTACAATAAATTGGTGAAAGAGGAAATGTTTTGGGGACTGTTTTTTCAAATAAATTTCTTTTGTCGATTTTTTTTTTGTTAGTACTGACAGTTTATGATGTTGGGTATCTAATAGACGCCATGACATCACAAACTGCTGGGCTTGATCTCAGGTTACTTTACAGCTAGTATCAACCCGATTTATTACCCTGTTTGCCACTGCACCAGGGCACGGGATGAGCTGGGGTGAAGCGCCAGGATTGGCGCATCTAGTGGATGCGCCACGTCTGGGGTGCCTGCGGCCTGCTATTTTTAGGCTGTGAAGGCCCAATAACTATGGACCTTCCCACCCTGAGAATACCAGACCACAGCTGTCCGCTTTACCTTGGCTTTTGATCCAATTTGGGGGGGACCCTACTTTTATTGTGTAATTATTAATATTTATAAAATAATTATAAAAAAGAGCCTGAGGGGACCTCCACATTGGATCCCCAACCACGGTAAAGCTGCCAGCTGTGGTTTTCAGGCTACAGCCGTCTGCTTTACCCTAGCTGGCTATCAAAAATGGGGGGACCCAACGTCATTTTTTTTTTTAACTATTTTTTAAATAGAAAAAATTAATGGGCTTCCCTGTATTTTGATTGCCAACCAAGGTAACGGCAGGCAGATGGGGGTGGCAACCCATAGCTGTCTGCTTTATCTGCGCTGAGAATCAAAAATACCGCGGAGCGCTACGTCATTTTTTTAAAGATTTATTTTTACAGCACTGTGATGTCCAGCAATCAAAATACAGGGAAGCCCATTTTGTTTTTAGTTATTTAAATAAATAATTAAAAAAAATATATATGGGCTCCCGCTGCATTTTTTGTATTGCTAGCTAAGGGTAATCCAAGCAGCTACTGGCTGCTAACCCCCACTGCTTGGTGTTACCTTCACTGGCAATGGAAAATCCAGGGAAGCATTTTTTATTTTTTTTGCCAAAAAACTACAAAAAAAGGACGTGAGCTTCGCCATATTTTTGTATGCTAGCCAGGTATAGCAGGCAGGTGCTGGAAGAGTTGGATACAGCGCCAGAAGATGGCGCTTCTATGAAAATGCCATTTTCTGAGGCGGCTGCAGACTACAATTCGCAGCAGTGGGGCCCAGAAAGCTCAGGCCAACCTGTGCTGCGGATTCCAATCCCCAGCTGCCTAGTTGTACCTGGCTGGACACAAAAATGGGGCGAAGCCTACGTCATTTGCTTTCTAATTATTTCATGAAATTCATGAAATAATAAAAAAAGGGCTTCCCTTTATTTTTGGTTCCCACCCGGGTACAAATAGGCAACTGGGGGTTGGGGGCAGCCGTACCTGCCTGCTGTACCTGGCTAGCATACAAAAATATGGCGAAGCCCACATAATTTTTTCAGGGGGCAAAAAACTTCTGCATACAGTCCTGGATGGAGTATGCTGAGCCTTGTAGTTCTGCAGCTGCTGTCTGTCTGTATGGAGAAGAGCAGACAGCAGCTGCAGAACTACAAGGCTCAGCATACTCCATCCAGGACTGTATGCAGAATTTTTTTGCCCACCAAAAAAATGACGTGGGCTTCGCCATATTTGTGTATGCTAGTCAGGTACAGCAGGCAGCCACGGGCTGCCTCCAACCCCCAGTTGCCTATTTGTACCCGGCTGGGAACCAAAAATATAGGGAAGCCCTTTTTTTTTAATTATTTCACTTATTTCATGAAATAATTAAAAAACAAATGACGTGGGCTTCGCCCCATTTTTGTGTCCAGCCGGGTACAACTAGGCAGCTGGGGATTGGAATCCGCAGCACAGGTTAGCCCGAGGTTTCTGGGCGCCTCTGCTGCGGATTTCAGTCCGCAGCCGTCCCAGAAAATGGCGCTCTCATAGAAGCGCCATCATCTGGCGCTGTATCCAACTCTTCCAACAGCCCTGGAGCCGGGTGGCTTGTTGGGTAATCATGAGTTAATACTGGCTTTGTTTTACTAGCCAGTATTAAGCCAGAGATTCTTAATGTCAGGCACGTTTGACCCGGCGATTAAGAATCTCCAATAAAGGGTTAAAAAAAAACACCACACAGAGAAAAAATACTTTAATAGAAATAAATACACAGACACATTAGAGACTCCATCTTTATTACCCCCTGTCAGCCCTCCACGATCCTGCTCTTCTGTCTTCTTTCTTTCTAGTGTAGTAGTAGTGACGAATGTAGTGAGGATGAGGTTCACCAGCTCATCACTTGGGGCTGGGGAACCTCATCCTCACTACAATCCTCACTAGTGTAGTAGTAGTGATGATTGTAGTGAGGATGAGGTGCACCAGCTCATCACTTGGGGCTGGGGAACCTCATCCTCAGTACAATCCTCACTACAATCGGGAAGCAGCGTGCAGCCTTCACTCAGTGAGAGATCAGTGCTGCTGGCTGTCAGCGGTAACAGCGGTAACGCTGACAGACGCGTTACCATAGCAACGGTGCTCTCGGAGCCGCGGTTAGCGGTGACGTCACCGCTAACTGCGTTGCTATGGCAACGGTGATCTCCGTTAATGACCGGCTGTGTCAGCCGGTCCCTAACGAAACGGGGAGTCGACCGTGTGCTAGAGCATGTCGCCGGTACACGGCGATACACATATGTGCACCGTGTACCGGAGAGATGCACTCGCAGGTCCTACATGACGCGTCATAGTCATGTGACCAGTCTGTAGCCAATGAGATAATAGCCACGTGACTGGTCACATGGCTATTTTGACGTCACGATAGGTCCTGCATCTCTGCTGGCAGTGCCGTCACCGGGAGGATTCAGCGATCATCGGATGGAATAGCGGCAGGAGACAGAGTGCAGGAGGGATCGCGAGGACCGGTAAGTGTTATGGCAATGTTTATTAACTGTTTGTGTACATTTATAATGCATTTTTATGTGTTTGTGATTGCCTCCCATTATAGCCTATTGGCTCGAGTTCGGTTCGTCGAACGTTCGACGAACCGAACTCGAACGGGACCCCCGTTCGGCGAACCGACCTCGAGCCGAACCGCGACCGGTTCGCTCATCTCTACTAATGTGATGTCGTTGGGGGTCATGGAATTCGTGACTCACATCCGTCCTCGTTAGCGACGTCGTTGCGTGTGACATGTATGAGCGACCGCTAAGGATCACAAATACTCATCTAATCGCTGATCGTTGACACGTCGTTCTGTTTCAAAATGTCGTTCCTTGTTCTGGACGCAGGTTGTTTGTCGTTCCTGAGGCAGCACACATCGCTACGTGTGACACCCCAGGAACGACGAACAACACCGTACCTGCGTCCTCCGGCAACGAGGTGGGCGTGACTTTCCTGAGGCTGCTCTCCAACCCTCCGCTTCTATTGGACGGCTGCCGTGTGATGTCACTGTGATGCCGCACGAACCGCCCCCTTAGAAAAGAGGCTGTTCGCCAGCCACAGTGACGTCGCTGGGAAGGTAAGTATGTTTGACGGGGACTAGCGATATTGTGCGCCACGGGCAGCGATTTGCCCGTGACGCACAAACAACGGGGGCGGGTGCTTTCACAAGCGACATCACTAGCGATGTCGCTGCGTGTAAAGCCCCCTTTAACCCCTTTTTGCACCTATTCTCATTCTTCCCATGCTTTACACAGCAATTCAACGTGATTATATTGGCTTCCATTCATGAGAACAAATTTATCAGGAAGCGTATGCATGAAAAGATTTCCAATAGAATTAAATATTTTCAAGGGCAGTATTTCCTATAATTGTATGAAGATGAATATGGGTATAGTACGGGAGGTTCATGGAATCAGATAGCAGAGATCTAAAGTGCAAAATACACATAAAGTATATACAGTATGAATGAGCAGCACAAATACCTAGTAAACAGGAGATCGGATTCATACTTCAGATTAAAGTCCAGTAAAACTTCATTATCGGAAATTGTACCTTCCAGTTCTTCACTGTCACTGTCAAAAGAAATACAGTTAAAACCAGAAGTTTACATATACTATCTAAAAAGACACATCTGCATGTTTTTCTCACTATCTCACATGAAATCAGAATAAATCTTTCCTGTTTTAGGTCAATTAGGAACCAAAATTTATATTTGCCAAATTCCAGAATAATGAGAGAAATGTTTTAAGGCATTTTTGTTACTTTCTACAAAATCAAAAGTTCACATACACTAAAGGCCGCTTTACACGCTGCGACATCGCTCAAGCGATCTCGTTGGAGTCACGGAATTTGTGACGCACATCCGGTCGCTTTGCGATGCCGTTGCGTGTGACACCGATGAGCGATTTTGCATCGTTGCAAAAACATGCAAAATCGCTCATCGGTGACATGGGGGTCCATTCTCTAATATCATTGCTGCAGCAGTAATATAGTTGTTCCTCGTTCCTGCGGCAGCACACATCGCTCCGTGTGACACCGCAGGAACGAGGAACCTCTCCTTACCTGCCTCCCGCCCGCAATGCAGAAGGAAGGAGGTGGGCGGGATGTTCATCCCGCTCATCTCCACCCCTCCGCTTCTATTGGGCGGCGTTTCAGTGACGCAGCTGTGACGTCGCTGTGACGCTGAACGAACTGCCCCCTTAGAAAGGAGGCGTTTCGCCGGTCACAGCGACGTCGCCGGGCAGGTAAGTAGTGTGACGGGTCTGGCCGATGTTGTGCGCCACGGGCAACGATTTGCCCATGTCGCACAACCGATGGGGGCGGGTACCCATGCTAGCGATATCGGTCACGATATCGCAGCGTGTAAAGCGGCCTTAAGAGTACCATGTGCTTAAACAATAAGGGACAGCCCATATGATGATGCCACGTCTTTGGACGCTTCTGATAGTTTTACTGGCAACATCTGAGTTAGAGACAAACCTGTTGATGTATATTAATGCACACCACTCCCGACTTCATTTGAGAGATGTGTATATATATATATATATATATATATATATATATATATACTAGAAGGTGGCCCGATTCTACGCATCGGGTATTCTAGAATTTACGTATTGTGTAGTTAATGTATGATTTTTGTTGTATATATATATATATATATATATATATATATATATATATATATATATATATAGATGTTGTTGTGTGTAGTTACCAAGTGTTTGTGTAGGGGCCGTACATGTTCTGGGTGTTGTCTGGGTGTAGCGGGGGGTGAGGGCGGTGTTGTTTGTGTGTTGCGTTGTGTGTCGTTATTTGTGGAGCGCTGTGTGTCACACACTATATTATATATATATATATATATATATATGCACACACATATACCCATACACACACACACACACTGTGTGTATATATATATATATACATATATATATATATATATATATACACAAAAATGGTATTTATATAGTATGCACACACAACGGTGCCTGATGCTCGCCCTATTCAAACAGCTTTATGTTTGTTTTTTACAATAGATGCGTTGCACACCGTCTGAGGCCCCTACTCAAAGTCCAGCCTGTTCGTGTATGTGGGCTTACAAAACATGTAGCATGCATAGAAAACTAATAGTAATCTTGTTCTTAATTCTTTCTAATGTAATTCACAATTGAGGAAAAATATCTACGCTTTTTTTTACCCCAGCTGCATTTCTATGATTTTATGTATTGTTTCTTTCTTTTACTAAAATAAAGTAGACAGTTTCAATAAAAAACATTGTAAAATGAATTCTTAAGGGGGCTTTACACGCTACAATATCGCTAATGATTTATCCTTAGCGACATCGCAGCATGTGACATGTACGAGTGATCTTAAACGATCGCAAAACAGGCAAAAATCGTTGGTTTTGGAGAGGTCGTCCTAAAACCAAATATCGTTGCCTGTTTATTAGCGATGTTATTCCTCGTTCCTGCGGCATCACACATCGCTGTGTGTGACACCGCAGGAGTGAAGAACATCTCCTTACCTCCGTCCACCGGCAATGAGGAAGGAAGAAGGTGGGTGGGATGTTACGTCCCGCTCATCTCCGCCCCTCCTCTGCTATTGAACGGCTGCCGTGTGGCGTCGCTGTGACGCCGCACGACCCGCCGCCTTAGAAAGGAGGCGGATTGGCAGCCAGAGCGACGTCGCTGACCAGGTATGTGCGTGTGACGCTGCCGTAGCGATAATGTTCGCTGCGTCAGCGATCACACAATATCGCACGCACGACGGGGGCCGATGCTAGCGATGTCGCAGCGTGTAAACCCTGCTTTACTCTTAAAGAGAACCAACCAGCAGGATATTCATATATAAGGTAAAGCCAGTGCTATTCTGGCACTAGGTTGCTGAATGTAAGCATAGCTTTTGCTCAGAGATTGGATGTTTTATTTCACAACTATGTGCAAGTAAAGTTCCAGCAATGCACTTGCATTTGATTGACAGATGCAACAGGAAGGAAATATGTGGGTCGGGTCTTGCTATCTATTCTCTCCTCGTCTGTCTGCCTGGCTTTCCTCCCCCTGTCGCCGTCCTAGATATTCCGGCGCAGGCAGGCAGACAGGGGTGGGAATAGATAGCACAACCCGATGCACATATTCCCTTCCTGTTGCATCTGTCAATCAAAGAGCAGTGCATTGATGGAACTTTACTTGCCTTTATTTCTGCAATAAAGCATCCAATCTCTGAATAAAAGCTGTGCTTACATTCAGCATCCTAGCGCTAGGATACCACTGGCTTTACTTTATTTATGAAAATCCTGATGGTTAGTCCTCTTTAAACATGCAGCCATTGCATGGACAGCATTCTACAGGCTGTGTGGGCCATTTTAGGATATAGACGCAACATATAACTTACCTGCCTGTGGCCAGATGTATTTGCAGAGATGGAAGAAAAACATATTTACTGAATTCAAAATCAAGCCGGAACGCCACCTTAAAGGAAGGGATAGATAGCACATATTAGCAGCCATCCTGACACATCCTGCGCACCTACTGAGCTAAGACTTCTAATGAAACATCCTTGTTTTATTTCCAAATTCAGCCCTAAAGAGTAGTGATGGGTGGACCCACAGATGACTGGGATGCAATGCTTCCCCACCCACCGGCAGTCCTAACATCTCTGAGTGCGTGGTGTAAAAATAAATAAGTAAATTAAAAAATTGGCATAGTGTCCCCCCATATTATGATACCAAGAACAGATAAAGCATATGGCTACAGGCTGCAGCCCACAACTGTGTGCTTATCTTGGCTGTGTATCAAAATAAGAGGGACCCTATGTGGCTTTTTAACAATTATTTAAATAAATAATTTTAAAAAACGGTGTACGGTAACCCTCAATTTTGATACACAGCCATGAAAAGCTGACTGCTGGGGGCTAGTATTCTCAGGCTGGGGAAAACCATGGTTATTGGGGCCCTCCCAGCCTAAAAATAGCAGACGCCCAGAATTCTCACATCAATTAGATGCGACAATCCCAGAACCTTACCCAGCTAATCCTGAGTGCCCTGGTGTAGCGGCAATCAGGGTATTAAGGGGTTAATAACAGCTCACAGCTGCCACTAAGCCCTACATTAGTAATAGGGAAGGTCTATGAGATCAACCCCATTACTAATCTGTAAGTGAAAATAAATAAAACACAAACACTGAAAAAATCCTTTATTTGAAATACCATCCCTCAGCTGTCTGCTTTATTGTGGCTGGGTATCAAAATTGGGGGAGACTGCACGCTGTTTTTAAATTATATATTAAAATAGTTAACAAAAAAAAAAGCCACATGCGGTCCCTCTTATTTTGATGCACAGCTATGATAAGTACATGGTTGGAGGCTGCAGCCTGTAGCCATATGCTTTATCTGTGCTGAGTATCATAATATGGGGTGACCTTATGGAAATTTATTTATTTATTTTTACACTATGGTGGGGATACATACAGTGTCTGTGATTGAAAGGAGTTAGACACGCTGTCACACATGGTGGGGGCGTGGTCTGCCTGCAACCAATCACATACGCCAGGACTGCCAGTGGGCAGTGGAAGCAGTGCATATGCATGAGATTAATAAGTGGCCCTGGAAGTAGAGTTAGAGCCACGTGGAGACTGGTAAGAATAACATGGCTGCTTTTCCCTTTTCTTTATTTTTCCTTTTTTTTATTACCCAAGTTCCCGGATCCAGATAGTTACCCGGAGTTACCTGAGAACTCCATGCCCGCGGTCAGTGCACAGGTACTTTTGAACCCGCGTGGATCTGGACTTTTACAGTCCGGGTCCACCCATCACTACTAAAGAAGAGTTATTTCCAAAATCACAAGTTATTCCCTATTCTTGAGATAAGGATAAATTACTGATCACTGATGGTCTGACTGGTGGTCTGGGATACCCAGAAATCCCAGGGAAGGGGCTCTGGATCCAGGGAACCAAACTCTTCAGAGCCCCATCTTGAGAGGAGCGATCAGTAATTTATGCCAGATATTATGGATTCTGGGAATGTCTATTTAAGCTTTTTGTAACAGATCAGTCCATAGATGAAGCTGAATCCTTAGATAATGTATAAAAAGAAAGACCATGAGTTGTCCATTTTCCTTGACCAACCAAAACATCATCAAGCCCATTCAGCTTTACTTGTAGAGAGAAAAGTGTTCTACAGAAGTGGAAAAGTGAAGTTTAATGTAAAGTAAATTACAGTCACATAAGACAAACTTCATATTGTTCTCTCTAATAGTCATTGTTCTTCTACTTAAAGGAAGGATTTTCAGTATAAGAAGAGCCAGAAGTTAACTTTTCTCCCACTCCAAGTCTAGAAGAGTAACTAAATTGAACATCTCAATCTACAGAGGTCATTTTGAACCACAGCAACTGTTTTCGTACCTTGGCTTTGGCTCTGAAAAATGGAAAACTGACATTACAGATTTTGGTGTAGGATGTACGTTCAGCATTTTTGCATTCAATTTTAATGTCTGAGTCTTCCTGTGGGATAAACATAGAAAAGTAAATTTAGTCTTGAATGGAACTACCACACCTTATAAACTGATACAATAACTTTATATAAGCCTATTCCTGAAAGAAGCACTCTGATCAAAATTTTTATTCTCTTAATATATTCCAGTTATCATATTATTTAGCACTGTGTACTTACAATTACTCATTTTGCCTTTCTACCCAGTTAATTTTTCTGTTTTCCATATGGTCTATGACATCACATGGTTAAAAAGTGACTAGCTCAATCCTTCTAAGCTCTATGTAGAAACAAGAAGTCTCTTTTCCCTGCATGCGTCATCACTGTAAAAGTCAATGGCGGGGGGGAAGAGGAAGCAGCTTGAATATTGGGATGACTCGTAGGAAAAAAAGAGACTTCCTGTTTCTATATAGGGCTCAGAAGGAGTCAGTTAGTCTGTTTTAATCATGTGATATCATAGAACTAATTGAAAAGAGAGGAATTAACAAAGGCAAAATGAGTAGTTGTAAGTATTCAGTGCTATATAACATGATGTAAGAACTCAGTGCTATATAATATGATGACTGCAATATATTATATTAGCCTATTCATGACCTTTGATGTACTGGTAAGTCAAAGGTTGTGTTTTTACCTTTGATGCGTCTCAAATGCTGAGCCAGCATCTTACCCTGCACATGACAGCAGATTTAATCAGCCATCATGTGTCTCTACTAGCTACAGATGGATCGGAGATCCACTCACGACTGTTAACCAGTTAAATCTCTCTGACAGCGGGATTTAACATGTGCTGCCGGGGATCGCGTCATGCCGGGGGGCTGAGGCTTTGTCATGATAGCCAGTGGCCAGCTGATGACCCCTGCCTCTGTCATTTACAATCCTCCTGTGAACGCTGGCTGTGAGCCAGAATTCATAGGAGATCGTGATTTCTGCTATACAGAGAAGTGCTGATGATCTGTATGCTGATGACATTAGATATCAGCTAGAGCACATATAAATATAAAATGCACAAAAGCCTCTATATTATTCTTTAATAATAGCTTATGAGCTCAGAATAAAATGATGGGTGTTCTTCAATGAAGGAAACTGTCCTAAACTAAATACTGATGCATATATGGCTAAAAAACCCACAATGACTTGTCATTAGATAAATCTTTCTTTGCCTTGCTACAACAGATTGCATTAGTATGGAGGTATTGTGCCACATTTGCCCATATCTATATATGCATTAATAAAATTCACTTCATTCTAATGTCTTACCCACTGTCTTGGAGACACTATAAAATGTCTTAATGGAGAGGTTTAAGGTTATTCACCTTGGTTATCAGACTGGCAAACTGAAGGTTCTGGGAGTAGGAAATGTTGAGCACAGTGCTGTACGCGTTCTCCCCGCGGTTTTCCAATATGACTTCCAAGGCCACTCGTCTTCTGTTTCCTTCAATAATGAAGACAGAGTTGTCGAAAGAACGAGTAAAAATGGTGCAGTCTGAAGGTGGTCTTCTGAGAGAGCGCTGGCAGAACTCCCTAAGTGTGAGAATAAAAAGATGTCAGGAACACTACAACCACATATACCCCTGATGGACCAGGATCCAGATTAATCATGAAGATTAGTATGACCTTCCAAATAGCTGAGTATTAGTATTACAATCATTCCAAAATGTGCCTGACTTCATCACTGCTCCGCACAGTCTGCTCTCACATCATTTCTTAATGTTTGGATTCCACATGTAAAGGGAACAGAATGTGCCCTATTCACAATTTTGCAATGTTTTAATATTTGGAAAGTACCATTCTAATAAGAAAACAGACTGTCGGAGTTACAGAGCTATTGAGCCTTTATAAGAGAGGTAACATTATGTCAGCCTTTGAGAAATTAGACTGCTCAAATAAAGGCCTTATTCATATGTCAATTTTTTCACGTATGTATTCTATCTGTGCTTTTATTATGCAATCCAAAAAAGTTTAACATGAAAGTATAAACATGTATGTGTATAGACTACATCATGTACACAGGAGTAAAGGGGGCTTTACACACAGCAACATCGCTAGCGATGCCGCTCATGAAAGTACCCGCCCCCGTCGTTTGTGCTTCACGGGCAAATCGCTGCCCGTGGCGTACAACATCGCTCGGACCCGGCACACGGACTTACCTGCCTAGTGACGTTGCTGTGGCCAGCGAACCGCCTCCTTTCTAACGGGGCGGTTCCTGTGGCATCACAGCGACGTCACACGGCAGCCGTCCAATAGAAGCGGAGGGGCGGAGAGCAGCCGCATGACAGACACGCCCACCTCGTTGCCGGAGGACGCAGGTACTCTGTTGTTCGTCGTTCTCGGGGTGTCACACGTAGCGATGTGTGCTGCCTCAGGAACGACGAACAACCTGCGTCCAAAAGTAGCAACGACATTTGGGATTTGAACAACGTGTCAACGATCAACGATAAGGTGAGTATTTTTGATCGTTAACACCCGCTCGGAGCTGTTACATGCAACGATGTCGCTAACGATGCTGGATGTGCGTCACGAATTCCGTGACCCTGACGATATATGTCGTTGCGTGTAAAGCCCCCTTAAATACCATAGAGGTACTATCACATTGCATTGCAGCCCTTGGAGATGCATAACGGAGCCCTGCCCTGGTTTGCACTTAACTAGTGAGATAAGAGGTGAGATAAGTTAGGCCGGTTTCACACATCTATGTTTCATGGTCCAAGTACAGGGGACAGGGGTCTCCTGACCTAAAGGCCCCGTCACACTAAGCAACATCGCTAGCAACATCGCTAGCAACATCGCTGCTAACGAACAACATTTGTGACGTTGCTAGCGATGTTGCTGTGTGTGACATCCAGCAACAACCTGGCCCCTGCTGTGAGGTCGTTGGTTGTTGTTGAATGTCCTGGGCCATTTTTTAGTTGTTGCTGTCCCGCTGTGAAGCACAGATCGCTGTGTGTGACAGCGAGACAGCAACAACTAAATGTGCAGGCAGCAGGAGCCGGCTTCTGCGGAGACTGGTAACCACTGTAAACATCGGGTAACCAAGAAGCCCTGTCCTTGGTTACCCGATATTTACCTTTGTTACCAGCCTCCGCCGCTCTCACTGTCAGTGCCGGCTCCTGCTCTGTGCACATGTAGCTGCAGGACACATCGGGTTAATTAACCCGATGTGTGCTGTAGCTAGGAAAGCAGGGAGCCAGCGCTAAGCATTGTGCGCTGCTCCCTGCTCTGTGCACATTTAGCTGCAGCACACATCGGGTAATTAACCCGATGTGTGCTGTACTAGGAGAGCAGGGAGCCAGCGCTCAGTGTGCGCTGCTCCCTGCTCTCTGCACGTGTAGCTGCGTGAGCTGGTAACCAAGGTAAATATCGGGTTGGTTACCCGATATTTACCTTAGTTACCAAGCGCAGCATCTTCCACGCGGCGCTGGGGGCTGGTCACTGGTTGCTGGTGAGCTCACCAGCAATTCGTGTAGCAACGCTCCAGCGATCCCTGCCAGGTCAGGTTGCTGGTGGGATCGCTGGAGCGTTGCAGTGTGACATCTCACCAGCAACCTCCTAGCAACTTACCAGCGATCCCTATCGTTGTTGGGATCGCTGGTAAGTTGTTTAGTGTGACTGGACCTTAAGCCTGGTCATGTAGCGACTTACAAGCCATATAGGTAACACACTAAAAACTGCAACTGTCCCTGTTAGGCTGCTTTCACACTACGTTTTTTTAGCATGCGTCATGAACGTTTTTTTACTGCAAAAGCGGATCCTGTTTTTGCAAAGAAAAACGCATGCAAACGCATGTGTTATTTTGCAGGATCCTGTCACTTTAAGTTTATGGGCGGGCATTGGAGTCATGTGATCGGGAGTGAGGGGAACTGAACGTGAAAGACTGGATTCGGCATCTGACAGCTGCGGAGGCTCGTAACCAAGGTAAACATTGGGTAACTAAGCCCGCGGTTACCCGATATTTACCTTGGTTACGAGCGTCCTCCGCTCTCAGGCCGGGGAGGGAGGAGAGAGAGGGAGGGGGAGAGATGGAGGGGGAGAGAGGGAGGGGGAGAGAGAGACTGATCAAGCGAGGATGGTTTCTGGGCATGCTCAGTAGAGCAAGCAGGATCCTGTCTGTCAGCATGCCAGCGTTCACATATGTTTGCGTGCAGTATAGTCAGGATCCAGCAATTTGCAGTATTTGGATGCAGCTCAAAAACGCTACAAGTAGTGTTTTTGAAAAAAGTTAAAAAACTGCAAGTCGCTGGATCCTTATTATAATGCACGCCAACGCAGGTGAACGCATGTTAACGCGAGTCCATTGCAAATGCATTGAAATGAAAACACATTTGCACTGGATCCGTTTTTGCGTTTAAAAAACTTTCATGACGCATGTTAAAAAACGTAGTGTGAAAGCCGCCTTAGTTCCTGTACAGACTAGAGATCCCAACCCCGCTGTCCCTATAGGTTTCTGTGTGAGTTGGAATAGCCCTGCCCATAGACTAAACAATGGCAACTCCAACCTATTCTGCCTCATTGGCCTTCGAGTGCTTCACGTTCCTTCTCAAGAACGGTAGGGCAGAGCAGAGTGCAAATTACCTACAGAAGGGAAGGTTCACTGAAATAGAAAGTGTTCCCAGAGTGAGTAAGACAAACAGCAAAATACAAGAGAAGGTGTATATTGCTAAAGAATGTGCCGCCATCTTACTAACAACAAACAGAAGATAGGTGCAGAGTAAAGAACATAAACAGCAGAGAGCTATCCTAGCTGATCCTCCAATGACTGGCATTAACAAACAGCAATATGGCTGGACATCAAAATGAGAATATCACCAGCAGGAAATACCACCAGGGGAAAAGTATTAAAAGGGAATCTGTCACCAGGTGTTTGCTCCCCAATTTGAAAGCAGCATAATTTAGAGACAAAGACTTTGATTCCAGCGATGTGTCACTTACTGAGCTGTGTGCTTTCATTTTGATAAATTCAATGTTTTCTCTGCTGCAGATCTAGCAGTTATACAGAGCTCATGACTATGCTAGTCTACCAGGCAGCACACCAAGTAGTCCTCTAATGATAATCTACTGCTGATTAACAAGTGATTTTATCAAAACTGCACTAATCAGCCCAGTAAGTGACACACCGCTGGAATCAGGATCTCTGCCCCTACATTATGCTGCTCTCAGATGAGGTGTCAAAAACCTGTGACAGATTCCCTTTGAAGCCACACCTGAAAGGTGATTGGACAGACAAACGAGTACATAAATAAAGCTATTTCCCTAATAGAACTAAAGCAAGGGTAACAGAAACTAAACACCTGAAAAAAGGTGTATCTGATTGGCTCCACTGTCCTCTGGACCACACCACAGAACACAGCCTCAAGGGTTCGAATCCAAAAGCATGACTCTTAATTATGCCCATGAGACTGTTGAATTTTAGTCAGGACTCGCACCATGAAAAATGGATATGTGAAACTGGCCTTATGAGTGCAGCAAATGAGCCCAAGGGTCATAGAAAAAGCATGAATGGTAATAACAAAACTAGGAGGGCGAGTCAAAAAACACCACAATAAATTACAATATTTTGTGCAACTTAGAATTTTAGCAAAAATATTGTGACATTTAGTTTTTACATGTCAGTCCGGCTATGCCAATATGAGCACAGCAGGGGTGGGACTGGGTGGGGTGACACTTTCTCATCATATTCATTAAAAGTTACGGCACCTTAGTGGTGTAGTTTACTCCTGATTTGTACTACGGTCCCTGACTGAAGTACATTTCTGGTAGAGATGCACACCGGTTAACCGATGCACTTAATTCATTAAGTGGCATGTGCCTCTTAAGGCCGCTTCACACACTAGCGATCGCGCCTGCCCTCGTCATTTTTGCATCACGGGCAAATCGCTGCCCGTGGCGAACAATATCGCTAGGACGCGTCAAATGGACTTACCTTCCTAGCGATGTTGCTGTGAGCGGCAAAAACCTATTTTTTAAGGGGGCGGTTCGTGCGGCGTCACAGCGACCTCAATCAGCGGGCCTCCAATAGAAGCAGAGGGGAGGAGAGCAGCCGCATTCACGTCACTCCAACCTTGTTGCCGGAGGACGCAGGTACGGTGTTGTTCGTCGTTCCTGGGGTGTCACACGTAGTGATGTGTGCTGCCTCAGGAACGACGAACAACCTGCGTCCAAAATGAGCAACGATATTTGGGAAAGGATCGACGTGTCAACAATCAACGATTTTTCCATTTTTCAGATCGTTAGCGGTCGCTCGTAGGTATCACACGCATCGACGTCGCTAACTATGCCGGATGTGTATCACAAATTCCGTGACCCCAGCGATATCTCGTTAGCGATGTCGTTGCATGTAAAGCGGCCTTTAAAGAACTTGGCGCATTTTACTCCAGCGAGCCCCTCCATTAAAAATGTCGTGCTTCTTTCTCTTCTGTCCTGGTTGGCAAAACCTAGCAATCTAGAACCATAATAATGGCCGATTCTGATCATTGGTATGGGGCCTTCTCAATGCTGTTTACGCCACTGATACATACTGATAGGGAATTTATATTGTGAGCCCCAATGGGTACAGTGATGGAAAGGTCTGTAAAGCGCTGTGGAAGTAATGGAGCTATATAAGTGATTACATTTAATAAATAAATAAATAAAATCAGTTGCCTACTCAGATTCCTGTAAGATAGCACTAAAAGGTTTTTATTTCCGTTTCAATGAGTTTAAGTAAATGATACAAAAGTCACTTAAGAAATATAAAAGAGAATTATTTGGATGAAATAAGATAAATTTGCCCTTTTGGATTATTTGCTCTTTAACTGACGTCTGTTTAACTACCAGTGAGACCTGTTGTGAAATAATGTGAGGATGGCAGATCTAGACAGAGGAGTCATGTAACAGTATACTTTAAACAGTTCATTGTGCGCTACTGTGTCTTTTTCTTAGCGTGCAGAAGGAATGATGGAAACATTTACATTGCAGAAACATGTGTTCTCAATAAATCTCTGCTTCATTATGTGAATAACTGAAACAGTCTGGATTAGTTATTCTAGTGAAGAAAAGAGAAAAGTAAAAAGTATTAATAAAATTTATACAGTATGTATAATTCTAAATATTGTATATATACACAGAAAATCTGGAAAGTCGGCATGTCGTCAAAAATAGAAGTGTTAATAGTTTACAGTTTGTTAATTGATAAAAATAAAGTAAAAGAACAAAAGACAAATCTAAATCACATCAATATTTGGTGTCACCACCCTTTGCCTTTAAAATAGCATCAATTATAATTATGTATATAATATAATGATGTAATAATTATTCACGATACACTTGCATACAACTTTTGATGGAACTCGGCAGGGAAGTCTTTCTAAAGATCTTGGAGCACTAACGACAGATCTTTTGTGGATGAAACTCTGTCTCTTCATGTAATCATAGACAGTCTCAATAATATTGAGATCACGGCTCCATGGGGACTAGAGTTGAGCGAACCTTAAGCTCGAGGCTCGGGTTTCGGGCTCGAAAAATGACGTAAAAATCCCTGTAGTGAGTATCGCGCTGTGCTTGTATCTGAGTGATTACTTGCATTGTCCGCGCTGCTGGAAGTGGTTGTTCGTTGCAAATTAGGCTTTCATTCAAAATACTGAGCTGCTTTGTTGCTATGAGTAAGGACTGTATAGTCCGAAATGCATAAGCGATCCCTACCCTGCCTGGGTCATGGACTCATATTTTATCATGTACTAAACCTTTTTAAACGTATGGATTAAAGAATTAGTTTTTATCACTGGACATGTTGCTGGATTGCTTGACCTTTTTCTGAGCTGCTTTGTTTCACGGAGAATTAATTAAGAAAAAAAAACGCCCACCCACTTCCGGAAATGTTTTGCTTTAGGCCCCTAGCAAAACATTTCCAGAGCAAAGAGGGATTTGTTTTGTTTTTAAATTCTATATGAACAAAACAGCTCAGTATGATGAATGAAAGTCTAATTTGCGACAAACAAACACTTTCAGCAGAGCACACAAAGCAGGTAATCATTCAGATACAAGCACAGCGCGATACCATGGGGATTTGTACGCCATTTTTCGAGCCCAAACCCCAAGCCTGGAGCCTGAGGTTTGCTCAACTCTAGTCCCCATGGAGCCGTGATCTCAATATCGAGGTTCTCTCATCTCTAGTGGGGACCATATCATTACTGCCAGGACTCCTTGTTTTTCCTTATGTTGAAGATAAATCTTAATGACATTGGCTGTATGTTTGGGGTTGTCATCCTGCTGCAGAATAAATTTGCAGTCAGTCACTTCCCTGACCCTATGACACAATGGTTAAGTATCTGCCTGTATTTCTCAGCATTGAGGGGACCAAGAAATGAGAAACATTGATGTCTGTGGAAAGTTTTCAGCCAAGGAAACTTAGTGCAGAAGATGAAAGACACAACATAATTACTTCCTTTCGGAATTGGAATATGTCCACCAGTGCCATCAGTTCGGAACTGGCAGCATCCAGTGGGACCCAGACACATCCATCTGCTGTTCAGAGAAGTCTGGCCAGAAATAGTCTTGCGGCCAAAAACCATGCCTCCAACATGAAAACAAGGCCAAGTGACTCAACTATGCATGAAAACATAGGACTGGAGTGTAGAAAAATGGCAGTCGGTAGTCTGGACTGATGAGTCAAAATGTTAAATATTTCACTGTAACAGAAGGCAATTTTTTAGGCAAATGGTTGGAGAGCAGTATAGTAATCAATATCTGCAAGGAACAGTGACGCATGGTGGAGTTTGGGGCATCACTTCAGTAAATGGAATTTGGGATTTGGTCAGGAATGGATTAATAGGTTGTCTTCAATCCTGAAAAATGCAGGGAGATATTTATCCATCATCTAATACAATCAGGGAGGCATCTGATTGGCTGAAAATGTATTCTGCAGCAGGACAATGACCACAAACATACAGACAATGTCATTAAAAACTAGACATTCAGTGTAAAGAAAAAGAAGAGTCCTCGTAGTGATTATATGGTCACCACAGAGGCCTAATCTCAACATCATGGAGTCTTTCTAGGATTACATGAAGAGACAGAAGGATTTGCACAAGCGACATCCACAGAATATCTGTAACAACCTCCCTGCCGAGTGGCTTCATAAACTGTGTGCGTGTATCTAGAATTGATGGTTTGATGCTGCTTTGAAGAGGGGTCACACCAAATATTAGTTTGATTTACATTTCTTTTCTGTTCATTTACTTTCCATTTTTTCATTCATAAAACTAATCTATTAACACATCGATTTTGTAAAGCATTCTAAAGGCCCCGTTAAACGCAGCGACGTATCTAACGATATATCGCCGGGGTCACGGATTTGTGACCCCGTCGTTAGCGACGTTGTTGCGTGTGACACCAACGAGCGACCATTAACGATGGAAAATACTCACCAAATCGTCCATCGTTGACACGTCTTTCCTTTTCAAAAAATCGTTGATTGTTGAGGTCGCAGGTTGTTCGTCGTTCCCGAGGCAGCACACATCGCTACGTGTGACACATCGAGAAGGACGAACTACAGCTTACCTGCGGGCTCCGGCAATGAGGAAGGAAGGAGTTGGGCGGGATGTTACGGCCACTCATCTCCGCCTCTCCGCTTCTATTGGGTGGCTGCTTAGTGACGCCGCTGTGACGCCGCACGAATCGCCCCCTTAGAAAGGAAGCGGTTCGCCGGCCACAGCGACGATGCTAGGTAGGTAAGTCCGTGTGACGGCTCCTAACGATATTGTGCGCCATGGGCAGCGTTTTGCCCGTGACGCACAAACGACGGGGGCGGGTATGCTCGCTAGCAATATCGCTAGCGATATCACTGTGTGTGACGGGGCCTTTATTTACAGCATTTTTCCCACATCTGCTAGTACTGTGTATATACAGTATATAAAGTATAGTATAGTACACTATATAAATAAAAGGGTAGCGTATATCTCATTCAGATACCTAAACTGTGTGAGATAAAAATCTGATTCTCTCAGCAAACTTTTTTTCATCTGACATTGATGAGTGTTCTTTTTGCGGCTGTATTTTTATGGAGTGGCAGGTGGGATGGTAATGAGACCTGTCTCTCTTTCCATACACTGCAGGTTTTCTTCATTGTATACTTAGTGCTAGTAAAGGCACTAAGCTCCTTACTAGGGAATAAAAATTACAAAGGCAAGAGCATATCTAGTAGGGGGGCTGGCGGGATATTTATTTCAGTGGTGCCATCATTCTGTCTAATGCTATCTGAAGCGTCTCCCAAGTGGCAACATTTTGGAGTGGGATTCGCCATTCTCTGCACCGGCTGTTAAACTTACAGTCAGCTCAAAGCACATATTAAACGCTGCCTCACATCTTTTTAGTGCAAGTACAATTAAACCTCTAACCGCTGGCACTTTCAGGTCAAAGCGATATCAGCAGAGTAATCAGATCTGTTGATCATGCTGCTCACCTCCTTCCTGCGCTGTAGAGCTAATGGATGGGGGGCAAGGTAAATGCTCCAATAACATCAAAGAATCTGGAGTGTTATTGGTGGGGGAATCTTTGTCTGGAGACAATATGGGGGTTAATGTGAGAGGGGACAGAATAGCAGGACAACTGTGTGAGGGGTCAGTGTGGGTGTAGTGTGAAGGGATAGTATGAGAATGAAGTCTGAAAGGACAGTATGTGGGGGAGAAATGTTTGAAAGGACATCATGGGGGAAAAATTGTGAGGGAATAGTAAAAGGAGAGAAAAGTGTGAAAAATGTGAGGGTACAGTATGGGTGGAGAAAAGTGTGAGGGCACATGATGGGAGGATAAACGTGTGGTGGGAAGTTTGAATAGGGTGCCCAGTATTGAAAGGCGAGGACAGTGTCGAGGCCTTGTACCATAAGAGGATAATGTGGAAGTCATATTTTGTGCAAGGAGCACAGTTAGGGGCAATTATCATTGGACATCATTGGATAGATTGATGTC
Organism: Anomaloglossus baeobatrachus; assembly: GCF_048569485.1. NCBI lineage: Eukaryota > Metazoa > Chordata > Amphibia > Anura > Aromobatidae > Anomaloglossus > Anomaloglossus baeobatrachus. The sequence goes on from NC_134356.1 coordinate 572,075,179, forward strand.
CAATGATGTCCATCATCATTGGATAGATATTTGCACATCATTGGATAGATATTTTTATTTATTTGCATTATCAGTACTGTGGTTCTTGTTTGTCTGTAGTCTGATGATGACTGTTAATAAACACTCCCAGTATCTCCTTGTCATGGTAAAGGACAAACTAGGAATTGTCGGTTGATGTGGTTCAACCATATATGGGACTGATCTAACATTACAATTAATTGATATACCAAGTTTTGTGATGTATGCATGTTGTGATGATGGTTCTGGTGATGTATTCCTGTACTGATGGTGCTTCTGGTGAAGTATTTATGTTCTGATGGTGGTTTTGTTGCTGTATTTCTGTAACTGCGGTTCTGGTGATATATTCTTGTACTGATGTGGGTTATGGTTCTGTGTTAATGTATTGTTTGTGGTTTTAGTGTTGTATTCATGTGCTGATGGTATTTCTAGTGATATATTCCTGACTTATGACGGTTGTGATGCTGTATTTTGTTATTTTTCTGGTGATATGTTTCTGTACTGTTTGTGTTTCTGGTGATGTATTAATGTATTGTTGGTGGCTCTGGTGCTCAATTCATGTATTCATATTAGTTCTGATCCTGTACAAATGTAGCAATCCAAAACTTGTCAGATAATGTGATATATGGCTTTGTTAATAAAATCTTGTTCTGTCTAACAAGTTAGGGGTTACTACTAGAGATGGACGAACCCGCAGATGTTCAGGTTCAGTGGTTCCGGCTGGACTTAAATACAAAAAGTCTGATTCAGAACCGGACTTGACCTGAACACCGAACCCCATATCAGTCTAAGGGATCCGAACTTAAGAGCTATAAAATGGTGGTAGTAAGGGCTAGGGGGCTGCAAAAGGAAGCAAATTGGGGATTAAAGTAGGACAGTTATATTTACCGAGTTTCTACGAGGCTGTCACACTGCTTCTGAATATGCTCATTAAAGCTTATGAATACTTACTGCTTCCCCTGCCCACCCTCTGTGCCTCTGTGACAGCATCTATGATTCTTTGCAATCAGACTGCTGGCATGCTAATGTCTGTGATTTATTGCCCTCACACTACCTATCTGGGTCCCCAAAGTGGAGTGTGAAAATAAAAAAATAATTGGAATTGGAAAAAATGGCATAGGGACGCCTGTATTTTGATACCCAGCACAGATAAAGCAGTCAGCTTGAGGCTGCATCCCCCAGCTGTGTGTGTTATCTTGTATAAAAATACAATTGACCCCATGCGGCTTTTTTTTTTTTTTAAATTATTTAGATAAATAATTTAAAAAAACAGGGATATTATGGTAAGGGATATTGTGAGGGGGACAACATTATGGAGAGGGGCAGTGTGGGGGGGACAACACTATTGAGAGGGGCAGTGTGGGGGGATGACATTATGGAGAGGGTCAGTGTGGGGGGGACAACATTATGGAGAGGGTCAGTGTGGGGGGGGACAACATTATGGAGAGGGGCAGTGTGGTGGGGACATCATTATAGATGGGTCAGTGTGGGTGGCACAACATAGAGAGGGCCAGTGTGGGGGGATGACATTATGGAGAATGGTAATGTGGGGGGGATTTTATGCAGAGGGGCAGTGTGGGGAGATGTTATGAAGAGGGGATGTGTGGGGGGATGACATTGTGGAGATGGGTAGTGTGGGGGATATTATGGAGAAAGGCAGTGTGGTGGACGACATTGGAGAGGGCGAGGGGCAGTGTGGCAGGATATTATAGTGAAAGGAAGAGTGTATCAGAGATGACATTATAGAAAGGGAGAGAGGGGAGCCAGCACGATCTGAAAATGGCATGCATCATAAAAAAAGTGCAAATTCACAGATTTATTCCGACTGTACTATAATACAAAATGAGATTTTTAGCAAATAATTGATCAATTCTTTGAGCCACCCCTGCCAACGTCGCGGTAAATCTCAATAGGGGGGTCCTACTCTATATTATGTATTTCATGTGCCATGCGGCCTCCTAGATAAAGTTAAAAGCAGAACCATAATGGAGCACACATACCTGTAACCTGTATATAGCCGCTTCTATGTTGCAAAAAAGGCAATTGTGGATAAGGAGCAGCCCAGGTCCCAGCATGTGGAGCAAGCTCTACACATACCAGGACTATATCACAACTGACCCTCCCAGTGCCAGACAGCAACCATTGATAAAGGCGGACCAGATCCAAGAATGGTGCTTAATTAGCAATGCCTGTGGAAAAGGGTGAGGCAACTGAATGTGTACAGCTACCAACAGGAGGAATATATTGCAAACCAAGATCAGGCGTGCATAGCATGGTGGTGACCAGCCACCAGACATTTGTAGCATAACTACAACCAAACAGGGAGAGAGGGGAGCCAGCACGATCTGAAAATGGCATGCATCATATCAAAAGTGCAAATTCATAGATTTATTCCAACTGTACTGTAATATAAATGAGATTGGCTGGTCTCTGTCCACAATTGCCTCTTTTGCAACATGGAAGCGGCTATATACAGGTTACAGGTATGTGTGCTCCATTATGGTTCTGCATTTAAGTTTATCTAGGAGGCCGCATGGCACATGAAATACATAATATAGTGTAGGACCCCCCTATTGAGATTTGCTGTGACATTGGCAGGCTCAAAGAATTGACCAATTATTTGCTAAAAAACTCATTCTTTTATTATAGTACAGTTGGAATAAATCTGTGAATTTGCACTTTTTCTATGATGCATGCCATTTTCAGATCATGATGGCTCCTTTTTTCTCTATTATAGAAAGGGGCAGTGTGAGAGGATATTCTGGAGAGGACCAGTGTGGATGGTGGGATAATTTGTACAGGAAGCACAGTAGGGGCAATTATCTATTTAGGGGCGCAGCATGTGAGCTATTTTTATTTTACAGGCAGTATAATGATTTATCTTTCAAGGGAATGGTGTTGGGATGTGCTGCTGAAGGCGGAGAAGAGAAGAGGGAAGTCTGCAGAGATGAACTCTGGGCATGAAATCTCATCATGGTATCTGTACTACGTGGAGACAATTAGGATAACAACTCCAATCAATTAAAATGTAAGCTATAAGGTAGTTGCATGTAAATATTTATTTGTGATACTGACTATGTCTCCTCAGTACTGAGGTTCCTTATGGTTCTGATCTTCTACACATGAAGCAATCCATAACCCGCTTCATGGCTATGTTAAAATTTTATCTCTAATCTCTAAGGGGTACTTTACACGTTGTGACATCGCTAGCATCGGCTAGCGATGCCGAGTGCGATAGTACCCGCCCCCGTCGCACATGCGATATGTGGTGATTGCTGCCGTAGCGAACATTATTGCTACGGCAGCTTCACTCGCACATACCTGCTCGGCGATGTCGCTGTGACTGCCGAACTATCCCTCCTTCCAGGGAGAGGTGCGTTCGGCGACACAGAGACGTCACCGCAACGTCACTAATCTGCCGACCAATAGAAGCGGAGGGGCGGAGATGAGCGGGACATAACATCCCGCCCACCTTCTCCCTTCCGCATAGCCGTCAGGACGCAGGTAAGGAGATGTTTGTTGTTCCTGCGGTTTCACACACAGCGATGTGTGGAGCTGCAGGAACGACTAACAATATCGTACCTGCGGTCGACCCGACATTATGGAAATGTACGACACTACACAGATCACCGATTTTCGATGCTTTTGCGATCGTTTATCGTCGCACCTAGGATTTACACGTTGCGATGTCGCTACCGGCGCCGGATGTGCGTTACTAACGACGTGACCCCGACGATATTTCGGAAGTGATGTCGCAACGTGTAAAGCCCCCCTTAGTGTTGAGTATTTTTATGAGGAGGATTTCTTGCGTTTCTGTTCCAAAAACTCAGTTTAACTAGTACATGTCCACACTGATGTTATTGGAGAAAAAAAACTATGTAGAAACTTTCCAAATCCTCCTCAAATGTTTCTGGTGATCTGTTTATGTACTGAAGGTGGTTCTGGTGATGTATTCATATAAGTACCCCTTTAAAAATGTTTGTTGCCCTTGGACCACAATGTGGCCTGTGGCCCAAAAAAATACCCCTAATCTAGAGGAAAGAATATTTAATCATAATCACAGAATGCTATTCTTTACTGTAAGAGCAGTGAGATTATGAAACTCTCTGCCACATGATGTTGTAATGGTTGGTTTGCAATAAAAGTTTCAAGGAGGCCTGGATATCTTACTTAAAAAATATATTTATTACAGCATATGGGCACTACGGTAATTTTGTGATGGGACGTTGATTCAGGAAACTAGTCTGATTGCCGTATGTGGAGTCAAGAAATAATTTTTCCTTCAATATGGGGCAACTACCATGTGCTTCATGGAGTTGTTACCTTCCTTTGGATTAACATGTTAGGCTATAGGTTGAACTCAATGGACTTATGTCTACCTGCAACCTTAGAAAAACTATGAAATGTCAGAGTTGCATTTGACATTATAACAAAACACACATTTTGCTTTAAAAAGGCGCAAAAAAAAAATAATGGAAAGACAAAAAGATCATTAAATCACGTCCCATTTTGAAGAATTTAGTGCAAAAAAAAGTCAACAAATACCATAGAATAAAAAAGAAAAGTGATTTATCGCCCCTCTCCCCCCACGCATAAATGATGAATCGGCCCTTGACTTTTTTCCAGACGACATATATCAAAGATATATTTTTTCCATCTGCACTGGAAACACAATCAGTTTCGTGAGAAGATTACAGTATCATTATACTCTGCTTTGTGGTAAAGCTACAAAATGTCCTATATGAAAATAATGATTACTATAGATGTGGCTGACGATTCTGAGCGGTTGCGTGCGGAGTCCAGGGATAACTCTACTGTAGTAATCACATTCATCACTGGCAGTATAATCATGTTCATGGACGGTAGATTTTCATATGATGATCTTAGCAGGGGAAATTATTTTGAATTAGTTGGATTTTTTTCTCTTCATCTCTATTGTTTCCCCCCCCAGGGAAGCAGTACCTATCTTCTCTGGTAGCCACAAATTGAAGGGAACCTGTCAGAATGGTTTTGCTATGGAAATTAGTGGTATGGCTCTATAGGTCCTACTACGACAAAGAAAAAGGATACCTAATTTTGTATTTAGATGTGAAAGTTTTAAAGCTACTTGTAATTTTGCCTAGAAGTGCACTTGGGATGTGTTTCTGCACTCAGAGTGCATTGCCACGACCCTAACACATTTCCATACTAATTAGTATGTGGCTTCAAAGCTTGATTTCTTAGCATTGGCATGGCGGGTTACTTCAAGATATCATTTACTTGTACCAGGAACTATACTGAACTGGTTAAACAAACTACATCCTATATCAATGTTTTTGTTTCCCACCAATGTGACGTCTCAGCTGCTCTGGTCTCATTAGTGCACAGGCAGAGAGTTGATGTTATGACTGAACATATCATTATGGTTGTTCAACCATCAATCACCTTCTACCTAATGTATATGGCAACCTGGGGCAATCTATATATGTCTGGTGACTTACAATTTCTACAGAATAAAGAGAACCTGTCACCAGGTTTTTCCATTATGAGCTGCGGCCACCACCAGTCCGCCCTTATATACAGCATTCCAGAATACTGTATATAAGAGCCCAGGCCGCTGTATATAGTAAAAAACACCTTGATGATACTCACTTATGGTGCGATCCAGTCCGATGGGTGTCACTGGTCTTGGTCTGGCGCCTCTCCTTCTTCTGAGGTCCGTGTGCATGACACACAAGCCGACATTGAGGTCCTGCGCAGGTGCACTTTGGTCTGCCCTGCTCAGGGCAGATCAAAGTATTGGAAAGCGCAGGAGGTCTTTGACCTTTCCTTGTGCCTGCGCATTAGAATACTTTGATCTGCTCTCAGCAGGTCAGATCAAAGTGTGTCTAGGCAGGACTGCAATGGAGGCCTCTGAGTGGATGACATAGGGCGTGTTATTCACACGGGGCTCAGAAGAAGAAGGACGGTAATCACAAGAGAGAGGAGGCGCCGGACCCACGAGCAGCGACACCCATCACACCAGACTGACCTCTAGGTGAGTATTATAAAGCTGTTTTTTACGTTATAGAGCGCGTCCTGGGCTCTTATATATAGTATGCTGGAATGCTGTATATAAGAGCTCAATGATGGTGGCCGCAGCTCATAAGGGAAAAACCTGGTGATCGGTTCCCTTTAAACAAATTTCAGTACATAACAATAATCCAGTAATTACAGGACATAGACAATACTTTACATGGCACAACGGCAGACTCCTCATGACATCGTGTACAGTTAGCAGGGGTATCAGATTTCTGTATATGTGACTTGCTCATGCTACATCATATAAATTATATATAGTGGTTGATATAAGTGTTAGCCATTGCATAGACTCACAATGCAGTTGGAATATCGTGTTTCACATCCAAGGAGAGATCGGGTACACAACGCTCATCCTGATTGCATCCATTCCAGAAAGGGACCTGAACCAGAAGAAAAGTCATAATCATCCAGGACATAATTTCTGATATAATGAAGAGGAGGATCCACAAAACACATGAGAAGCTGATAAAAGTCGATATTCAGTGGATGGAATTTACCAGCAGATGATCATGTTAGACCCCAATCACACCAGTTATCATCTATAAAACGGTTGGTTCTGTCTGAAATTTTCATTTGATTCATGATTGTTCTGATTTTGGATAATGACGAATTGTGTATGGCTGCATCAGTGGTCTAAATAATTCTTTACCAAGAATAGAGTAGTTCACATGTTGCGGATTTGCTACAGGGTTCTCCCTTTTTTCTAAAAGTCCGTGTTTGAGTTTGAACCCCAGACACCTGGTATCTGGTACTGGTATCTGGTATGACCTTTACCATTCGGGTTCGCTATTCCCTACTGATAACACAAAATCTACCATTCACAATAAGTTATGCTCAGAGCTCATCTCCTCCCACTCCCTGCACAATGACCTGTTCTGTACAAAGGACTTTCCAGCCCCGTCACTGAAGCACTGCAGCCCCTTTAATAGTGCTGCAGACACAGTTGCACATCGGTACATGGTCTTAAAGGAATTTAGCTGCATAAATTGATATGGCCACATGTGGCGCTTTGTGAATATATATTGTTGTCTGCTAATTGGTGGGGGTTAGGAGAGTCAACCCCACCACCCACTATAGACACATTTTTGTCATTTTTTATGTTAAAATCCTACGAAGTACTGGAAGTGTTTTTTGCTAAAATTGTTCATGGATATTGTTAACACATGGTCATCATTAATATCAATTTCTTTCTATTATTTGGCTGCATACCTCTAAATACTAAGCACAATGATAGTTGTTTTTTTTTGCAGCATTGTGTTCTGTCCCTGCCTCCCAAGTGAGGAAACAGTCACAGAATTAGGTAACGGTCTAATAAGTAGTAGAGCATTGAATTTATAAAGTAAAATCGAATGGGTTTCAGAACATTGAATTGAAATTAATTCAATTTCACGTAATATAAGTAATGTGTGTGATCCATTCAATTTGACTCTTTAGTCCTTGTATTCTATCTTAGAACTCCAAAACTGGCCAAAAATCTTAACATTGTCTCCAGCATGCTTGACGGAAGAAGGAACCTCATTTGCTCTATTTCTCACATACTATGCTTTCTTCTGTTTGATCCAAAGCCCAAACTTAAGTTATGTAAGGTTTTACATTATATTTCTTTATTTTTTTCTTCCTACATGGCAGGCCTAACTTTTTCAGATATATGTTTATTATTATAGAAGTCAAAGGTAATTTAATATGAGGATAGACTAGGATTGTTTTAGGCTATGTATGCCCACATCAGAATATAAAAATATTCACTTGTATCTATCTGTATATACCAGGAACTGTATACCTTTATAAGGAGATAGACAAACCGCAGCGTTTCCCCTTGAACACATCAGTGTTGTTATGTGAACTGTGACATGCATTAATGATGTTGAATGTGTAATGCTTGACAGCAGGGAGTGATAGAGTTAATGTTTGGGATTAGCCAAGAGTGGGAGGGACTAGAGTGAGGGAACAGTGATGGGTCAGGAGGGGAGATAGGGCTCAGCATGCAGTAGTGACAGACCTAAAGTCTGACTGGAGAACAGAGCCACATGCCTGTGCAGTGAATGGAGAGTGAGATAGAAGATATCAAGATCCTGAAGAGGGAGAAAGAAAGAGAATTGACTGAAGTACAGAGTGAGTGACTGGAGAAGAGTCCTCAGACAGAATGCCAAGCAGTACAGCCTGGATTTTACAACTCAGAGAAGTGACTGGCTATGGTGAACATGAGATGAAGTGAGTGCCCTGGGCGGGAGTTCGTTAAAGGGAACCTGTTATCAGGTTTTTCCATATAAGGTGCGGTCACCACCCGTAAGCCCTTTCATATGGCATTCTAGAAGGCTGCATATATGTACCCAATCCACTCTGCATGATGTAAAAAATAACTTATTATTCTCACATATGGGACAGTTTGCTCCGTTTGGTCCAGCTGGTTTTGACCTGGCTCCTCCTCTTTTCATGCTTTGTTTGGATGAAGCGTCATCCACACAGTGTCCTCCATTGTGCTCTTGCGCAGGTGCAATTCTTTCTGCCCTGCCGAGGGCATAGCAAAGTGTTGTATTGCGCATGTGCAGACGTACTTTGGCCTTTCTCCGCAAATGCGCACTACAATACTTTGTTCTGCCCTCATCAGGGTAGAGAGAAGTGCACCTGCGCAGGACTGTTATGTGGACTTATCCTAGTCCTGACCTAGTAAATGCAGGAAAGACCCAGGATACAGGCCCAGAAGTGATGTCTTCCCTGTCTGGTTTCCATGAAGGACCAGACTGAATGCCGAAACAGGGCATTACGATCATCAACTCTAATAGAATAGTTGGTTTTTTTTGCACAATGACAAATTACATTATTCTTAAAGATTGCTGGCTTGACCTTTTACGAATCTAAAATTGAATGGCCCTGCGTGCTCTTCAGAACAGATGCAAAACTTTCTATAAAGTTAGTCAATAAAATCTCATCCCCTGGAAATATTCAACAGAAATATGTTCATAAAACTTCTGCAGCTGTAGATTTTAGTGCGCAGTTACTGTGTATTTGCTAAACTTGTCATAGCGGAAAAAATTAACTTATGCCCAAACTTCTGCATATGCCAAATTTAGTTTCTTTGTCTCTATTTTTTTTTTTCATTAGGTTTTATATTTCTTTACTGAACTTTTTTTTTTTAAATCAATAACATACCGACACTTTGAGAGATGTTGGCCAACCCTCATCCAGTACAGGTCCTTGCTCTGGAAATGCTAGTTCATACTCCAAGGAAAATGTAATAGGCTTCACATAATCTGCAGTATCCTACAGAAAAAGGGTCAGATATCACAAAAAGTCACAGAATAACATGTAGAAATATTCAAGACCTGTTAAATAGCAGTGGAGAACACAGATGTGAACAAGCTTCATTGCAAAGATCAAATCAGTGCCCCTTTTTGCTGTATGATTGTCTGCTCACTTTTCATTGCTTGCAGTTATTGCCATTCCCAAAAGGCCAATTTCGTATATGAAGAAAATTGGTTTTCTAAAAAGGACATATGAGAAGTCCCAATATTTTTAATGGATCTATCTATAAAAATAACGGATAGCACACGTATAAAAAAAAAAAACCTGATGTGTGAAAGAGCCCTCAACTGGGGAATCCTTTATAAGTTCTCAGTAGCAACAGGAAAAGGACCAACCCGAAGCGCGGAACCTTTCTGTAAGCACATAATGATATGTACACCCATGCTCCAATGACATTTTTTATCGTAAAGCTTGTCCTTTTGCAGAAGACATCTTTTCAATATCAGCATCAGTAAAGATTTTTACTATAGCAGTAGCAAAACTAGAGATTTAGATTGATTTCTGGAAACAGTTTGTACACTGATGACCAAAAGGGTAACAATGTTTTGGATTCTTGGCTTTCAGGCTCAATTTCTCACCATCCACTACAGCTATGAGTGTGAGACTACCTTCATTTTATAGACAATCATCTTGGCTATCTCATACATAAATTTGACTTTAAACTATTTAGCATATCATTAGTTGTGTAGATTCTTGTCATGTCACTGCATTGTTACTGTTTTGCTCCTAAAAATCTAAATTTTAATTTTATTATTTTATTAATATTTTGTAAATCCACCTCTATTTTTCAACACAGCCTGAATCCTTCCAGGCATGGTCTAGATCAAATTCAAGCATGTCTTAACCGAAATCTGATCCCATGTCTCTCCACATTTCCAATGTTGCTGCATGCTGATGGGCTCAGTTGGGTATGTATAAAGCTTTTTCTTCAACTCTAAGCAGTGTTCGATTGGGTTGAGGTCTGGGGAATGTGGAGGTCAATTCAGCACCTCAATTCATTATCATTGAACCATTTCTTCACCAATCTCGCCGTAGGCTTTCGGTCGTTGTCCTGCTTGAACACTATGTCATCCTTTTCATACCCATCCCTTTCTCCACTGAACTTGACAGTTCCTTCAATTTCTCGATCCGTTAGCCCAGAGTTCTCAAACTTGGCTGGGTATATGGACCTAACATAGAAAATAATTTAATTTGGGGGGGGGGGCATTCTTTGCAGGACAAAGTGAAATTTTTAGTGATATCATATTTTTTTCTACACACCTTTTGATCACTTTTTACATGCCCTTCTTGAAGTATTGTACCTATTGTGGTCCCCTTCTTGTAGTAATGTGCCTCATCCTGGTCCCCTTTTTGTAGTAATATGCCTCTTCCTGGTCCACTTCTTGTAGTAATGTGCCTCATCCTGGTCCACTTCTTGTAGTAATGTGCCCTATCTTGGTCTCCTTCTTGTACTAATGCGCCCTATTCTAGTCTCCTTTTTATAGTAATGTGCCCCATCCTTGTCCCCATCTTGTACTAATGTCCCCCTTCCTGGTCCCAATCTTGTAGTGATGCCCCATCCTATTCCCCTTCTTAAAGTAATGTCCTCTTCCTGGTCCCCTTCTTGTAGTAATCGCCCATCATTGTCCCCATCTCGTATTAATGTCCCCCTTCCTGATTCCCATCTTGTAGTAATGTCCCATCCTGGCACCTATGATGCAGTAATGACTGCCATTCTGTAGTAATTTCCCTTATTATGCTGTTCTTCATAAACACATAACAAAAGATTCTTCTCACCTGCCCTCGGCACCCTCTTTTCTGCTCATGCCCGCAGTAGACCCCTTCACAATTGTGGCCCAGTCCAGGGGGCCTCCGGCCAATCAAAGGCCAGCAGCTGACATCATACAGTGAAGTCAGCTGCTGGCCTCTGATTGGCTAGTGGCTGGAATTGGTATAGCTGTGCAGAGAGCTTGTTTCTGAGTGGCGTTGATAAGATGTTTCAATTGAACTGAAATACACCACTGACGGCGGCGGCCCCCAAACCGAGCCGGAATCATCAAGAGGTCTACTGTGTCTGATGACTGCATGCAGCCTGCAGTCGCATCTTTGAGGCCCCTGCATTAGCCCCTTTCCCTTGGTTCTTCCAGACAATTTTGCACCCATCAGAGCCTAGTCTATTGACTTTTGTTTCATCGCTCCAAATCTCACGATTCCAATTTTCTACTGTCCACTATATGTATTTTTCTGCAAACTTAAAGGGGTTATCTGGCTTAATTTGCTTTTTTTATTATTTCCCTATGGGGCTACATTGGGGCAGGTAAGTAGCTAGATAGAGACCACTTACCTGCCCTGCTGTCAGCCCCTCTCCCCCGGCTCAGAGCGGTCATGTGACCGCTCCTGCTGCGATTTTGCTGCTTCCGGTCATTTCATGTCTACATGGGCAGGGCCATGTTGACATGCAAATGTGGAACAGCATGTCGCCTCCCTGCTGGGCTGTACAGTGCGATGAGCCCCGCCCCCCTTCCCTGCACCCTCCCACACATTCCCCCGCACCTCCCCCCTGCACTGCTGTGGGGGTCCGTGACCTGGCGGCGGGGCCTGGCGGCAGCTGCCATGGTGTCAGCTCCAGCACCGACCCCCCTGCTCAGGATCACACATTCAAATATACCGGCATCACAGATCACAGATGCCGGTACATTTGAAAGTGCTGATGAGAAGCAGCGCAGCGCTGCTTCTCATCTTGCATGCTGTCTGAGCTCTCTTCAGCACAGCGGTGAAGTCACCACTGTGCTGATATGTCTAGAGCACAGACAGCGCGCGAACGTGCAGGAGCGGCGGGGACCGATGACGGGTGAGTATGTACTCCCTATGGGGTGGTGTGTGTGTGTGTGTGTGTGTATGCGGTGCACAGCCCGATGTGTGTGTGTGTGTATGTATGTTTGTGTATGCGGTGCACAGCCCGATGTGTGTGTATGCGGTGCAGAGCCTGATGTGGTGTGGGGTGCAGAGCCCGATGTGGTGTGGGGTGCAGAGCCCGATTTGGGGCTGTTATTTGCAATGCTGTAGTGTAGTGCGCTGCCCTGTAGTGCCCTGCCGTGCAGTGCGCTGCCGTGCAGTGCGCTGCCGTGTAGTGTGCTGCCCTGTAGTGCGCTGCCCTGTAGTGTCCTGTAGTGTCCTGCCCTGTAGTGCCCTGTAGTGTCCTGCCCTGTAGTGTCCTTTAGTGATCTGCTGTGTAGTGTGCTGCCCTGTAGTGTCCTGTCCTGTAGTGTCCTGTAGTGCGCTGCCCTGCAGTGTCCTGCCCTGTAATGTGCTGCCCTGTAGTGTCCTGTCCTGTAGTGTCCTGTACTGTGCTGCCCTGTAGTGTCCTGTAATATGCTGCCCTGTAGTGTCCTGTAGTGTCCTGCCCTGTAGTGTCCTGCCCTGTAGTGTCCTGTAGTGATCTGCTGTGTAGTGTGCTGCCCTGAAGTGTCCTGTCCTGTAGTGTCCTGTAGTGCGCTGCCCTGCAGTGTCCTGCCCTGTAATGTGCTGCCCTGTAGTGTCCTGTCCTGTAGTGTCCTGTACTGTGCTGCCCTGTAGTGTCCTGTAATGTGCTGCCCTGTAGTGTCCTGTAGTGTCCTGCCCTGTAGTGTCCTGTCCTGTAGTGTCCTGTAATGTGCTGCCCTGTAGTGTCCTGTCCTGTAGTGTCCTGTAATGTGCTGCCCTGTAGTGTCCTGTCCTGTAGTGTCCTGTAATGTGCTGCCCTGTAGTGTCCTGTCCTGTAGTGTCCTGTAATGTGCTGCCCTGTAGTGATCTGTCCTGTAGTGTCCTGTAATGTGCTGCCCTGTAGTGTCCTGTCCTGTAGTGTCCTGTAATGTGCTGCCCTGTAGTGTCCTCTCCTGTAGAGTCCTGTAATGTGCTGCCCTGCAGTGTCCTGCCCTGTAGTGTCCTGCCGTGTAGTGATGAGAGGTCAGTGCTGGGGCAGAATATACTGACAGGGAATGTGTGTGCAGGGGGCGGGCAGAGGGTGGGGCTGGACACTGGGGTGGGTGGTGGCAGCTGTGACTGGGGGGTTCAGCACAGGAAGTGTTCATGTTTGCTGGAGCTGAATGTAAACAAGAAGCTGCACAGAATAAAGGTATAATTCAAGAGGAACAAAAGTTAGAAAACAAAAAATAACAATGTAGGGGTGATTAATATGACAATACAGCACAGATTAGCTTAAACTCAAACATTTTTGTTATGTCAGACAACCCCTTTAAGCCAACAATATTGAAGTTGAGGCTTCTTCACCTTTTTTCGAGCCACCATTCCACACCATTCCAGACGTCCGTGCGTTGCATGGTGCTTGAATGGACATCTGTGATCTCACTATTGCGAAGCACACAAGCCAACTCCACTGCAGTGTTTGTCGTGGCAGAACTAATAGAACTTGTGATGAGCAAACTTGTTGACTCCGATATTTTGTCTGCGCGTTCACATCTTAGTTTTTGGATTGATGGACGGCCTTCATTTCGTATTCTTACAATTGTCTTGGCACTTACATGATGCACTATGCCAATTTTCTTGTCCGAGAGACTGCTATTGATGAGCTGAATTATGCAGTTTCAGTTTTCTTGGTAAATCTGTATGAATGATCCTCAATTCAAAACCATGACCTTTAACTTGGGAATCAACCTAATAACACACTGAGCGATTAGGGAATATGAGAACAGGTTGTAATTTGTAGTATACAGGGGAAAGATTTTTACCCCACCAGGAGCAAAACAGTAACAATGCAGTGACATGACAAGAAGCTTAATAACTAATGATATGCTAAATAGTTGAAAGTCAAATTCATGTATGAGATAGCCAAGATGATTGTCTATAAAATGAAGGAGAATAGGAATGCACAGCAACTATATCACAAAGAAATAATTGTACTGAGGGTGCTACTTGCCTATTAAACATGAGGTAAACAAGGAGAGAAAGCGAAGGCGAACCATATAGTACTCAGCTCATAATATAGAAAAGTAGATAAAGTTTTATTGAACAAATTTTAAAAACATATAAATACCCTTTCCATGTCTTCAAGTTATATAAGGTGCCTAAATAGATAACACAATATTATGCAGCAAAGCTGAAAAAGAGTAACATATGGTTTCTATATTACGAGTTGAGTACTATATGGTTTGCCTTCGCTTTCTCTCCTTGTTTATAAAATGAAGGTAGTCTCATGTTCGAAGTTGTAGTGGATGGTGAGATCTGGAGCCTGAAAATCAAAAGTTCAAAACATTGTTACCCTTTTGCTTGCCAATGTATATTTAGTTACCAATGCTCTTTTTTTTTAAGTTTTTTTAAAAAGGTTGTTCAGTGAAAAAAACAAGTTATTACTTATCCAATGGATAGGTGATACCTTGTTGATCCGACCACTGGGATTCAAAACTTCAACTTTTATCTGTGTTGCAAAATGGACCAGCTCACCAGATTCCCAGCTGCTGCTCTATTCTATGTCGCTGCCAGATAAATCCAAGCACAGAACTTATGGGGATAAAAGTGCTCTGTTCTTTTAATTGCTGTGGTTTCCAGTGGTTGGACATCCACCGATCAACAAGTTATCACTAATGCCAGGGAAACGTGATCACCTGTTTTCATCTGACAATGCCCTTAATCAGTGTATTGCATTATTCAGATGTGTAGAACAAATCATTCTTCTTGACTTAATGGTGTAAATGTGGTCTTCCTTCTCAGGTTAAAAATAAAATCTCTAAAAAAAGTTTTCTTTAGATTTCTATAATCATTGACTTATGCAGCAGCTCAGGATTAGGATATGTATATATACATTTAGCTTGCTGATTAGCGGAACCCAAAATAAAGTCATCAGACAAACAGGTTGCCACTTACCAGTACATGGAAATTGAGCTGCTGGCACTGGCTATGTCCACTTGTGGCTCTGATGGTCTTAACAAAGTGCTTATCACCTCCAATATCATCAATCACAGCACGAGGGGTATACCTCCTCTCATCAATTGTCACATTGTATTTAATGGCTGGGAGTACATAAAGAACAATAGTCGTATAAACGATATTATGACACATACAAATACGTTTTTGTATTTTATTTTAAAAAAAATTATATTAGACATAAATTCGACATAAAAATGGGATTAAATGTTTACTGACCAACACTTTGACCTTGGAACTGTGGGGCTTTGAACACTGGTGAGAAGCAGACAAATGCTGACATACATGTTGCCTCTCGTCCATTTCGGCGACATTCTTTGCTAAAAATGTTGATTTTAGGTGGCTCAAATCTGATACTTGCATTGATTTGAATAATGCTGCGCGACCTGAAAAACACACATATCACATGAGAAATGACTACTTTTTACATTACATTATTGTTGACCTTTTTAACACAAAATATGTCCTGATTTATGTTTATAACCTATCTTTATAGGGTATCAGATTCCAAATCATTGAACATATTATGAATTTGTGCTGACCCTTTTAGAGTTTATGCTTGAGTATAATTTATTCTTTCTTGATGGACACTACTGCCACCAGCTCAGAGGCACTGCAATGGGGTGCTCTTGTGCCCCCACTAATGTAAATTTGCTGCTGGGAGAGCTCCATTGTGTTTTCAGAGACATCTGAACCTTGGATATCGTGGTGGTTGATGTTTATTGAGAATATTCTGATTTTACAGGCCAATACAGTGGAAAAGATTCAGGAATTTGTTGATTATTTGGACATTAACGAGTTAGGCCTACATTTTACTCACCACCTCGTTTATGGCTCAGAAGAATTGTAAGAATCTTGATGGAACCATCAACACTACTGTTTTTAGGGTACCTTCACACTTAGCGATGCAGCAGCGATCCGACCAGCGATCTGACCTGGTCAGGATCGCTGCTGCACCGCTACATGGTCGCTGGTGAGCTGTCAAACAGGCAGATCTCACCAGCGACCAGTGAACAGCCCCCAGCCAGCAGCGACGTGCAAGCGACGCTGCGCTTGCACGCAGCCGCCGTCTGGAAGCTGCGGAGATTGGTAACTAAGGTAAACATCGGGTATGGTTACCCGATGTTTACATTAGTTACCAGCGCACACCGCTTAGCTGTATGTGCAGGGAGCACGGAGCCGCGCTTAGCGCTGGCTCCTTGCTCTCCTAGCTACAGTACACATCGGGTTAATTAACCCGATGTGTAATGCAGCTACATGTGCAGAGAGCAGGGAGCCGCGCACACTGCTTAGCGCTGGCTCCTTGCTCTCCTAGCTGCTGTACCCATCGGGTTAATTAACCCGATGTGTACAGCAGCTACATGTGCAGAGAGCCGGAGCCGGGAGCACAGGCAGCGTGAGAGCTGCAGAGGCTGGTAACTAAGGTAAATATCGGGTAACCACCTTGGTTACCCGATGTTTATCTTGGTTACAGCTTACCGGACGCCGGCTCCTGCTCCCTGCTCGCTTCATTTGTCGCTCTCTCGCTGTCACACACAGCGATCTGTGTGTCACAGCGGGAGAGCGCCTTTGAAGAAAACGAACCAGGGCTGTGTGTAACGAGCAGCGATCTCGCAGCAGTGGCCAGATCGCTGCTCATTGTCACACACAGCGAGATCGCTAATGAGGTCACTGCTGCGTCACAAAAAGCGTGACTCAGCAACGATCTCGGCAGTGAGCTCGCTGTGTGTGAAGCACCCCTTAGGCACTCTTCAGTGAGTAATACGTTATCAAAGAGGGACAGTTACTATCTTATCCCACTCAAACAATTGAACCACAAGGGCAATTAATGCATATGAGAAGAATTTGTACCTCCCTTTTGGAATTAAAATTCAAGTCTAAGGGTACCTTCACACTTTAGCGATGCAGCAGCGATCCGACCAGGATCGCTGCTGCATCGCTACATGGTCTCTGGTGAGCTGTCAAACAGGCAGATCTCACCAGCGACCAGTGACCAGCCCCCAGCCAGCAGCGAGCCGGCGTCTGGAAGCTGCGGACACTGGTAACTAAGCTAAACATCGGGTATGGTTACCCGATGTTTACATTAGTTACCAGCGCACACCGCTTAGCTGTGTGTGCAGGGAGCAGGGAGCCGTGAACACTGAGCGCTGGCTCCTTGCTCTGCTAGCTACAGTACACATCGGGTTAATTAACCCGATGTGTAATGCAGCTACATGTGCAGAGAGCCGGAGCCGGCAGCACAGGCAGCGTGAGAGCGGCGGAGGCTGGTAACTAAGGTAAATATCGGGTAACCACCTTGGTTACCCGATGTTTATCTTGGTTACAGCTTACCGGACGCCGGCTCCTGCTCCCTGCTCGCTTCATTTGTCGCTCTCTCGCTGTCACACACAGCGATCTGTGTGTCACAGTGGGAGAGCGCCTTTGAAGAAAACGAACCAGGGCTGTGTGCAACGAGCAGCGATCTCGCAGCAGGGGCCAGATCGCTGCTCATTGTCACACACAGCGAGATCGCTAATGAGGTCACTGCTGCGTCACAAAAAGCGTGACTCAGCAGCGATCTCGGCAGCGAGCTCGCTGTGTGTGAAGCACCCCTAATGATCTGAAAGAGAGGTTTAGATGCAGGGTTTACCAAAGAAGTGATAATTGTGTTGTCTTTTGAACATATCCTGTTACAACCAGGATTATTTCTGCCTAATCTTACGAATAAAGTGGATGGTTAAACCCAAATCTGCCTAGTAGGTGCTTTGAATGATAGACTGGTAGACGTTTGTGGGATTTTGATGCAATTTTGACCAATCGTGAAATCATATCCAGGCTTCAAGGATCATGGATTATCCATTGATTACTGTAGCTACAGATAAGGCGAGAGTCCTGGGATCACATGGTACATAGCCACCTCAAATCTACCTAATCACAAGCTATAGGGTTGGGAAGTGTGATCTGAAAGGGATTTTTAGATGTTGCTCTTGTAAAGCATGTCCTTTTATATGTGAGAGAGTGACCACCAGAAAGTTACCACTGCTGTTCAATTCACAAATCATGACATTATAAATTGTGGATCCTAAGCCATTGTGTATTTGATTGCATGTTCATGGCCATTTAACTATGTCGGAAAAACGATCTGCCTGTTCTGATGGAGAATTCTGGCAAATATTGGCAATGTCTTGAGGAAAGGAGATACACATATCAAACCATGAGTGGTCACACCAAAATGGTGATCCATAATAAGCCAGGGAAGGAGTCTTGCGAGGATAATTTGCATATTCCCAGTGCCTTCTGGGATAAGTGAAGAGTCACCGCGAGCTCAAGGAGAACCGGGTTTTGGCCGTTACAGCCGGAAGGAAGACTTCTGAAAGCCAGGGAAGGAGTCTTGCGAGGATAATTTGCATATTCCCAGTGCCTTCTGGGATAAGTGAAGAGTCACCGCGAGCTCAAGGAGAACCGGGTTTTGGCCGTTACAGCCGGAAGGAAGACTTCTGAAAGCCAGGGAAGGAGTCTTGCGAGGATAATTTGCATATTCCCAGTGCTTTCTGGGATAAGTGAAGAGTCACCGCGAGCTCAAGGAGAACCGGGTTTTGGCCGTTACAGCCGGAAGGAAGACTTCTGAAAACCGCGCGCCGCTAGGCTAGAATTTTAGCCTGTCTTCTTCATTGTGAGCGTGAGTGAGCAAAGTGTGAGGAAAAGTAAGTGTGAGTAGAATTATTTGTATTTAGTTGTTTAATTACTTAACATTTGTTTAGTGCTATCCCCATTAGAAAATGTGCTCCACTATTGCTAATGCGATCCAGTGTACATCTTGTCTCATGTATGCAGTCCTTGAAAAGCCGTTCGAGGGTGCATACTGTTGTTCGAGATGTGAGCAAGTTGCACATTTGGAAGCCCAGATACTGGATCTAAATGAGCAGCTGGCAACTCTGAGATGCATTAGCAATATGGAAAGGAGTCTGCTGCTCACTGAGCAGCAGCTTGCTGGGTCAGATGTGGGGGAGGATCGTAGTAGGGAGCGGCAGGACGGTGAGGTAGGTAGCTGGGTGACAGTTAGAAAGGGGGGTAAAGGGAAAAGTGCTAGGAAGGCTAGTCCTGAACTGACAGACCCCAATAGGTTTGCAAACTTGGCAGATGAGGGGGATGTCATTACAGGGGTAGCATTGCTGCAGCAAGGCATGACCTCTGAACGCCAGAGTAGTGTCTGCTCCAGTAAGGGGGGGAATAGGAGTGCAGGGCAGGCAAGACAGGTACTGGTAGTGGGGGACTCAATTATTAGGGGGACAGATAGGGCAATTTGTCACAAAGACAGGGATCGCCGAACAGTGTGTTGTCTTCCTGGCGCTCGAGTTCGGCACATCGCTGATCGGGTTGACAGATTACTGGGAGGGGCTGGGGAGGACCCAGCGGTCATTGTACACATTGGCACAAATGACAAAGTTAAAGGTAGGTGGAAGGTCCTTAAAGATGATTTCAGGGAATTAGGTTGTAAGCTTAAAGCATGGACCTCAAAGGTGGTATTTTCGGAAATACTACCTGTGCCACGAGCCACACCAGAGAGGCAAAGAGAGATCAGGGAGGTTAACAGGTGGCTCAGGAATTGGTGTAGGAAAGAGGGTTTTGGGTTCCTGGAGAATTGGGCCGACTTTTCAGTTGGCTACAGATTCTATGCTAGGGATGGGCTGCATCTTAATGGGGAAGGTGCAGCTCTGCTGGGGCAGAAAATGGCTAGAAGGTTGGAGGAGTGTTTAAACTAGGAATGGGGGGCGAGGGTATTCACTTTATAGAAGGGGAATGTAGTGCAGATAGTGACCAGGGCACAAGTAATGAAATTGGGGGTGGTACGGGGGGAAGGGTTAGGACAGTTAATACAGTAAGTAGGAATACAGGTACAGAGTCATACGTAACGTGCATGTACACTAATGCCCGAAGCCTCACAAATAAGGTGGAGGAATTAGAATTAATATTGTTGGAAGAAAATTATGATATAGTGGGGATATCAGAGACATGGCTGGATGAGAGCTATAACTGGGCTGTTAATTTACAGGGTTATAGCCTATTCAGGAATGACTGTACAAATAAGCGAGGGGGAGGTGTGTGTCTATATGTAAAATCATTCTTAAAACCCATCCTGCGTGACAACATATGTGAGGGTACTGAGAATGTAGAGTCCCTATGGGTGGAGATAAGGGGAGGGAGAATGAATAATAAAATACTGATAGGGGTGTGTTATAAGACGCCGAATATTATGGAAGAGGTAGAGAATCTCCTCATAAAGCAAATTGATAAAGCAGCGAGTCTCGGAGAGGTAATTATTATGGGGGACTTTAACTATCCTGATATAAATTGGGGAACAGAAACTTGCAGTTCCAGCAAAGGAAATAGATTTTTGATAACAATGAAAGATAATTACCTTTCAAAAATGGTACAGGACCCCACAAGAGGGGGAGCACTACTAGACCTTGTACTAACCAATAGGCCAGACCGCATATCAAATATACAAGTTGGGGGTTACTTGGGGAATAGTGATCACAAAATAATAAGTTTTCATGTATTCTTTAGTAAGATGTCTAGTAGAGGGGCTACAAGGACACTAAACTTCAGGAAAGCAAATTTTAAACGGTTGAGAGATGATCTTAGTGCAATAAACTGGGATGATGTACTAAGTAATAAAAGTACACAAAGCAAATGGGAGACTTTTATGAGCATCCTGAATAGGGCTTGTGCAGAAAATATACCCTATGGGAACAAACATGCTAGAAATAGGAGGAAACCCCTATGGCTAAATAGAGCTGTAAGGGAAGCAATAAAAGAAAAACAGAAAGCCTTAAAATAATTAAAGAGGGTAGGTAGTGATGAGGCATTATATAATTATAGAAAATTAAATAAAATATGTAAAAAGCAAATTAAGTTAGCTAAGTTTGAGACAGAGAGACTCATTGCGAGAGAAAGTAAAAATAATCCTAAAATATTCTTTAACTACATAAACAGTAAAAAACTGAAAAGCGATAGTGTTGGCCCCCTTAAAAATAGTCTTGGTGAAATGGTGGAAGGGGATGAGGGTAAAGCCAACCTGCTGAATGACTTTTTTTCTACGGTTTTTATACAAGAAAATGCCATGGCAGATGACATGACCAGTGATACCATAAATTCACCCTTGAATATTACCTGCTTAACCCAGCAGGAAGTACGCCGCCGCCTCGAAATCACTAAGGTTGACAAATCTCCGGGCCCGGATGGCATACACCCCAGAGTACTACAGGAATTGAGTTCTGTGATAGATAGACCATTATTTTTAATCTTCTCAGATTCCTTAATAACAGGGTCGGTACCGCAGGACTGGCGCATAGCAAATGTGGTGCCAATATTCAAAAAGGAGACAAAAACTGAGCCGGGAAATTATAGGCCGGTAAGTTTAACCTCTACGGTTGGTAAAATCCTTGAGGGTTTCTTGAGAGATGCTATACTGGAGTATCTCAAGAAAAATAACCTTATGACAGAGTATCAACATGGGTTTATGAGGGATCGATCCTGTCAAACTAATTTGATCAGCTTCTATGAAGAGGTAAGTTCAAGTCTGGACCAGGGAAATGCAGTGGATGTTGTGTATATGGACTTTTCAAAAGCTTTTGATACGGTGCCACACAAAAGGTTGGTACATAAAATGAGAATAATGGGGATAGGGGAAAATATGTGTAACTGGGTTAAAAACTGGCTAAGTGATAGGAAACAAAGGGTGGTTATTAATGGTATGTACTCGGACTGGGTCTCAGTTCATAGTGGGGTACCACAGGGGTCAGTATTGGGCCCGCTTCTTTTCAACATATTTATAAATGACCTTGTTGGGGGCATGCGGAGTAGAATTTTAATATTTGCAGATGATACTAAACTCTGCAGGGTAATCAATACAGAGGAGGATAATTTTATATTACAGGGAGATTTATGTAAATTGAAGGATTGGGCTGAGAAGTGGCAATTGAAGTTTAATGTAGATAAATGTAAGGTCATGCACTTGGGTAGAGGAAATAACATTTATGATTATGTACTTAATTGTGGAACACTGGGTAAAACAGACACAGAAAAAGACTTGGGTGTATGGGTGGATGGTAAACTTCACTTTAGTGGACAGTGTCAGGCAGCTGCTGCCAGGGCTAATAAAATAATGGGATGTATTAAAAGAGGTATAAGTGTTCATGAAAAAAATATAGTTCTACCTCTGTACAAGTCACTAGTGCGACCGCACTTAGAATACTGTGTACAATTCTGGTCACCGATATATAAGAAGGACATAGCTGAACTGGAGAGGGTGCAGAGAAGAGCGACCAAGATTATTAGAGGAATGGGTGGGCTGCAATACGAAGACAGGTTATTAAACTTGGGGTTATTTAGTTTGGAAAAACGAAGGCTTAGGGGGATCTAATCACAATGTATAAATATATGAGGGGACAGTACAGAGACCTTTCCAAAGATCTTTTTACACCTAGGCCTGCGACTGGAACACGGGGGCATCCGATACGTCTTGAGGAAAGAGGGTTTAATCATAATCACAGATGAGGATTCTTTACTGTACGAGCAGTGAGACTATGGAGCTCTCTGCCGCATGATGTTGTAATGAGTGATTCACTACTAACATTTAAGCAGAGCCTGGATGCCTTTCTTGAAAAATTTAATATTACCAGTTATGTATATTAGATTTTATGACAGGGTATTGATCCAGGGAACTAGTCTGATTGCCGGATGTGGAGTCAGGAAGGAAATTTTTTCCCCATTGGAACTTGTTTGCCACATTGGGGTTTTTTTTGCCTTCCTCTGGATCGACATGTTAGGCTACGGGTTGAACTAGATGGACTTAGAGTCTCCCTTCAACCTTAAAAACTAAAAACTATGATACTATGATAATGCCTGCAGTTATAAGGGATTGAAAATGTGATATTTTCCACAAGGAGGGGGGACTTGAGTAAAAAGATAATTCAAAAGGAAGCTCAATGAATTTTCAGATTTAAGTAGATCATTCTGCAGGGTCTGAATGAAACCCCATTCACAACCTTTATTTGAGTCCATTTTTTTAATTAATCTTTTCTAGACTGCATCTCTCTATTGTCAATAGCTTGGTGATAATGTGGTTTTGTTGTAAGTTATAAGGGTGACTTTTTCCATTATTATTGTACTGGATTGTTGTGTTTTGACATGTAACCTATTATTTAGTGGCCCTCGTAGAATTAAACAGTCTTAATGTTAAAGATTTTTTGTCACAGAGGGGATGCCTTCCACGCAACTACAGGACCTTTTACCAAATTTTTCATGTTGAACTGACACACAATGTAATAGTGTCTCGAGAACGGAATAAAATGTTTGTTTTTTAATTTTGCCTCTCTGTTGCAACATATTAGCGATCAAAGTATTTGACACCTATTGAGTTAACTTTTTAAAGTCCAAGTCAATGTTAGACAGTTTTCACTGGGGGCGTGTCCTTCTTCCCCCCTGTATGATGCTGGCCAATCATAAGCAGGCAGCAACATTTATAGAAAAGAAAAACACGCCTCTAAAATAGCTTAGAGCAGGTTTGTCAGTGTGTGAGATGTATGACAGGCAGCCTGATCTCCTCATCTAACCTCCTGCATGAGCCCATGTGGGGGAGGGGCAGTGCAGACAAGTTCAGCTATGTCACATTACAAACCTTTTTATCAGCTCTCCCCTCTTATAGCACTTTCATCTCTGCTGCACTGTCCCTCCTCCCCTAACCCTCCCTCAAAATGCATGGCCAGAAATTAAATCTTAAAGGGAACCTGTCATCAGAAATTTAGCTATAAAGCTAAAAGTTCCCCCTCTGCAGCTCCTGGGCTGCATTCTAGGAAGCTTCCTATAGTTTTTGTGGCCCCTTTTATTCCAAAATAAATCCTTTACAAACTTGTACCTTTTCGTATGCAAATTTCTTAAATCTTCCATGGGGGCGGGCTGCCTGATGTACGTTGCTGTCCTCCTGCCGATCTACGCCGCCCCCGAACGCTGAATTTCAAACCTCAGGACGCCGCCCCTGGGCGCCCGTGGTCCCGCGCATGCGCTGTGCTACTGTAGCGTTGCCGTGCACTGTGTGCACGTGTGACCGCTAGTGACGCTTTGCGCGGGCACGAGGTTATGGGCGGCGCTGTGAGTGTCATCAGCAAGTGCCGCCCATAACCTCATGACCGCACTTTTCCCTCTTCCTCCAGCGTTCTGCGCAAGCGCTCACTGGCCAGATGACCGGACGTCACCTCCTTCCCATCCTGCTCAGCAGCAGGAAATAGATGGGAGGAGCGGACGGAGCAGTCGGTGCCCGCGCAAAAGCGTCACCAGCGGTCACACGTGCACGCAGTGCACGGCACCACTACAGTAGCACAGCGCATGCGCGGGACCACGGGCGCCCAGGGGCGGCGTCCTGAGGTTTGAAATTCAGAGTTCGGGGGCGGCGTAGATCGGCAGGAGGACAGCAACGTACATCAGGCAGCCCGCCCCCATGGAAGATTTAAGAAATTTGCATACGAAAAGGTACAAGTTTGTAAAGTATTTATTTTGGAATAAAAGGAGCCACAAAAACTATAGGAAGCTTCCTAGAATGCAGCCCAGGAGCTGCAGAGGGGAGAACTTTTAGCTTTATAGCTAAATTTCTGATGACAGGTTCCCTTTAAAGTGTCAATATCACACTTATACACTGCTCACAAAAAGTTAGGGATATTTGGCTTTTGGTTAACATCTATGTAAAACATAAAAAGATCACATTACAGTGATATTTTCTCATGAAAATAGGGCATTTAAGTAGAAGCGTGCAATGGGGATTTCCTCATCTCAAACAATTTATAGAACCACAAGCCAATAGTGGGTATACCCCCCAAAAAAGTCAATGTCTCAATAAATTTTCACATGGCCTTTAGCATCAAATAAAGCTTGACATCAAAGCACCATGCTGTTCACAAGTTGACTTATTGTGTGCTGAGGAATGGCATCCCACTCTTCTTGAAGGGGCAGCCCTCAAATCATTGAGGTTCTGTGATACAGAGTTATGAGCCTGTACACAGCATGATCAGCTCTGAAGCGCACCTTTTCGGTGCGGTGCAGAGCGCACACGTGCGCACATAGCCTTAAGACCATACATGGAGAAAACTGTCTGATAATACCCACTTGGACTTTTTTTTAACTCATTAGCTGCTAAGTATTTGAGTGCTAATATCTCCGCAATGGAGGCGAAATTAAAGAAAACAATATATTTTATTCTGCTATGCAGCCACTATTACGCCATGTGTCGATTCAAAATGACAGATTTGGTGAAAAGTACTGTACAGAGAAAGGCAGCATCTCATCATTGATTTAACAAACTTCTAGACAAGGGTCAGCTATTACAAGTAGCTGAACAGTGGGACCTCAAAATCATTATCATTGGTGGGCCCTTGCCGCATCAGTCTGACACTATTACCAGGGCATGTATTACTGGAGTACTCCAATATGGGGTGAATACTGCCTGGAAGATAACTCCGCCTCCAGTGAGTATTTTAAATAAAGGAGGTGTTACCAGTGTGAGACAAGTAACTGACACAGAACAGGAGAAATTAAATTTGACTTCTTTCAAACACATTTTTTGCAGCGCACTGAGCGCTGCTTCATTGCAACATTATGATAAAACATCGCATTCCACTCGGACCAATATTAGCCTATGTGTCAGCACCCATGAGCGATTATTTTCTCAGCCCTAATCGGACCGAGAAAACAATCGCAGTATGCTGCGACTGTAATGCATTCCTGGTTTCTCTCACACCCATTCAAGTCTATGGGGCCAGAGAAAAATCGCACTGCACTCGCATTACACCGGTGTACAACGAGTGCAGGGCGAGAATGACAATAGCCAGCTACGGAAGTGAAAGGGCGATAAATCCCTCCCTCTCCTCCGCAGCGCCGGCCCTCCCCTCTTCAGAACTGGCCCGCTCATCCTGAGTGTCGGCCTGCCCCCCGCAGCTGAGGTCCGATCGCATGATCGGACCTCAGTCGCAGTGACACTCGCATGACACTTGGCTCCCGCTGTGCTGCCAGCATGAGCCGAGTGTCATGCGAGGATCGCAGTAGTCCCCTGTGTGGCCCTGGCTTTATAATCACACACAACTCTGCAGAGAGCGGCCGTCACACATCACACTGGTATTGCCCCTTTTATTTAAAATAAGCTCTGGAGGTGGAGTCATTTTCCAGTCAGCTTGGAAGAGCACACTTACATAAAGTGATAAAAGATGATATTTCCACAACAAGGCTTCTGATATGAGACATAAAGGTAAGGGTATTTTCAGCATTCTATAACCTGTATGCCCATATTAACAGTTTTGGAGAAAATGGAAGAAAAGGGTTAATCCGCGCTGTGAGAAGATCATTGAAGATCAATGGGGATTAAGATGTTAGATTTTATTGTTCAACACATTTCGGAGCCATAGACTCCTTCAGGATCAAAAATCAATAATGTATATTATTGATTTACTCCTGAAGAAGGAGTCTATGGCTTCGAAACAAGTAGAACAATAAATTCTAACATATTAATATTACCCCATTGATCTTCTTCTGGAAGCATGGATTAACCCTTTCATTTAATTTCCTCTTACGTTATCCTCCTGGGTTCTGCAGCAACAATCCTCAACACGTGGTTATAGTGGTTGTGACTATAACACAACTGCACCAGGTTAGTGCACCTAATTTTATTCTTTCTGGCACCACCAGATAAGACACCATCTGCGCACCCACTTTATATGTCATTCCAGTTTCACTACATATTAACAGTTTAAAGAGGTCATAGTGGCGACAGATTCCCTTTAAAGCATAACATGTCTTCTCATGACCCTCCCCAAATTAGGCAGATATGTTGAGACAGTGATTAAGGTATTGGAGAATAGGAATTAAAAAATGTTTGAAAGCTATTTTATCTAATTTAGTGGCAATTTTGTGGATTTGATAGCTTAGTTTTGTAGGTTTTTTCCTTTATTGTTTTTTTTTTATTTAGTTTTTGCTTCTAATACTAATGAGTAAAAGTTATATTTCATTGAGTCCTTGTAGTTTCAGTGAATTGCTCTTCAGTGCAATTGGACAGAGGTTTTTTTGTATATATGTTAATAGTGATCTCACTTACGGTAAGTGGTGACTATAGACAATAAGAATTTTACAATCTGCCTCTATCATACTGTGAAGGGATAAATCGAAAGCAAATAAACAGCAGTCACATTAAGCGTTGCTCCAGAAACACATGAAATATACTTCTTACTAGCAACAAATTAGGAGTTTAAAGTATAAAACATAACTTTTAATATTGTGCATTAAGAAATTATGCCCCAAAAGTGCCTTAGTGATTTAAAGTGCACGTAAATCCGTGCACTAAAAAGAATAGACAACCCCATTCACATCCCGTCCACTATGGATATCAACAATGGAGTATATATACCACCTACTGACTGCAGCTCCTGCAATAATGCCATAATATGGCCAAGTGGAGGAGCCCCAATCAGTGTTAATACCCCTAATAATAGCGATATCAGTGATAGATGATCCACATCTATTAATACAGTTAGGTCCAGAAATATTTGGACAGTGACACAAGTTTTGTTATTTTAGCTGTTTACAAAAACATGTTCAGAAATACAATTATATATATAATATGGGCTGAAAGGGCACACTCCCAGCTGCAATATGAGAGTTTTCACATCCAAATCGGAGAAAGGGTTTAGGAATCATAGCTCTGTAATGCATAGCCTCCTCTTTTTCAAGGGACCAAAAGTAATTGGACAAGGGACTCTAAGGGCTGCAATTAACTCTGACGGCATCTCCCTCGTTAACCTGTAATCAATGAAGTAGTTAAAAGGTCTGGGGTTGATTACAGGTGTGTGGTTTTGCATTTGGAAGCTGTTGCTGTGACCAGACAACATGCGGTCTAAGGAACTCTCAATTGAGGTGAAGCAGAACATCCTGAGGCTGAAAAAAAAGAAAAAATCCATCAGAGAGATAGCAGACATGCTTGGAGTAGCAAAATCAGCAGTCGGGTACATTCTGAGAAAAAAGGAATTGACTGGTGAGCTTGGGAACTCAAAAAGGCCTGGGCGTCCACGGATGACAACAGTGGTGGATGATCGCCGCATACTTTCTTTGGTGAAGAAGAACCTGTTCACAACATCAACTGAAGTCCAGAACACTCTCAGTGAAGTAGGTGTATCTGTCTCTAAGTCAACAGTAAAGAGAAGATTCCATGAAAGTAAATACAAAGGGTTCACATCTAGATGCAAACCATTCATCAATTCCAAAAATAGACAGGCCAGAGATAAATTTGCTGAAAAACAACTCATGAAGCCAGCTCAGTTCTGGAAAAGTATTCTATGGACAGATGAGACCAAGATCAACCTGTACCAGAATGATGGGAAGAAAAAAGTTTGGAGAAGAAAGGGAACGGCACATGATCCAAGGCACACCACATCCTCTGTAAAACATGGTGGAGGCAACGTGATGGCATGGGCATGCATGGCTTTCAATGGCACTGGGTCACTTGTGTTTATTGATGACATAACAGCAGACAAGAGTAGCCGGATGAATTCTGAAGTGTACCGGGATATACTTTCAGCCCAGATTCAGCCAAATGCCGCAAAGTTGATCGGACGGCGCTTCATAGTACAGATGGACAATGACCCCAAGCATACAGCCAAAGCTACCCAGGAGTTCATGAGTGCAAAAAAGTGGAACATTCTGCAATGGCCAAGTCAATCACCAGATCTTAACCCAATTGAGCATGCATTTCACTTGCTCAAATCCAGACTTAAGACGGAAAGACCCACAAACAAGCAAGACCTGAAGGCTGCGGCTGTAAAGGCCTGGCAAAGCATTAAGAAGGAGGAAACCCAGCGTTTGGTGATGTCCATGGGTTCCAGACTTAAGGCAGTGATTGCCTCCAAAGGATTCGCAACAAAATATTGAAAATAAAAATATTTTGTTTGGGTTTGGTTTATTTGTCCAATTACTTTTGACCTCCTAAAATGTGGAGTGTTTGTAAAGAAATGTGTACAATTCCTACAATTTCTATCAGATATTTTTGTTCAAACCTTCAAATTAAACGTTACAATCTGCACTTGAATTCTGTTGTAGAGGTTTCATTTCAAATCCAATGTGGTGGCATGCAGAGCCCAACTCGCGAAAATTGTGTCACTGTCCAAATATTTCTGGACCTAACTGTAGATGATCTGCTCATCAATAAACCAATTGCACTACGACCAGCAGACGGATGGTCAACATATGCTCTATCCTGATATTAAATGCTGCAAAGCCACAGTGGTGGCTCTCCTATTAATATTATCATAAACAACAATGTCAGATGACAAAAAAATGAAAAAATCACAGTGGGGATGTGTCGCCCAGGGAACGGGGTACTCGGTCCCGAGCGGTTGCAAATGGGAATGTCACTCTGGTGGCCATGGCCCGGTCCCGTGCCCTGGGGCTTCTCTTGTAAAAGGGGAATTATTAAGTAGGGATGAACGTTAGTGTACGTGACGCCACCTGTGGGTTGCGGTTAAGGGTGGAGAACCGCCGCTGCTTAATGTGGGTACTCCCAGGGCTGGTGGTGGTTGCAGCTGTGATGGTAGGCCCTCCGCAGGTAGGGCTGTGCATGGGAGATGTATCGTGCAGTAATAAGGGAGGCCAGTCCGTAGATGGTATTAAACAGTCCTTACTCACTGTGGACCCTCGCGTGCTGGTTCCAGTCCCATATTGCCAGTGCCAGTTAGTGACCTGGGTGCTCTATCCCCTGCACTCTCAGTGTAGTTGAGACCCCGAAGCCTGGAACTTTGGGGGTCCCCCAGCTGTGATAAAGTGGTTTGTCCGTTCAGCTGGCTGTGCGGACCCTGTGGGGAGGTAAGTGTCTGAACCCCGATTCTAGTTTACTGCTGATGCTCCCGGATCTGTAAGGTCAGTGAGGCCCCTGGAGAGCCCTCACCATGCAGGTAATTGCCAGGCCGTATGAAACTGATGCCTGATCTAGGACCCTGTGCCCCATGCGTGCCCAGGTTCCAGTGGTGCTCCCTCGTACTGTCCCTGGGGTCTTGAGTCCGGCCCAGAGGTACTCGTTTGCCCTATGCTGGCAACCTGACTCTTTTGTGCTCCTGGTCACCGTTACACAGACCCAGCTAGAGGCACGTCTGCAACCTTCACTACATTTCTGCAGACTCCTCTTCTTCCCCCCCACCAGGCTGCCTAGTTCCGGGTCAGGCTCTGCCCACTGGTTGGTCCTCCCCCTATTTGACTAGCAGTGCCCCCTGGTGTGGTGTGGGAACTGGGAATTTAGGTGTGTTTTGCTGTTGCTGGCACTGGTGTTACAGGACTGAGGGGGTAGGTCCTGCATCCCCGGGAGGATGCAGTTCCCTGTAGTGCCCTGAGTGTCTCAGGGGTGCTACAGTGACATGAACAATGTTGAAACAGTCTCACCCATCTGTGGATGCCTCGTCCTGTGAGGTCACAAGCCTGGTAATCACAGTCTCTGTACACCTCCTGGTTAGGTCTTCTAACCCTGTGTTACTTACTGAACCCTGTGACACCCCGGCTTCTGCGCTTACCAGGGCAGGCCACAGCTGATCCTCAACTAATTAAAGGGAACCTGTCAGGTCCAATATGCACCCAGAACCACGAGCAGTTCTGGGTACATATTGCTAATCCCTGCCTAACTGTCCCTGTATATACTAGCATAGATAAAATGATCTTTAGAAAAGTATTTCTAAAGATCTTTTCCATATGCTAATGAGCTAGGGGACTAGTCTCCTGGGCGTTAATTCCCCTTGCCAGTCGGCTCCATTACCATATTAGTACGCCCCTGTGGATGTGAGTGCGCAGTGTCAGAAGATGATCTCACTCACCTCTACGCCGGCATTGCTTCCGACGCTGGATTTTTGCTTAGTGCGCATGATCCTGGAGGTTTGGTCATGCACACTATGAAGCCGGGTGTACGAGTCCTGGCTTCAAACTGAAGTAGTGCACATGACCGTAACTCCGGGGGGGATGCGCACTGAGCCAAAATCGGACGTGATGGCAGCAGAGAGGTGAGTGAGATCATCCTGTGAAGCTGCGTTTTCATTAGCATGTTAGCAAGCCCACAGGGGCATACTAGCATGATAATGTAGCCGACTGGCAAGGGGAACTAACACCCAGGGGACTAGTCCCCTCGCTCATTAGCATGCTGCTCGTGGTTCTGGGTGCATATTGGAGCTGACAGGTTCCCTTTAAACCCTACTGGTATTAGATCCCCTCCCTTGGTTTACCTTGGTTTATTGATGAGCAGATTATCTATTAATAGATGTGGATGATCTATCACTGATATTGCTATTGTGACGCCCTGGCCTATCAGGTCGTCACAGGGTGCCGTGCAATCTGCCCTTCTGCATGGTACCAGCTCCTCCTTAGTTACGGGTACTGTCCATTTGGTGTTGCTAACAACAGGTATATACAAATCCTAGGGAACACTCTGCACCACACCCACCAACCACCCATTGGGCAGCCTGAGGGGAATAGGGCCACCCAGATGGAGGGATGGTAGAAGGAGGGCCAGAAGTGTCAGTTAGTGAGTAGAGAGTTGAAGTTCAGCAGTGACAGTGAGAGGTCATGCTGCGGAGCTGGGCTCCTGCACCCATCTCAGGTGCCAGACGTTGGCCTGGCCAGAAGGAGCTGGAACCCCGGTCGCAGGGGGTAGTGGCAAGGGGCACGGTACTGCCAAGGAGGGCAGTTCGGTGGCCTTGTGCTACAACCGGGCAGGGGCCAGGGCACGATGGGGTACGCGGACCCTAGGCTGGGAAGTAGCTTCATGCAGCCCAGTAATTCACCAGACAAGGACGGAGTCTTCACGAGCCGTTCTCCACCCGCTCCAGAATCAGGGTACTAGTGAGTCGCCCACCGCTGCGGCGGACGCCCCAGGGACACCGCTCCACCTCCAGGGACAACTCTTTGGGATCTTCTCTGGCAACAAGTATGTCAGGTTATTTACTTCTGAGTCGTGACGCCACTCTCGGTTTGCAGTCAGGGTTATAGGTGACCGCCACAGCAGTTTAACGAGCGTCTGGGGCTGACGGAATCTGCAGTCGGATGGTGTAGCCTCCCGAGAGTGAGGCTGGCCCCAGGGGCTTGGGTGTGTGTGTGTAGAACAGGTCACAGAAGAACTCAGTCTCAGTCCAAAGTGTCTTTCAACTTGTTTACTCACGTTCAGCTGGTGGTGTGAGGTAACCCGGGCGATACTGAGATACACCAGGTGGAACCAGGTATCCTTCACGCTGGTCTAATGGTAACCGTTAGCTCGCCTTCCTAGCACTTCTTGTTTCTGACAACCCCTGACTTAAAGTACCGTGGGATTTATCCAGGGAAGTTGCGACTGCCTTTTCTTCCCTTTCTGGCCCGTTTTCTGGCAGCGTGGACCAAGGAAGATGGCTCCAGGCTCTATCCTCCTTATGGGCCCCCTCGTTGCTGCTGATGCTCGGACTCTGTTTTGGTTGGTGTGGGATTTGTGGTCCACCCCACCGGCAGGTTTAGCAGACCACTAAATGGATGTCTGGCTCTAGGGACCTGTTCCCCGTGCGTGCCTAGCCACCAGAGGTCTCCATACACGACCAGCTGACTTCCTCAGTGTCTTCCTGACCAACTGGCTTCCTCAGCGTCTTTCTGTCCAACTTCTGGTGACCGTTCTCCCCCGCCAACGGCTACTACACTTGCAGGGTCTGACTAGCGTGTCCGCTCTCCTGCATCTCCACTTCAGACTGGCTACCTCCAGCTCCTTTTCCTGACTGCCACTGCAACCTAGCTTCCAGCCTTTCTACCACACCCCTTGATTGGATGTGTAGGCACACCCCTTCTTGGGTCTGCCCAAGGGTCACCTCTAGAGTGTGTGAGACCTGGTTGCTATGTGTCTGTGTGTACACACCCTATTCCAGCCTTTACCTGTTTGCACTCACCCAGCATAGGTGCAGTACTCAGTGGCGCCTGACTAGGTCAGGGGCACCACATTAGCGCAACGAGGGGGATAGGACTTCCCAAAAACGTCCAGAAAATCCCAAGGGTGAACCCTGAGAGCAAGCTCACCCTGCTAGCCATGCAGGTGAGCGGGATCCGAGTAGTCATAGGCAAAAGGGATCCACAAAGAGTTAAACACTGTGCTAAGGGACAAGGCTTCAGACCAACCAACAATGCCAAAAGGGGCACGGACCCAGCGTGCTCTAACAGCAGCAGGACATTCCAGGACTTTGGTTTACCCGGTGTCTGTGTCAGCGTATCTGGACTGTGTGAGTACGTTGTGCCCCTTTGCCCCAATGGGTCCCCAGTCATTCCTATCACCGAGCTCCGGGACACCTTCCCCCCTGCCCACGAAGGGGTTAACACCTTAAGCTGCCAGCCCATCGCTCCCGGCCGCTCCCTCTCCAAACGCAGCAGTGGTGGTGGTATCCTGCCTTACCACACACCGTGGGTGGCGTCACGAACACTATTCAATCCACCATATCCAACAAAAATCCCCCTTTTTATTTCAAGAGGCCGCGCGGCCCCGCCTCGAGACCCCTTGAGCCACTGCGGATTCCGGATCCGAGCAGCCCGTCGGCTGTTGCGGGGGCGGCACACTATTATTAGGGGTATTCACACTGATTGGGGCTCCTTCACTTGGCCATACTAGGTGATTATAGCAGGAGCCGCACTCAGTGGGTGGTATATATACTCCGTTGCTGATGTCCACAGTGGATGGGATGTGAATTGGGTTGCCCATTCTTTTTACTGCACGGATCAACGAGCACTTTAAATCACTAAGGCACTATTTGTGCAAGATTTCTTAATGCATAATATTAAAAGTTCTGTTTTATATTTTAAACTCCTCGTACTGTGAAGGGGTCGAAGGCAATTCATAAGCAGACTTCGTCTCACTTCAGCCCCTGGGTTGTCAACCGTCTAGAAATAGGACACTTTTTTGCCCTGTCCCTCCGCAGAATATAAGGTGTTCGTGATATTTTTGCAGCTGAATAAACTTATACAGATTGTTTTGACAGTAACTATCATCATTATACAGTTTATATGTAGCTGATGTCTTCATATCAGAATTATGGACTGTGGACACGGGTCGCTTATAATCATAATGATTTGTTATAGTTCTCCAAAGTGTCCGTAAAAAATATTGTATGACCATCATTTTTTGATAAGCCGGACAGACAAGATTGTTTGGCAGGTACAACACTGACACAGAAACAAAAGGAATAAGTAAAAGTAAAGTAAGATCATTTTTAAAAACATATCTAGGCTTTAAACAAGTAATTACCTATAAGAAAAATCCCTTACCAAAGCAAAACTGCATTTCCCATGGATCCCACTGCCAGATCCACCAGTCCGTCCTCATTCATATCCATCTCACAATGAATATTGCAGCCAAAATATTCAAGTTTGGAGGGAAGGTCTGCAGCAGCAATGCGCTAAGTTGTAGGAACATAGCAAACATATGAAAAAAGCAATGGATAATCACATGAATAAACATACACATACATGATGATGAAATGAAGCCACTGTGACCCCAACTTCAGCTGTTACTAAATATAAGCAACAATTACAAGGGGTTTTCCAGTGAACAAAATTTATTTTAATCAATTGGTTTTGTAATAATATGAATAATTTCTACAATTGGATATTTTATTTTTTTTCCCTATGCTGAGATAATCTTATATATGTGTCCCTGCTATGTACTGTGTAATGGCTGTGTCTGACCATACAGGGACATGGTCTGATCATACCACATCTCCAGAGTTGGGGAAGAAGTAATAAAGTATTCAGACATCATAGTATGGGGTCAAAGATGATTCTTTCTTTGAGGTAGAACATTTTTTTTAAAAACAGGCAGAAAAATGTTTTACCTCACAAAAAGAATCAGCTATGATCCCGTGCTGTAATGTCTGTATACTTTATTACTTCCTCCCCTGCCCAGGAGATGTGGTATGATCAGACCATGTCCCTGTACGGTCAGACACGGCCATTACACAGCACATAGCAGGGACACATACTAAATATAAGATCTCAGCACAGGAACATTTTTTTTTAAACACATCTAATTGTGGAAATTATTATTATTCCAAGATTTATTGATTAAAGTCAATTTTAAAATTAACTTTAGGCATGTGAAACGCCTTTAAATGGAACTTGTCAAATGATTAATGTTATGTGACCCACGAGCAGCAGGATTCAGAGGGCGGCTCTATTATTGCAGGCTTTTAACTTTAACTTTGAAACGTTGCAGCATTTTTGAGAAAACATACTTTTAAATGGCAGTTTTGTGCAATGTGATCAGTACGACTAGTCCAAGATGCACGTCCCCAGCAGTTTACCCCCACCATGCTCCCTTGACTGACAGGTCTCTCCCTGTGTTTAGGGAGAAACCTGTCAG
Organism: Anomaloglossus baeobatrachus; assembly: GCF_048569485.1. Lineage (NCBI taxonomy): Eukaryota > Metazoa > Chordata > Amphibia > Anura > Aromobatidae > Anomaloglossus > Anomaloglossus baeobatrachus. The sequence goes on from NC_134356.1 coordinate 572,110,862, forward strand.
TCAAAGAGAGAGGAAGCTCATACTGATTGGACTCTTGGACTACTTGTCCTAGTCCTGTCACCTCCTACATGGCCGGCTTTTAAAAGTATGTTTTTTTTCTGAAAATGCTGTATTTCAAAATAAAATATACCCAGCAGATGATTTTACTTTAAATGAAACAAAATGAAACAATATTGCTTTGTAAAGGCCCCATTACACGCAACGGCATTGCTAATGAGATATCGCTGGGGTCACGGAATTCGTGACGCACATCCGGCATCGTTAGCAACGTCGTTGCGTGTGACACTTACGAGCGACCTTTAACGATCTGAAAAGCGGCAAAAATCATTGATTGTTGACATATTGTTCCTTTCCCAAATATCGTTGCTCATTTGGGACGCAAGTTGTTCGTCGTTCCTGAGGCAGCACACATCGCTACGTGTGACACACTGGGAACGACGAACAACAGCGTTCCTGCGCCCTCCGGCAACGAGGTGGGAGTGATGTTAATGCGGCTGCTCTCCGCCCCTCTGCTTCTATTGTCGGGCCGTTGTGTGACGTCGCTGCGACGCCGCACAAACCGCCCCCTTAAAAAAGAATTTGTTCGCCGGCCACAGCGACGTCGTTAGGAAGGTATGTGCGTGTGACATGTACTAGCAATATTGTTCGCCACGGGCAGCGATTTGGCCATGACGCACGCACGACGGGGGCGGGTGCGATCGCTAGTGACATCGCTAGCGATGTCACAGCATGTAATAAGGCTTTTAGATATATTTTTCTCTGCTGTGTTATGGCCTGGGGACAGAGGGTGGGAGACTGTTATAATACTAAAAACGATCTGATTTAAAGGGAACCAATCACCGGGATTTTCCTATATAACCTAAAGCCAGTGCTATACTGGAACTATCAGGCTGATTATCTACATACCTATAGTGGTCAGCTCGAATATATAGGTTTTTTAACACAAGAAAGTAAAGTTTATAAAATCATCAGCTTCTTGAATGACAGCAGCTGTGGATTAGATAATATCTGGGGGTATTCATAGTTATCCCCTCCCCCTGTTAGAATTAGCATAAGTATTATACCGAACGTAGAGAGGAAACCGGGCACTGCTATTCTTGTTAACTGAGCCGCTATGTGTAGATCCTGTGAACACCCCTTAGTAGACAGGTGCACATCCAGAGAGAAAGTCCATATGGAAAAATCCAGGTGGAGGAAAGAATGGCAGCACAGGATCCGTTGAAGTGCAAAGGAGCACGAAACGTTTTGCCATTGTCTGGCGTTTTTAGCTTCCCCTCAGTCCCCCTCCACATGTACCCGCCTCACTTTTGAAAAATAAAAGAACCACACAGAAGGCTGATGTGAGTGCTGCCATTCTCTCCTCCACCTGGATAAGTATTATACCATCGATTTAAATTTTGAATTGCAGGTACTGTGTAAGGTCATACCAGAAGGGGCGGGGCCTCAGCCAACAAAAAATGTTGCTTTCTGGTATCAGCTTTGTTGGCTGAGGCCCAACCCCTTCTGGTCACATGGGTATGACCGCACACTGGTCCTGCAAGTGAAAAAGTGAATCGATTGTATAATACTTATGCTAATTCTAACAGGGGGAGGGGATAGGTATGAATACCCCCCGATATTATCTGATCCTCAGCTGCTGTCACTCAAAAAGCTGATGATTTTATAAACTTTACTTTCTTGAATTTCAAAACCTAAACATCCTAGCTGACCACTAAAGTTATGTATAGAATAAGCCTGATAGCGCCAGTATAGCACTGGCTTTAGGTTATATAGGAAAATCCTGGTGATTGGTTCCTTTTAAAAAAAAAAACAAAAAAAACCCCCACAGCAGCGGTCTCTAATTCATGTAGCACATGCTTAGAGCAGCATGAATCAGCTACAGTTTCCCTTTAATATCACTTTTTTTTGCACTGTGGTTAAATACCCATATCCATATAGTAAAGTTAATATTAATATATACATTTATTTATTCACTTCTATAACGCAATTCATTCCATAGCGCTTTAGTTAAGGCATTTGATGAAATAAAATTAGACCAAAATAATCTGACCCCACCTCCTATAAAACTGAAAAGTATCTATTACCTGTTTATATCTTTTCAAAATATTCTTCATAAAGCCATGAAATATGTAGATTGCTCCTTTGTGATCATCTTCTAGAGGAGCCCCAACAGCCACATCATTGAAAGAGTCTTGGTTAAGATCTGGCACTGCAGTTATGGCGTATCCAAAGCGTGCGTTCTGCGAGCTGTCAATGTCCTGAAGAAAACCATCTGGAACAAACCGCTTCTGAAACAAGAGCAGAATGCCGGCACTAACATGTGCTACCATGTGTAATTCCATGGCAGAGCTATATAGAAAAGGAGCCAGAACTGTAAGGAGACCAAGAAGTTTTCTTTTCAAACTTAGTGGTGTTGCTAAATTATTATTGTATAAAATTAACTGAGACATATTTATATGAATTCAAGAATATCATAAATGTGTGCTGTGGTGGCCCCTGGTTAGTACCCTGAAGAGGGACCTCAATATAATCCATATGCCACTTTATGATATAAGAGCTTTTAAGATCCAAAAGGAAATGGGAGCCTAACAACTCTGTCAACAGCTTATCTGTAGTCTGACATCTCCCCCGACATATAGTTGGCCAGTGCACCCATAAACATTGGAGTGTCGGCTGAACCTATTGTTAGAGTTGCCAACATTAGGCTAACGTGTATGTGGAGGGGCTTTAGGTTCCAAATATTTCATACAAAAACATGTTTTATGGATTGTCAGTATCTAATTCTGGATCCAGTCTTAGTGAAGAGTTATCCTGTTCCTACCAGAAGACACACCTGTGCGTAACTGTAATCCTAACTATGACATTGCAGACACAAACAGGAGAAAGGCTGGAAAGACAAAAAAGCTCAAACAGAGTTTTATCCAAGAGGAAACAACAATTGTTGTGGTGAATAATGCTCTCTTGGTATGGTTGTTTGAAACAAAACCACTGTATTTGCTTAAGCCAACAGCTGTAGCCCCACGCGGTGGAAAAGTATCTGAATCTGGAGAAGATATTAATTCTCCTGATGAAGGAGTCAGAGTACTCCGAAACGCATTGACAAATAAATGAAGGCCAAGGAATCCATCTCTTGTCCTGTTTTACTGGAAACACAGATTTCATCTCTTCTCCAGATTCAGATACATTGCAGACACAATGTGACATGATTAAGGGGTACCTGGTGAAAAGGACACTACTAGGACAATACCTTATCCTTCCCCATGTTTGCCCCCATAAAAATGAAAAAAAGCTTATACTCCCCTCCTGTACTGTCGCCGGTCCAGTGGTGTAGGCACTCGCTCTTCAGCGGCTTTTACTTGCTGATGCTGTTATGTCACACAAGACCTGTGGCCAATCAACGCCGGCTTCACTGTCCCACCTGCAGACGTATATATAATCAAGAGGAGGTGAGTGCGCAGCCTCAGCTCTCACTTACTCTTGATTACTTATACATCCGAAGATGAGAGAGTGAAGCCAGTTCTGTTTGGGCACAGGGCTAGCATAATATAAAAGCCCCAGGAGAGTGAGTGCCTACACTACCGGAACACCTCCGGCAGTGGGGGTGAGCATACGCTTTTTTTGTTTAATCGGGATAAACATGGGGAATGAGAAGGGGTGGTTTAAGTAGTGAGCAACCCCTTTAAATTATTTTTTGTTTCTGTTCTTCTCTGTTCCCGAGATGTGGTCCCCCGTTTCCTTTTATGTAAATATAGTTCCGTAAACAAACCATTTCCCTGCTTCTTTTTAAAAATGTTATGCCTCAAAGAGATTAATTTGCGATCCCATGCTTTGACTATCTCCCCTACCCAGGAGCTGTGCTATGATCAGACCATGTTCCTTTATGGTCAGACACGGTCATTACAGAGTAAATATAAGATATTGTTACTAGTGTTATATAATATGATGATTGGAATATATTAAAAGCATAAAAACTTTGATGGGAGTGCTTCTTTAAGGTTCTCCTGGTACTCTGGTGGGCCTGCATGTCCCGATTGTGAACATCTCTGCTCCATTCTCATGTATCCAGGCACAATTAACAAACACTCTCCCTGTCTGAGCATGGGGAAGGGGAACATAGAGGTTAATAATGGGGTACAGATATTTGCTAGACCTGCAGCTCAAACCATCTTGAACAAAGCAGCTAAGGCTGCTTTCACACCTCCGGTTTTAGCAGAGCCGGCCAATGCGGCTCTAAAACCTATGCAACGGATGCGGCGACAATACCGCATCCTTTGCATAAGTTTTTGACATGCGACCCGTCCGTTTTTTGCTGCTTGCGGCAGGCTACTGAGCATGTGCAGTGGAAAAATCCACATGCGGCGGCCGGATGCGGTGTTTGCTGCATGCATTGCTGCATGCATTGCAAATCATGCCGCATCGGCCGGATGCGGCGTGATGCGTTTTTTTTTTGCCAGACAAAAAAACGTGCCAGGCAACGTTCCATCTGGCCGCCACATCGGCTAAATCTGCCGCATGCGGGAAAAACCGGACCGAACGCAAGCCCATGCGGCACAATCCGGCACTAATGAAAGTCTATGTAAAAAAACCGCAACCGGCGGCAAAAAAAACGGTTGCGGTTTTTCTGCAAAGCGCCGGATTGTGCCGCACAGGAAAAAACGGAGGTGTGAAAGCAGCCTAATACAGCCCTTTCAGAATTGGACTTTGAGGGAAAAGGAAGCAAAATAAGGTAATGGAGTATGTTCCAAAGGTTCATAAGTTTGCAAAGAATGATCTATAATTAAAGTAAAGTTTAGTTACTCTTTAATTATATAACAATTACCAATGTTTCCTTATGAAACACATATTCGGTTCCTTAGGCTAGTAGAAGGAATAATTGAAATAATTTCTCTGACGACCAGGGCATGAACACTTATGGAGGCCAGATGACATCATGAACATGTCTCTACTGAAGAGCATGAGAAATATTTACATGGAGAAGGTCCAGGAAGCAGCAAGGACATAATTTCTGTTTGCTTCAAAGCAAACCTGTCAACTACAGTATTCATACAGAGCATATGTTTAAGAACAAATAATAATAGACTGCTGTAAATTATCCATTTTGCAAAAGAGACAAAACATGGAATTTTCGGGGAGCAGGGCTTTTTCTTCATAATGAATTGAAAAGTATGTCGTAAAATATTAATTTTAATAAATGATCCTGTCTAATTTTAGAGCATCCATTCTTCAGGTTGTGGACAGTTTTCACAACAACCCATTTTCATTAGAAAAGCCAGTGGTGGGGATGTGGTGGGATAGAGGATCAGTTTGGGTTCCTCCCAGTTGATGCCCCTCAGCATGCGCTAGCAGAGGAATATACCGAGGATTACATTACTCGCAATGCTCAAAGACAGTTTTATTGAGTACTAAATGAAGAGCCACTGGCAAGAGCTGTATATATTCTGGGCAGTAGTACATAGAAAATCTGGTCATAATTAATTGGTGCTTGTATAGATGCCTTATGAAGATGACGTTAAAGTACAGTTCCTATAATTACTGTGAAAAGTGAGTTATACAGTTTGATCATAGTGTGTAGTACAAAAGCTTAAAGGGACCTGTCAGGTCAGCGTGTTCAGTTGATTGATGTGCTTGTCATCACATTCACAGATTGAGCTGAACGTCAGTCTATAGAGGGTATGATTGGAGAATAGCAGTGATTGCTTAGTGCTGCACTGCGAGGAGTGATGTGTGACTATAATGTTTTTTCCTTTCAATGTCCGGTGCTTTTTTTCACTGATATGGTGTGCAATTACTTAGATAGGGAATCCTAACAAGACAGGTTCTCTTTAAAGAGGACCCAGTGAAAGTGGACAGTATTTTAAGTTATTTTATTTCAGCTTTTGCCCTGAGTATTAAGTTTTTTTGTTTGCGTTTTTAAAATTCACCATATGGTTTTGTGAATATGAGCCTTTTCATTTAGGGCAGATTTTCATACTCTTTACCAAGCCTGTGCTTTCTATGAGATCCACACTCCAGTCCGAATGCACATTCAGACAGGAGCTGTGCTCCTGTTTGCTGAGCTGTGCTCCTGTTTGCTGAGCTGTGCTCCTGTTTGCTGAGCTGTGCTCCTGTTTGCTGAGCTGTGCTCCTGTTTGCTGAGCTGTGCTCCTGTTTGCTGAGCTGTGCTCCTGTTTGCTGAGCTGTGCTCCTGTTTGCTGAGCTGTGCACCTGTCTGCTGAACTGTGCACCTGTCTGCTGAACTGTGCACCTGTCTGCTGAGATAGACTCCTGTCTGCTGAGCTGTGCTCCTGTCTGCTGAGCCGTGCTCCTGTTTTTTTGAGCTGTGCTCCCGTCTGCTGAGCTGTGCTCCTTTCTGCTGAGCTGTTCTCCTGTCTGCTGAGCTGTGCTCTTGTCTGCTGAGCTGTGCTCTTGTCTGCTGAGCTGTGCTCTTGTCTGCTGAGCTGTGTTCCTATCTGCTGGGCTGTGTTCCTATCTGATGAGCTGTGCTCCTTTCTGCTGAGCTGTGCTTCTAAGTCTGCTGAGCTGTGCTTCTGTCTGCTGAGCTGTGCTTCTGTCTGCTGAGCTGTGCTTCTGTCTGCTGAGCTGTGCTCCTGTCTGCTGAGCTGTGCTCCTGTCTGCTGACAGGAGCTGTGCTCCTGTCTGCTGAGCTGTGCTCCTGTCTGCTGAGCAGTGCTCTTGTCTGCTGAGCTGGGCTCCTGTCAACTTAGCTGGGATCCTGTCTGCTGAGCTAGACTCCCATCTGCTGAGCTGTGCTCCTTTCTGCTGAGCTGTTCTCCTGTCTGCTGAGCTATGCTCCTGTCTGCTGAGCTGGTCTCCTGTCTACTTAGCTGGGCTCCTATCTGCTGAGCTAGACTCACGTCTGCTGAGCTGTGCTCCTTTCTGCTGAGCTGTTCTGTCTGCTGAGCTGTGCTCCTGTCTGCTGAGCTGTGCTCCTGTCTGCTGAGCTGTGTTCCTATCTGCTGAGCTGTGTTCCTATCTGCTGAGCTGTGCTCCTGTCTGCTGAGCTGTGCTCCTTTCTCTTGAGCTGTGTTCCTGTCTGCTGAGCTGTGTTTCTGTCTGCTGAGCTGTGCTCCGTGTCCTGAGTTTTGCTCCTGTCTGCTCTGCTGTGCCCCTGACTGCTGAGCTGTGCTCCTGTCCACTAAGCTGTGCTCCTGGGTATTCAGCTGTGCTCCTGTGTACTGCGCTGTGCTCCTGTCTGAGTTGTGCTTCTGTCTACTATGCTGTGCTCTTGTGTGCATAGCTGTGCTCCTGTCTGCTGAGCTGTGCTCCTGTCTGCTGAGCTGTGCTCCTGTCTGCTGAGCTGTGCTCCTGTCTGCTGAGCTGTGCTCCTGTCTGCTGAGCTGTTCTCCTGTCTGCTGAGCTGTGTTCCTGTCTATTGAGCTGTTCTGTCTACTGAGCTGTTCTCCTGTCTACTGAGCTGTTCAGTTCTTCGGGGTACGATTGATGGGGGCCTCGGGACCCAGAAACGCAATGATCTGCAAGAAATTCAAGTGTTTGCTAAACATGAAAAATCAGGAACATAGTTTAGTTACTCTTAATTTACACACAGTTTATGACTTCTAGAATGAAAGGATTATGCCTTTTTATATTAGTTAATAATCCCAATACACTTTTAGGGAGCAAAACATTTTTAAGGGAGACATTACCTATTTAGTTAGAAGTAATGGCGTCCTAATGAATAAAATATTGAAATCTGCCTTTACTAATTCTTGTGCAGCCAGTGGTGATTTTCATTGGTATTTCTCAGACACTTACTTCTTTCATGATATATACAGACACGCGACCGCGCTCCCGTCCATCACTGAAGAACATCGGTGCTCCAACCAATAGGACATCGGTTACTCCATCACCATCCACGTCCACAGAACTAATCTCACTTCCAAAATATGATCCAATCTACCAAGGACAGAAGAAAATAATAAAAAGCTCTTATTAATCGCAATATTGGGAGGGTAATCAGATTACACCATAACAGGAGTGAATTGCTATGAATGGTTGTGATGAGCAATAGCATTTTTGAGTCTATCCATAATGTATGAGTGGCTACAGATCTGTTGTACTTCTCAAAAATTATTATGTCCACTGCAATATTTTGTGATTACCTGCTGCCCCGGAAGAGACTGGTGAATGACGAGGTTGTCCATACCCTGCATACTGAAGACTATCACTTTTCCTGTGTGGTTGAACCGCGGTGCTCCAGAAACATACAGCCTGACCCGCTGCGGTGTCATTATGGACGTCACAGTGTAACCTGCCCAATATAAAGAAAGACAGCTATGACGCCAGCTAAGCGAAGCCATATCAGACAATTATCTCATTATCATGTGGTCACTATATTGGTTCTCTGTTTATTCATACTGTCTATTGTATGATTTTCTCCCATCAATTGCTTGTTTTTATCATGCTGGATAGTTTTCAATAACATTTGAGTTCTTATCATACCGTTTCTGATATTCTATTTTCCATGATCATAACTTATTGTCCCGTTATTAAGGATTAAGGATTTTCGGCAATATTTTCCTTTTTTTTATTTTTCACAAGGACCTTAAAATAATATAATCATTTATGTATGTGATTATCCCATTTTGTAGGTTCCAAATTGTACAAAAGTAATATCGATATGAACACCATTTACTCAAAACATGTATTTTGGATTAAAATATTTTTGTGAGGCCTGCGCCACACATCCGTGCCTCCGGCACGTGTTTGTCGTTTTTTACACGTACCGGCGGCACGGAGACATGTACAGCAATGCTACCCTATGGTAGCAGGCACACACACGTAAAACCACACGGAACGTGTGTCCGTGTGCGTTTGTACGTGTGTGTGATTTTCAAAGCGCTGACATGTCAGTGTTTTCTCCGGCAGCACGGGTGTTACACGGCCCGCACCCGTACCACACGGGTGTAGTGTGGATGCGGTCCCGTGTGACATGCGCCGGAGTAAACACACATGTCAGGGAAAAAAATAAAAAACATTAACTCACCTTCTCCAGCCCTCCTGTCTCTGCCGCTGCTGCCTCTTGCTGCCGACCGCCGCTCATTATTCTCATTGAATATTCACTTCACTGCCTGGCAGCAGCAGCAGCGGGGAGACAGGAGGGCTGGAGACCGAGGATCAGCACCATGGACAGCAGCGCGGACATCAGGAAGGACCAGGTGAGTATAATAATTACCGGTTCTACGTGTGCTATCGCGGATAGCACACGTAGAACACACGTGTCACGCACGTACCAGAGACACGTACTTACCTGCACGCAACACGCAGGGGAAATACGTGTCTCTCGGCACGTGCGTGAAATTCACGTGAGTGTGGCAGAGGCCTAACAAAGTTTTATTTACATTTTTTTACCATTTGCTTTTATTTATCACTGTCATAGACTGAAAAAAGCTGATCGACCAAACAAGGAAAGTCTATATTGTTCAAGCACAGTTATGTATAACAGGTCATTGCCCTTCCTTTATAACTTTCCTCACCAACATAACTGAAAGAGAGCTTACTCAGCTACTCTCCAAATCACACGTCACAACTTGTGCACTTGACCCCATACCAAACCACCTCCTCTCCAACCTCACCACCATCCTTATCCTGGCCCTAATCCATCTCTTCCACCTTCTGGTACCTTCCCTTCTGCTTTCAAACATGCCACGCCTATCCTGAAGAAACCATCCCTTGACCCGACCTCTACATCAATCTATCGTCACATACTGCTGCTCCCAAACTCTGCTGACAGCACATCCATGCTGAACTTTCCTCCCACCTCTCATTTAATGCATTTTTCGACAACCTACAATTCGGCTTCAATCCTCACAACTCCACTGGAACTGCTCCGACCAAAATTACTAACGATTTACTTCCAAAGGTAACACAATTCTCTATACCTCTCCTTCTAGACCTGTCCTCTGCATTCGGCACAGTTGGCCACTCCCTACTGCTACAAATATACTCTTGCCTTGGCATGAAAGACCTTGCTCTCTCCTGGATCTCCTCATACCTTTCCAACCGCACATTTAAAATCTCTCATTCCCATACTACCTCCTCATCCGCAGGACACGTCAAGAGGACCGTGATCCCACAAGATGGAGGAGACGCCGGACCGAGAGCAGCGACACCCATCGGACCGGACTGCCCCCTAGGTGAGATTTTTAAAGGTAGGTATTATAAAGGTGTTTTTTACGCTCTACAGAGCGGCCTGGTATTCTGGAATGCTGTATATAAGAGCTCACTGATGGTGGCTGCAGCTTATTAGAGAAAAACCAGGGGACAGGTTCCCTTTAATTTCTATTCAGAAATGTCCAATATAGTAGCTGACTTATAACACCGGTGCTTTGCTCCTTATTCTTTCTGTTGCTGTCATTGCGTATTGTATTACACTTTAGCTAAATCTTCAATAAAAATGTTGTTTTTATACCTCTGGACATAATCTCGGTGTCTTTTTAAGCGTTTCTCTGCCTTTGTGCTGATTAGTCTTATTTTTTCATTACTTATCCCATGTATGCAGTATTTTACCCCTTACATTAAGATCATTTATTACTATGTTGTACTAATATACAATTATTGTGCTCCTTTATAATCTACTGCATTTTGCAGAGACAAGGTCTCACATGAGCAGATTATGTAAAGATCTATGCATTAAACTGTATGAGTGGCTATGTGTATAGCACATATAGGCCATAAGCACATAAGATCTTGGCTTTGAGGATACATTTATTTAAATAAGTAAAATTGCAAAATTATATTACATGTATAGTTCATTTTAATGGTTCTGATAAACTGCTGAGTCAAAACCACTAGTATTGACAAGGGTTATAGCTGGGGAATACTTGGAGCAGTGGCTGACACCTTTCATACATAACTTGATTTGAGACAACTGGCTTGGTGCCTTCCATAACATTATTCTACAAGCTTGAAGTATGGGGGTAAGACAATCCTAATGCAGGAGCAGCTCTCCGCTCTCACACATTTCCCCAGCAGCAAATGTGGTGGTGTGGTAAGCAACTCCAGGCAAGTGGCCAGACGTCTTTTCCACAGGACCCAAAGCAATAAGATCCATCCTGGACATTGCGGATAGAAAACACTTATTTTCCCCCCACAATTTTCCGAGTGATGTTCCAAGACATAGATCAAAATTCAGAGTTGGGCATTAACCCGTAAGGCCTGTAATCCTCTATTTTGAATTTACTGATGGGATAAATGGCATCATAAAAGGATGTCTTTCATATTACCTCAGCGCCAAATATTATTACGAAGGATTTAGAAATAATAATCTATAGCTCCCGCAGGTATCTTAGCTATTCCAAAATGATTTCCAACAAATAGGTTTATATATACTGTGTAGACAGTGTGTCCACCCATATTCTGTCCACCGCCATTAACTTGAGAACGGCAGCAGCTATAGGCATAGAAGTGGTGTCTAGGTATAGTAAAGTAGCCATGCGCTACGCAATGAAACCACCTATAGCGCCACCTGGTGGAAAACAACGGAGTTAGCATTTTTATCTCACAAACGAAACGAAATAGAGAAAAAAAGTGAATTACAAAGTTGTAGGGCAGCATCAATAAAATACGAATCGACACCTTCCATACACAAATGCTATGATTAGAACGTGTAAAACTCACAAGGCTGCGGAGGTGAAGCGATACCTCATGGAGACCTTCCTACAAGTCATTGTGTATGGTGGCTGCGTGGAGTGGCCTCCACGCTCACCTGACCTGACCCCATTGGACCCCTTTCTGTGAGATCACATCAAACAACAGGTGTATGTGACCCCTCCACCAACATTGCAGTACCTATGATGACGTATCACAGATGCTTATGCAAACGTGTCACCTACCACATTGCACAACGTGCAGCAAGATACAGTATGCTGTCCAGAGTCCAGATGTGCATTGCAGCTGACGGTGACCACTTTGAGCATCAACGTTAAATGAGCGCCATATGCGTGACCAGCATTCAATGTTTTTGGGGGGGTCATGGGTTTCATATCATAGCATTTCTGTATGCAAGGTGTCGATTTATATTGAATTGATGATGCCCTACAATTTTTTAATTCACTTTTTTTCTGTATCTCGTTCCGTTTTTGAGATAAAAATGCTAACTCCAGGCCGGGGGGCGTGGCTAGACATGGCCGTGTAGAGACGTGCAGCTCCTGAGCTCCGCTGCAGAATTCCACGATCCACCGGCATCCCCACACCAAAATGGTGCGTACCGCTGCCAAGAAGGCCCGGTCCCGCTCTGTTGCCCGCCCGACGTCCCCACAGCCCACTATGGAGGCTTACCTCACCAATCCGGGGAGTGAAAAACCTGGGGCCTCCATGCGTCCTGCCCAGGGACCAGATTATCCGGCTGAATCCGACGTGGCGGCGAGCGGAAACCGGGCACCAGAGGAAACGAGAGGCACCCCAGCGCAGACCCGGAGGAATGGGACCGGAGCGATTGGGACCCCCATACCGGAGGTGGAGAAGCCTGGCGCGGCGGCGGCGCCATTCCAAGATGGCCGCCGCAGCAGCTCCCCAGCCAAGACGGACCGGGTAAGCAGGCCCCAGACCCTGCAGCTGCAGCAGCTGACAAGCGGCGGCCAGGTCGCACAAGAGGGAGGGGGAGGACGATGCTTGAAACACCAGTCGCCTCTGCCCCTGATGGAAAATCCGGAGTCACAGAAGGGAATAGCTGGAGTCTGTCCAGCCCCCCCCTCCACCCCAGACTACGATCCCAATAGGGGTGGAAACACAGAGCCCGGGGTCTCACAGAGAGCTGGGGACGCTTGCCCCCTACATATGGGAGAGGGGGATGGGGAGTCCCCCATGCAGAAAGAGGAGGCTGTCATGCAAGAAGTGTTGCAGAGGGAGGAGGCAGCATCAAGCTCCCCAGCCAGATGGTCCACTGGCTCATCATGGGCAGACAGTCCCCCCGCCAAGCACCCAGCCACACCTGAGAGGCATCCCACCCTGCTTCCAGAGGGCCCTGACACTCGAATGGTACCTCACGCCCCAATCATGATCGCAACTCCGAGAGAGGGGAGACCACAAATATACAGGCCACAATCAAGCTTCCATACCTCCCATGTGGCCTTCTCGCCGACTGCAGGGGGTGAGGATAGGCCGGCCTCCCTGGCGGACCTCCGGGCATTCATGCAGGCGATACCTACCAAAAGTGACATCGCGGCTCTAGCAAACCAAGTTGTTGCGGAATGCAAGCTGGAATTTGCCCAATTCAGAGCGGAACTCTCATCTCTAACAGATAGAGTGGATACAGTTTCCACGATACAAGAAAATAACTCTACCTCTATCCATGCCTTACAAGCTACAGTGACAGAACACGCCAAACAATTGTTCTCCCTGCAGCAAAATATGGACGACCTAGAGAACCGCAATAGGAGAAACAATCTCCGTGTCAGAGGATTGCCAGAATCTATTGCTTCCGTGGATGTACCGTCGGTGCTCACCACAATTTTCAACAGGCTGCTCGGGCGCCCGCCAGGGGTCAGAATAGAGTTGGACAGAGCTCATAGAGCACTTCGCCCTTTCAATCCGGAGGACCCCCACCCAAGGGATGTTATCTGCCGGGTCCATTTCTACGCTCTCAAGGAGGCGATCCTACTGGCAAGCAGGAAAAAAGCTGACCTCTCCTATAATGGGACCCCTATTAGAATCTTACCGGACCTTTCTCGCCACACACTAGCTCAAAGAGCGGCCCTCAAACCTCTATTAGATGTTTTAAAGGATAAAGAGATCCAGTTCCGGTGGGGATTCCCTTTCTCCCTCTCGGTCCGCCAGGGCTCGAAGTACTTCACCCTCCGTACACTCGAGGACTTGCCCTCTTTTACGTCGGGCCTTGGCTTGCCGCCGATTCTCCTCCCCCAGTGGCCTAACACGCTGCTCCGCCCATGGGGTTTGGGGCTGCGCACGGGTCCTCTTGAGAACCCCTCCACAAATCGGCAATCTGTGGGACTACCGCGGAGAGAGGAGAGATTCCGGGGCAAGAGACGCCCACATCTGAGCCGCGGTAGTCCGGACCGCGCCTGAAGGAACCTCTCTAAGATATCTATAGTACATGATATTGATTTATATGGGATGCCGATGGTTTCGTACCATGCTAATGTTTTTTTTTTGCCTCACTATATTCATGCTCAATTGGAAAGGAGTTGTCTTTTGGTGATGTCTGACCAGATTCTCCCCCCAATAGGTTGGAAGCCCCTGCCCCGCCGGTGTGCGGCGGACATGCTCCTGTTGTTTGTATTAACTTGCTTAGTGTTAAGTGTGGAGGCTCTCCCTCTGCTTTTGTTTTGTTCCTCTGAATCGTCTTCCTTCCTCTTTTCTCTCCTTTTCCTAATCTTTTTTCTCTGTACTAGACCTCGCCATGGGGACCGTCCACCAAAACTGCAAACCTGCCACCCTTCCATTGCAGCATCCGGATTCCCTTCTAAATGGCAGACCTGAATATTGCATCCTTCAACGTGAAGGGTTTCAACACCCCAGAGAAACGGGCCCAGATCCTTTATCACCTGCACAAGCGTAAGGTACACCTGATCTGCCTCCAGGAGACGCACTTTAAAACTAACCACACCCCAAAGATTAAAAACAAATACTACACCACATGGTTTCTTGCCAACAATCCAGAGACACGTTCAAAGGGGGTGGCGATAGGGATACACAAATCACTCCCTCACCAAGTATTGGACGTTAAAATAGATGAGGCAGCACGTTATATTGTCTTATCATTATCTCTTAGTGGACAGGAATTTACTATAATTAATGCGTACGCACCTAATCAGAACCAAGACTGCTTTGTCGCCGGATTGGTACGTTCGGCCCTCCCTTTGGTTAGGGGCTCAGTGGTTCTCTGTGGGGACCTAAACATCACGCTCGATCCGGCTATGGATAACTCCAAGGGTCGGTCAAGCCTCTCCTATGCACTAATTAAACGAGTTAAAAAATCTTTATTACAGCTTCAACTGTATGATGCGTGGCGCATACAGCACCCCTCGGACAGGGATTACAGCTTTTACTCGCATCCGCAGGACTCATACAGCCGCTTGGATTATATCCTGGTGCAGCACAATGTATTATCTTGGCTGTCCCATACCGGGATTGGAAACATCCTATGGTCGGATCACGCTCCAGTGTTCTGTTCCATGCATGTTCCATCCATGGCAAAGACGGCAGGATCCTGGCGGCTTAACGAGTCACTGCTTTTGGATGAAGGCTGCACCTCAGACATTTGCTCCTCTATCACAAATTTTGTGGGGGACCACGCATCAGACACCACTGCGCCTGTGTTTAAGTGGGAGGCCCTAAAATGTGTCCTTCGTGGGACTTTCATTAAACACGGCTCTCGAATTAAAAAAAGTAGGGCACAAGCCATTAAAGACGCTCTTCAAAAAGTCACAACACTTGAACTCCTCCATAAACGTGCTCTGGCGGCCTCGACACTCCAAGCACTTCTAAGAGCGAGGTTGGAGGTTAGGAAATTACTGGACTCCTCATATAGTCACATTATTCAATTGGGTAGGAGCAAATTCTACGAGTTCGGCGACAAACCAGGTAAAATGCTAGCCAACGCGTTACGTACCAAAAGGGCAACAAACCTGATTCCACATATTCAGGACTCATCGGGTGGCCTGGTTCATACTACCCCTGAGATTTCAAATGCCTTTCATAACTATTATTCTAGGTTGTACAATTTACCCCCTCCTAGGGCGTCCCCCAACGCCTCAACAGATGCCCCCCCTTCCCCCTTTAAAAAACTGAATAGTGCCATATTAGAAAATCTTGAGGCCCCGTTCACGATAGAAGAATTATTGCAGGTTATCCAGAGTGCTCCTGGCAATAAAAGTCCAGGTCCGGACGGGCTAACAGCAAAATTCTATAAATCCTTTTCGACCCTACTTGCGCCTCTGATGTTGGAATCTTTTAATTCAATTTCAGACACCGCCCTCTTTCCAACAGACTCTACAGCGGCGCACATCACAGTCATTCCCAAAGTAGGCAAGGACCCGGGCGTTTGCGGTAGCTATAGACCGATTTCCCTGCTCAATGTAGATATTAAGTGCTATGCTAAACTTATTGCCAACAGGCTCAATCCTCTCCTTCCGGATCTGATCCACCTAGACCAGGTTGGGTTTGTCCCGGGACGAGAGGCTAGAGACAATACCCTTAAAACTCTAGATATTATTCAATTTGCTCGCAACCGAGGGATACCATTGATGATCCTGTCCTTAGATGCCGAGAAGGCCTTCGACAGGATTTCATGGGAGTCACTCGCCCAAACATTAAATCACCTGCAGCTGGGCCCAAACCTAACGGCTAAAATACTTGCACTGTACCACACCCCGTCGGCGCGTATAAAAATCAATGGCACCTTATCGGACACTGTCACCATCCATAACGGGACGAGACAGGGATGCCCCTTATCCCCTCTTCTATACATCCTAGTGATGGAGCATCTCATGGCGGCCCTGCGAGCCAACCCAGACATCCAAGGGATCAAGATAGCGAACCATGAATATAAATGCTCGGCTTTCGCCGACGACCTCTTAGTTTATCTCACTAACCCGCTTGAGGCTCTCCCATCCCTAATGTCAGAGTTGGATAATTTTGGAAGATGGTCCAATTTCCGGATAAACCTCGACAAATCAGAGGCTTTGAATGTCTCCCTTCCTCCAAATCTAGTTTCTTGCCTACAATCCAAACACCCTTTTAAGTGGCCACAAAACAACAGTATCCGATATCTGGGTATCACCATTCCATCCGACCTGTCCAATCTGTTTTCACTTAACTTCCAACAATTTCTTATCAAATCAGAGAGGGATCTAGCCACCTGGCATCAGGGGGTGGTGTCCTGGTTTGGTAGGGTTGGCGCCCTCAAAATGACAGTACTGCCTCGCTTATTATACCTTCTGCAGACGGTACCCGTCCACATCCCCGCGTCATATTGGTACAAAATTCAACAACTATTTATCCAGTTTGTCTGGGCCAAGGGCCGACCCAGAATACGAGGTAGTGTTCTGACCAGACCAAAGGACGCGGGAGGGCTGGGACTGCCGGACTGCCGAAAGTATCACCTAGCAGTGGCCCATGCCCGTGTCCTGGACCTGTTGCATAATGAGGGGTCTAAACTATGGGTGCGTCTGGCCCATGATCTATGCTCTCTGTCGGCGCCAACTCTGCCTTGGACGTGGCCACGGCTGAACCGTCGCAAATTGGTGGTGGGGTACAGTATCGAGCAGACTCTGCGCACCATACACGCCCCTGGTAGGAAATGCGATCTGATTCGTGCATATGGACCGCTGATGCCGGTGACCGATAGTCCGGATTTTCTTCCGGGTGCCTCTGTCACTCGCTTCCTGGAAGGAACTAAACGGACGCCTCTTCGGCTCATCCATATTGCCCCACAGGGACGGACACTACCACTCTCTACGATTTTAGGGGAGAAACCCCAAAAACTACGCCACAATTTCGAATACGCCCAACTCCAGCATTTTATTACATCACTCACACAGACGCACGAGCTTGCACTCTCTCCATCCCCTTATGAGGCCATGTGTACAACAACGACTGCCCCGAATCACAACATTTCAGTTATATACAAATTGCTGGTCTCCGGGGGCTTGGATGATCTCCCCCCCTTTTGCGGAGCATGGGAGGGGGAACTCAACCAAACATTCTCTAGAGAACAATGGGGGCGATGCTTCCACTTGTCACACAAGTCGGTGACTGCTACTAAGTCCCAGGAGACCAGTTATAAAGTTATATCACGATGGTATCGGGTCCCTTCCCTCCTGCATCGGTGGTGGCCTGAGACCCCAGACAATTGTTGGAGGTGCGGAAGCCAGGGGGGCACCATGACGCATATATGGTGGTCGTGCTTAGCCTTGCAGTCCTTTTGGGAGGGGGTGCTAGAGGCGATCAAAGAGGTTTCAGGAGTGACCGTGCCTAGACACCCTGAGGCAGTTCTGCTTTACATGTTCCCTATGCCGCAGGCTGCGTACAAAAAATCTGTTCTGCGACACCTCCTACAGGCGGCCAAGACGGTTATACCCCGTCACTGGAAGAAGGCAGACTCCCCCACCCTGGAAGAGTGGACTGACGAGGTGAATGCAATATACCGGATGGAGAGGGTTCTGGCCCAGTCGCGGGGGGATGCAGAGTCTGTGGTCACAAAATGGTCCCACTGGGAGTCTTATTTGGCAGGATCTGGCTCAAACCCATGACATGACCCAAATCCCCTTTTTGATCGGAACCTTTTACCTCCTTACATAAACATGGCGGGCAGGTGAAGGACCCATGGCACCCTCTTTCGATACTCTTTCTCCCTTTCTGTTTTCTTCCCTTTCTCTTTCCACTTTCTGACCTTTCTTTTTAGGAGTTTCTTTTATGGTAAGTTTCCTTTAGGAGAGTGAGAGACGGGTGGAAGGGGGACTCTGTGCGCCAGGAGCTTCTCTAGGTGTTGTAGTGGATAATTGTCACAATATCGCCTATGTGCAATGCCCTCCAGCCCCCTCTCTTCCCTTCTTTCCTTTACCTGTTGGACCTCATGGTCCTGGTTCTCATAGTTGTTATGCAATATGTATCTGTATGACATGACCCGTGTTGTTGTCCTTTTTTTTTCATGAAAACCAATAAAACACTTAAATTGAAAAATGAGAGGCCGCCGGAGAAGTGGGAAAGCCGAGGAGGTGACTCGGTAAGTAAATTGCACCTTTTATTTAAAATAATCTCTGGAGGTGGAGTTACCTTCCAGGCAGCATCTGCCCTATAGCCTGGAACAGCTTATTTACATAAAGTGATTAATGATGATATTTCCACAACAAGGCATCTGATAT